>NW_021144807.1:0-314270 GCF_900634625.1 Parambassis ranga | reverse complement strand
ACACCAGCACAATAAACCCTGCGTGTCCTCCTAGAGCATTAACCGCTGCAATCAACCAAATTCGCTACACTGGACCTGCAACGCCGACAGTAAACTGGAAAAAGGACGCATGACAAAAATTGTCTTAAGACAGCAAATTCACCTTACCAAACCGATGGACGGCCCCCCCAATTTGGCAGGTGGGTGAATGCAGGAGAAGAGAAGAGACTGCAGTGCAGGATCAATCAACACAGCGCCACCCTGATGGAAACCTGCAACCATAGTGGAACAATCACACAACAAGTATTAGGCCCTTCGGCCGTCACACTCTCCCTACTGGAGCTCCAGCACAGTACCAGGGGCACGACAAAAAAAAAATAAAAAAATTATTAAATCCCAGTGCGCTACAGGTACCCCAGAAAAACCCTCCGGGCGCAACAGCTCGGCAGCCAGCTTACCGTCCCTCACCAAAGACAACTTCTGCCTCTCTAAATGCAGCTGCGTCCTTGACGGACAGCCGCACTCTAATTCACCCTCCGCCCTGGATGCTGGACAGCCCCGGCAGTGTGAGCAGCCTTCAGAAGGCCAAGATGCTGGACAGCTCCGACACTGTGACTGGGCTGGAAGACATGGGCGCGCGAGCGCCCGTCTTACCGCCGGTGTAAAAAAACCAAGCGAAGCTGATGAATTCAGTGCTTGCCGTAGTCCCGGGAGTGTTAACAAGAACTCCAACCGCTGGACATCGGCGTAAACAGGGCGTTCAAAGTTAAGTTGCGAGCGGCGTGGGAGCGATGGATGGCAGACAGCGAGCACAGCTTTACTGGGAGGGAGCGCCGCGCGCGATACGCCAGCATATGTGAATGGATTGTGGATGATGCGTGGACTCATGTTTCTGCAGTGACTGTTGTCCGAGCTTTTGTGAAAGCCGGCATAATTTCTGAACAACAATAATAATGATTGCCGATCAGCCAGCCGGCCACGTGTGTGGCTGTGACTCTGACAGCGATGAGAGGGAAGCTGGCAGGTTTGAACTCGCGCAGTTGTTTCCTGTTTATTTTTGTAATAAATATTCTGTAGAAATATTCTGTTTGCCAGACGCGAGAATGCGCTGTGCGCTCTGTGGTTTTCTCTGGGCGCTCTGGACAATCCTCCGCTGGGAGTGGATTTCTTTGCGCACCGGCCGTGGCCCCGGATGCTTCTATATGCGTTTCCTCCTGTCACTAGTGACCAGAAGGGCGCCAATAAGAAATGCTCCTCAGTGGGATTTGGCGTTAGTTTTACGCGCACTAACCAGGGCGCCCTTTGAGCCTCTGGATACAGTTTCACTGCAGTTTGTGTCTTAAAACTGATTTGTTCTCTGGCTTTAACGTCTGCAAAGAGAGTCAGTGATTTATCTGACCTCTCTGCGGCCCCCACCTGCCTCAGGATTCAGGGGGGTGGCAGTTCGGCTGTGTTGCATCCTAATCCGAATTTTACACCTAAGAGCATCACTGGCTCTTTCAGATCCAGGGTGATAACGTCCGATGTTTTTTCCCTCCTCCTCACAGCTCTGATGAGGAGGAGAGGACATCTCATCTCTGTCCGGTGCGCGCGCTGTCCTGCTATGTTGCGCGCACAGCCGCTGTGCGCCGCACGCAGCGTCTGTTTGTGCATTACAGAGTTCAGTTTTGGGGGCCCCAGCCGCTACACACAGAGCCACACATATCCCTCTCTAGCCCCGAAACCAGCCTTAAAAAAATACAAACACCAGCACAATAAACCCTGCGTGTCTCCTAGAGCATTAACCGCTGCAATCAACCAAATTCGCTACACTGGACCTGCAACGCCGACAGTAAACTGGAAAAAGGACGCATGACAAAAATTGTCTTAAGACAGCAAAATTCACCTTAGCACAACCGATTGGACGGCCCCCCCCAATTTGGCAGGTGGTGAATGCAGGAGAAGAGAAGAGACTGCAGTGCAGGATCAATCAACACAGCGCCACCCTGATGGAAACCTGCAACCATAGTGGAACAATCACACAACAAGTATTAGGCCCTTCGGCCGTCACACTCTCCCTCCTGGAGCTCCAGCACAGTACCAGGGGCACGAAAAAAAAAATAAAATAAAAAAAATTATTAAATCCCAGTGCGCTACAGGTACCCCAGAAAAACCCTCCGGGCGCAACAGCTCGGCAGCCAGCTTACCGTCCCTCACCAAAGACAACTTCTGCCTCTCTAAATGCAGCTGCGTCCTTGACGGACAGCCGCACTCTAATTCACCCTCCGCCCTGGATGCTGGACAGCCCCGGCAGTGTGAGCAGCCTTCAGAAGGCCAAGATGCTGGACAGCTCCGACACTGTGACTGGGCTGGAAGACATGGGCGCGCGAGCGCCCGTCTTACCGCCGGTGTAAAAAAACCAAGCGAAGCTGATGAATTCAGTGCTTGCCGTAGTCCCGGGAGTGTTAACAAAGAACTCCAACCGCTGGACATCGGCGTAAACAGGGCGTTCAAAGTTAAGTTGCGAGCGGCGTGGGAGCGATGGATGGCAGACAGCGAGCACAGCTTTACTGGGAGGGAGCGCCGCGCGCGATACGCCAGCATATGTGAATGGATTGTGGATGATGCGTGGACTCATGTTTCTGCAGTGACTGTTGTCCGAGCTTTTGTGAAAGCCGGCATAATTTCTGAACAACAATAATAATGATTGCCGATCAGCCAGCCGGCCACGTGTGTGGCTGTGACTCTGACAGCTGATGAGAGGGAAGCTGGCAGGTTTGAACTCGCGCAGTTGTTTCCTGTTTATTTTTTATTTTTGTAATAAATATTCTGTAGAAATATTCTGTTTGCCAGACGCGAGAATGCACTGTGCGCTCTGTGATTTTCTCTGGGCGCTCTGGACAATCCTCCGCTGGGAGTGGATTTCTTTGCGCACCGGCCGTGGCCCCGGATGCTTCTATATGCGTTTCCTCCTGTCACTAGTGACCAGAAGGGCGCCAATAAGAAATGCTCCTCAGTGGGATTTGGCGTTAGTTTTACGCGCACTAACCAGGGCGCCCTTTGAGCCTCTGGATACAGTTTCACTGAAGTTTGTGTCTTAAAACTGATTAGTTCTCTGGCTTTAACGTCTGCAAAGAGAGTCAGTGATTTATCTGACCTCTCTGCGGCCCCCAGCACAATAAACCCTGCGTGTCTCCTAGAGCATTAACCGCTGCAATCAACCAAATTCGCTACACTGGACCTGCAACGCCGACAGTAAACTGGAAAAAGGACGCATGACAAAAATTGTCTTAAGACAGCAAAATTCACCTTACCACAACCGATTGGACGGCCCCCCCAATTTGGCAGGTGGTGAATGCAGGAGAAGAGAAGAGACTGCAGTGCAGGATCAATCAACACAGCGCCACCCTGATGGAAACCTGCAACCATAGTGGAACAATCACACAACAAGTATTAGGCCCTTCGGCCGTCACACTCTCCCTACTGGAGCTCCAGCACAGTACCAGGGGCACGAAAAAAAAATAAAATAAAAAAATATTAAATCCCAGTGCGCTACAGGTACCCCAGAAAAACCCTCCGGGCGCAACAGCTCGGCAGCCAGCTTACCGTCCCTCACCAAAGACAACTTCTGCCTCTCTAAATGCAGCTGCGTCCTTGACGGACAGCCGCACTCTAATTCACCCTCCGCCCTGGATGCTGGACAGCCCCGGCAGTGTGAGCAGCCTTCAGAAGGCCAAGATGCTGGACAGCTCCGACACTGTGACTGGGCTGGAAGACATGGGCGCGCGAGCGCCCGTCTTACCGCCGGTGTAAAAAAACCAAGCGAAGCTGATGAATTCAGTGCTTGCCGTAGTCCCGGGAGTGTTAACAAAGAACTCCAACCGCTGGACATCGGCGTAAACAGGGCGTTCAAAGTTAAGTTGCGAGCGGCGTGGGAGCGATGGATGGCAGACAGCGAGCACAGCTTTACTGGGAGGGAGCGCCGCGCGCGATACGCCAGCATATGTGAATGGATTGTGGATGATGCGTGGACTCATGTTACTGCAGTGACTGTTGTCCGAGCTTTTGTGAAAGCCGGCATAATTTCTGAACAACAATAATAATGATTGCCGATCAGCCAGCCGGCCACGTGTGTGGCTGTGACTCTGACAGCGATGAGAGGGAAGCTGGCAGGTTTGAACTCGCGCAGTTGTTTCCTGTTTATTTTTGTAATAAATATTCTGTAGAAATATTCTGTTTGCCAGACGCGAGAATGCGCTGTGCGCTCTGTGGTTTTCTCTGGGCGCTCTGGACAATCCTCCGCTGGGAGTGGATTTCTTTGCGCACCGGCCGTGGCCCCGGATGCTTCTATATGCGTTTCCTCCTGTCACTAGTGACCAGAAGGGCGCCAATAAGAAATGCTCCTCAGTGGGATTTGGCGTTAGTTTTACGCGCACTAACCAGGGCGCCCTTTGAGCCTCTGGATACAGTTTCACTGAAGTTTGTGTCTTAAAACTGATTTGTTCTCTGGCTTTAACGTCTGCAAAGAGAGTCAGTGATTTATCTGACCTCTCTGCGGCCCCCAGCACAATAAACCCTGCGTGTCTCCTAGAGCAGCGGTCCCCAACCTTTTTTGCACCACGGACCGGTATCATGTAAAACAATACTTTCACGGACCGGCACAGAAAAAAAAACCAAAAAACAAAGTGCATAAACAGACTCTTACTCTTATGCTTAATTAGTGGGAGCCTTTGAGCTTTCTCAGCAATGAGGCGGTCCTATCTGGGGATAATGGGAGACATGACACCCGAAGTGTGTTTCTTATGTCCAGTCCACTCCGTCATTTTGTTTTGGCCGTCATTAATTGCTTCAGTCGTTCTTGTTCATGTTTTCTTCCATGGCTCGTCTTTTAATGCAGGGTGCTCGGTCTCGCAGTTTTGAAGGCTTCGTTGCCTCATTTGCGAGTCTGTCGCCACATCACTCAGAGCAGACTTGGTGTGTGAGAATCACCTGTTCCAATAAATCCGTATTTTAAATAGGACTCCTGATATAGTCTTTTAAATGCGGGTTTCTTTTTCTTTGAAGGGGTAGGCTCCTCTTCTTCTGTCTCCTCGTTAGGCCTTTTCCCCTTTCCGAAGAAGCTCTCCAAAGACGTTTGTTTTTTATTCATTTTTGCTGCTTGTGGGCTTAATTTTGGGGCCGTATCCCGTGACCGAGACAAGCGTCTGGGCAGGTGCTTAAAGGCACAGGCGGATGAATCTGATCGATTTATAAATGAAACAGCTGTCAGACTCAGATAATGAATAATATATGTTTTGCTCAGTCTTTCTGTGCGGCCCGGTACCAAATGACCCACGGACCGGTACCGGTCCCCGGCCCGGTGGTTGGGGACCACTGTCCTAGAGCATTAACCGCTGCAATCAACCAAATTCGCTACACTGGACCTGCAACGCCGACAGTAAACTGGAAAAAGGACGCATGACAAAAATTGTCTTAAGACAGCAAAATTCACCTTACCACAACCGATTGGACGGCCCCCCCAATTTGGCAGGTGGTGAATGCAGGAGAAGAGAAGAGACTGCAGTGCAGGATCAATCAACACAGCGCCACCCTGATGGAAACCTGCAACCATAGTGGAACAATCACACAACAAGTATTAGGCCCTTCGGCCGTCACACTCTCCCTCCTGGAGCTCCAGCACAGTACCAGGGGCACGAAAAAAAAATAAAATAAAAAAATTATTAAATCCCAGTGCGCTACAGGTACCCCAGAAAAACCCTCCGGGCGCAACAGCTCGGCGGCCAGCTTACCGTCCCTCACCAAAGACAACTTCTGCCTCTCTAAATGCAGCTGCGTCCTTGACGGACAGCCGCACTCTAATTCACCCTCCGCCCTGGATGCTGGACAGCCCCGGCAGTGTGAGCAGCCTTCAGAAGGCCAAGATGCTGGACAGCTCCGACACTGTGACTGGGCTGGAAGACATGGGCGCGCGAGCGCCCGTCTTACCGCCGGTGTAAAAAAACCAAGCGAAGCTGATGAATTCAGTGCTTGCCGAAGTCCCGGGAGTGTTAACAAAGAACTCCAACCGCTGGACATCGGCGTAAACAGGGCGTTCAAAGTTAAGTTGCGAGCGGCGTGGGAGCGATGGATGGCAGACAGCGAGCACAGCTTTACTGGGAGGGAGCGCCGCGCGCGATACGCCAGCATATGTGAATGGATTGTGGATGATGCGTGGACTCATGTTTCTGCAGTGACTGTTGTCCGAGCTTTTGTGAAAGCCGGCATAATTTCTGAACAACAATAATAATGATTGCCGATCAGCCAGCCGGCCACGTGTGTGGCTGTGACTCTGACAGTGATGAGAGGGAAGCTGGCAGGTTTGAACTCGCGCAGTTGTTTCCTGTTTATTTTTTTATTTTGTAATAAATATTCTGTAGAAATATTCTGTTTGCCAGACGCGAGAATGCGCTGTGCGCTCTGTGGTTTTCTCTGGGCGCTCTGGACAATCCTCCACTGGGAGTGGATTTCTTTGCGCACCGGCCGTGGCCCCGGATGCTTCTATATGCGTTTCCTCCTGTCACTAGTGACCAGAAGGGCGCCAATAAGAAATGCTCCTCAGTGGGATTTGGCGTTAGTTTTACGCGCACTAACCAGGGCGCCCTTTGAGCCTCTGGATACAGTTTCACTGAAGTTTGTGTCTTAAAACTGATTTAGTTCTCTGGCTTTAACGTCTGCAAAGAGAGTCAGTGATTTATCTGACCTCTCTGCGGCCCCCAGCACAATAAACCCTGCGTGTCTCCTAGAGCATTAACCGCTGCAATCAACCAAATTCGCTACACTGGACCTGCAACGCCGACAGTAAACTGGAAAAAGGACGCATGACAAAAATTGTCTTAAGACAGCAAAATTCACCTTACCACAACCGATTGGACGGCCCCCCCCAATTTGGCAGGTGGTGAATGCAGGAGAAGAGAAGAGACTGCAGTGCAGGATCAATCAACACAGCGCCACCCTGATGGAAACCTGCAACCATAGTGGAACAATCACACAACAAGTATTAGGCCCTTCGGCCGTCACACTCTCCCTCCTGGAGCTCCAGCACAGTACCAGGGGCACGAAAAAAAAATAAAATAAAAAATTATTAAATCCCAGTGCGCTACAGGTACCCCAGAAAAACCCTCCGGGCGCAACAGCTCGGCGGCCAGCTTACCGTCCCTCACCAAAGACAACTTCTGCCTCTCTAAATGCAGCTGCGTCCTTGACGGACAGCCGCACTCTAATTCACCCGCCGCCCTGGATGCTGGACAGCCCCGGCAGTGTGAGCAGCCTTCAGAAGGCCAAGATGCTGGACAGCTCCGACACTGTGACTGGGCTGGAAGACATGGGCGCGCGAGCGCCCGTCTTACCGCCGGTGTAAAAAAACCAAGCGAAGCTGATGAATTCAGTGCTTGCCGTAGTCCCGGGAGTGTTAACAAAGAACTCCAACCGCTGGACATCGGCGTAAACAGGGCGTTCAAAGTTAAGTTGCGAGCGGCGTGGGAGCGATGGATGGCAGACAGCGAGCACAGCTTTACTGGGAGGGAGCGCCGCGCGCGATACGCCAGCATATGTGAATGGATTGTGGATGATGCGTGGACTCATGTTTCTGCAGTGACTGTTGTCCGAGCTTTTGTGAAAGCCGGCATAATTTCTGAACAACAATAATAATGATTGCCGATCAGCCAGCCGGCCACGTGTGTGGCTGTGACTCTGACAGCTGATGAGAGGGAAGCTGGCAGGTTTGAACTCGCGCAGTTGTTTCCTGTTTATTTTTGTAATAAATATTCTGTAGAAATATTCTGTTTGCCAGACGCGAGAATGCGCTGTGCGCTCTGTGGTTTTCTCTGGGCGCTCTGGACAATCCTCCGCTGGGAGTGGATTTCTTTGCGCACCGGCCGTGGCCCCGGATGCTTCTATATGCGTTTCCTCCTGTCACTAGTGACCAGAAGGGCGCCAATAAGAAATGCTCCTCAGTGGGATTTGGCGTTAGTTTTACGCGCACTAACCAGGGCGCCCTTTGAGCCTCTGGATACAGTTTCACTGAAGTTTGTGTCTTAAAACTGATTTGTTCTCTGGCTTTAACGTCTGCAAAGAGAGTCAGTGATTTATCTGACCTCTCTGCGGCCCCCAGCACAATAAACCCTGCGTGTCTCCTAGAGCATTAACCGCTGCAATCAACCAAATTCGCTACACTGGACCTGCAACGCCGACAGTAAACTGGAAAAAGGACGCATGACAAAAATTGTCTTAAGACAGCAAAATTCACCTTACCACAACCGATTGGACGGCCCCCCCCAATTTGGCAGGTGGTGAATGCAGGAGAAGAGAAGAGACTGCAGTGCAGGATCAATCAACACAGCGCCACCCTGATGGAAACCTGCAACCATAGTGGAACAATCACACAACAAGTATTAGGCCCTTCGGCCGTCACACTCTCCCTCCTGGAGCTCCAGCACAGTACCAGGGGCACGAAAAAAAATAAAATAAAAAAATTATTAAATCCCAGTGCGCTACAGGTACCCCAGAAAAACCCTCCGGGCGCAACAGCTCGGCGGCCAGCTTACCGTCCCTCACCAAAGACAACTTCTGCCTCTCTAAATGCAGCTGCGTCCTTGACGGACAGCCGCACTCTAATTCACCCGCCGCCCTGGATGCTGGACAGCCCCGGCAGTGTGAGCAGCCTTCAGAAGGCCAAGATGCTGGACAGCTCCGACACTGTGACTGGGCTGGAAGACATGGGCGCGCGAGCGCCCGTCTTACCGCCGGTGTAAAAAAACCAAGCGAAGCTGATGAATTCAGTGCTTGCCGTAGTCCCGGGAGTGTTAACAAAGAACTCCAACCGCTGGACATCGGCGTAAACAGGGCGTTCAAAGTTAAGTTGCGAGCGGCGTGGGAGCGATGGATGGCAGACAGCGAGCACAGCTTTACTGGGAGGGAGCGCCGCGCGCGATACGCCAGCATATGTGAATGGATTGTGGATGATGCGTGGACTCATGTTTCTGCAGTGACTGTTGTCCGAGCTTTTGTGAAAGCCGGCATAATTTCTGAACAACAATAATAATGATTGCCGATCAGCCAGCCGGCCACGTGTGTGGCTGTGACTCTGACAGCGATGAGAGGGAAGCTGGCAGGTTTGAACTCGCGCAGTTGTTTCCTGTTTATTTTTGTAATAAATATTCTGTAGAAATATTCTGTTTGCCAGACGCGAGAATGCGCTGTGCGCTCTGTGGTTTTCTCTGGGCGCTCTGGACAATCCTCCGCTGGGAGTGGATTTCTTTGCGCACCGGCCGTGGCCCCGGATGCTTCTATATGCGTTTCCTCCTGTCACTAGTGACCAGAAGGGCGCCAATAAGAAATGCTCCTCAGTGGGATTTGGCGTTAGTTTTACGCGCACTAACCAGGGCGCCCTTTGAGCCTCTGGATACAGTTTCACTGAAGTTTGTGTCTTAAAACTGATTTGTTCTCTGGCTTTAACGTCTGCAAAGAGAGTCAGTGATTTATCTGACCTCTCTGCGGCCCCCACCTGCCTCAGGATTCAGGGGGGTGGCAGTTCGGCTGTGTTGCATCCTAATCCGAATTTTACACCTAAGAGCATCACTGGCTGTTTCAGATCCAGGGTGATAACGTCCGATGTTTTTTCCCTCCTCCTCACAGCTCTGATGAGGAGGAGAGGACATCTCATCTCTGTCCAGTGCGCGCGCTGTCCTGCTATGTTGCGCGCACAGCCGCTGTGCGCCGCACGCAGCGTCTGTTTGTGCATTACAGAGTTCAGTTTTGGGGGCCCCAGCCGCTACACACACAGCCACACATATCCCTCTCTAGCCCCGAAACCAGCCTTAAAAAAATACAAACACCAGCACAATAAACCCTGCGTGTCTCCTAGAGCATTAACCGCTGCAATCAACCAAATTCGCTACACTGGACCTGCAACGCCGACAGTAAACTGGAAAAAGGACGCATGACAAAAATTGTCTTAAGACAGCAAAATTCACCTTACCACAACCGATTGGACGGCCCCCCCAATTTGGCAGGTGGTGAATGCAGGAGAAGAGAAGAGACTGTAGTGCAGGATCAATCAACACAGCGCCACCCTGATGGAAACCTGCAACCATAGTGGAACAATCACACAACAAGTATTAGGCCCTGTGGCCGTCACACTCTCCCTCCTGGAGCTCCAGCACAGTACCAGGGGCACGAAAAAAAAATAAAATAAAAAAATTATTAAATCCCAGTGCGCTACAGGTACCCCAGAAAAACCCTCCGGGCGCAACAGCTCGGCAGCCAGCTTACCGTCCCTCACCAAAGACAACTTCTGCCTCTCTAAATGCAGCTGCGTCCTTGACGGACAGCCGCACTCTAATTCACCCTCCGCCCTGGATGCTGGACAGCCCCGGCAGTGTGAGCAGCCTTCAGAAGGCCAAGATGCTGGACAGCTCCGACACTGTGACTGGGCTGGAAGACATGGGCGCGCGAGCGCCCGTCTTACCGCCGGTGTAAAAAACCAAGCGAAGCTGATGAATTCAGTGCTTGCCGTAGTCCCGGGAGTGTTAACAAAGAACTCCAACCGCTGGACATCGGCGTAAACAGGGCGTTCAAAGTTAAGTTGCGAGCGGCGTGGGAGCGATGGATGGCAGACAGCGAGCACAGCTTTACTGGGAGGGAGCGCCGCGCGCGATACGCCAGCATATGTGAATGGATTGTGGATGATGCGTGGACTCATGTTTCTGCAGTGACTGTTGTCCGAGCTTTTGTGAAAGCCGGCATAATTTCTGAACAACAATAATAATGATTGCCGATCAGCCAGCCGGCCACGTGTGTGGCTGTGACTCTGACAGCGATGAGAGGGAAGCTGGCAGGTTTGAACTCGCGCAGTTGTTTCCTGTTTATTTTTGCAATAAATATTCTGTAGAAATATTCTGTTTGCCAGACGCGAGAATGCGCTGTGCGCTCTGTGGTTTTCTCTGGGCGCTCTGGACAATCCTCCGCTGGGAGTGGATTTCTTTGCGCACCGGCCGTGGCCCCGGATGCTTCTATATGCGTTTCCTCCTGTCACTAGTGACCAGAAGGGCGCCAATAAGAAATGCTCCTCAGTGGGATTTGGCGTTAGTTTTACGCGCACTAACCAGGGCGCCCTTTGAGCCTCTGGATACAGTTTCACTGAAGTTTGTGTCTTAAAACTGATCAGTTCTCTGGCTTTAACGTCTGCAAAGAGAGTCAGTGATTTATCTGACCTCTCTGCGGCCCCCAGCACAATAAACCCTGCGTGTCTCCTAGAGCATTAACCGCTGCAATCAACCAAATTCGCTACACTGGACCTGCAACGCCGACAGTAAACTGGAAAAAGGACGCATGACAAAAATTGTCTTAAGACAGAAAAATTCACCTTACCACAACCGATTGGACGGCCCCCCCCAATTTGGCAGGTGGTGAATGCAGGAGAAGAGAAGAGACTGCAGTGCAGGATCAATCAACACAGCGCCACCCTGATGGAAACCTGCAACCATAGTGGAACAATCACACAACAAGTATTAGGCCCTTCGGCCGTCACACTCTCCCTCCTGGAGCTCCAGCACAGTACCAGGGGCACGAAAAAAAAATAAAATAAAAAAATTATTAAATCCCAGTGCGCTACAGGTACCCCAGAAAAACCCTCCGGGCGCAACAGCTCGGCAGCCAGCTTACCGTCCCTCACCAAAGACAACTTCTGCCTCTCTAAATGCAGCTGCGTCCTTGACGGACAGCCGCACTCTAATTCACCCTCCGCCCTGGATGCTGGACAGCCCCGGCAGTGTGAGCAGCCTTCAGAAGGCCAAGATGCTGGACAGCTCCGACACTGTGACTGGGCTGGAAGACATGGGCGCGCGAGCGCCCGTCTTACCGCCGGTGTAAAAAAACCAAGCGAAGCTGATGAATTCAGTGCTTGCCGTAGTCCCGGGAGTGTTAACAAAGAACTCCAACCGCTGGACATCGGCGTAAACAGGGCGTTCAAAGTTAAGTTGCGAGCGGCGTGGGAGCGATGGATGGCAGACAGCGAGCACAGCTTTACTGGGAGGGAGCGCCGCGCGCGATACGCCAGCATATGTGAATGGATTGTGGATGATGCGTGGACTCATGTTTCTGCAGTGACTGTTGTCCGAGCTTTTGTGAAAGCCGGCATAATTTCTGAACAACAATAATAATGATTGCCGATCAGCCAGCCGGCCACGTGTGTGGCTGTGACTCTGACAGCGATGAGAGGGAAGCTGGCAGGTTTGAACTCGCGCAGTTGTTTCCTGTTTATTTTTGTAATAAATATTCTGTAGAAATATTCTGTTTGCCAGACGGGAGAATGCGCTGTGCGCTCTGTGGTTTTCTCTGGGCGCTCTGGACAATCCTCCGCTGGGAGTGGATTTCTTTGCGCACCGGCCGTGGCCCCGGATGCTTCTATATGCGTTTCCTCCTGTCACTAGTGACCAGAAGGGCGCCAATAAGAAATGCTCCTCAGTGGGATTTGGCGTTAGTTTTACGCGCACTAACCAGGGCGCCCTTTGAGCCTCTGGATACAGTTTCACTGAAGTTTGCGTCTTAAAACTGATTTGTTCTCTGGCTTTAACGTCTGCAAATTGAGTCAGTGATTTATCTGACCTCGCTGCGGCCCCCAGCACAATAAACCCTGCGTGTCTCCTAGAGCATTAACCGCTGCAATCAACCAAATTCGCTACACTGGACCTGCAATGCCGACAGTAAACTGGAAAAAGGACGCATGACAAAAATTGTCTTAAGACAGCAAAATTCACCTTACCACAACCGATTGGACGGCCCCCCCAATTTGGCAGGTGGTGAATGCAGGAGAAGAGAAGAGACTGCAGTGCAGGATCAATCAACACATCGCCACCCTGATGGAAACCTGCAACCATAGTGGAACAATCACACAACAAGTATTAGGCCCTTCGGCCGTCACACTCTCCCTCCTGGAGCTCCAGCACAGTACCAGGGGCACGAAAAAAAAATAAAATAAAAAAATTATTAAATCCCAGTGCGCTACAGGTACCCCAGAAAAACCCTCCGGGCGCAACAGCTCGGCAGCCAGCTTACCGTCCCTCACCAAAGACAACTTCTGCCTCTCTAAATGCAGCTGCGTCCTTGACGGACAGCCGCACTCTAATTCACCCTCCGCCCTGGATGCTGGACAGCCCCGGCAGTGTGAGCAGCCTTCAGAAGGCCAAGATGCTGGACAGCTCCGACACTGTGACTGGGCTGGAAGACATGGGCGCGCGAGCGCCCGTCTTACCGCCGATGTAAAAAAACCAAGCGAAGCTGATGAATTCAGTGCTTGCCGTAGTCCCGGGAGTGTTAACAAAGAACTCCAACCGCTGGACATCGGCGTAAACAGGGCGTTCAAAGTTAAGTTGCGAGCGGCGTGGGAGCGATGGATGGCAGACAGCGAGCACAGCTTTACTGGGAGGGAGCGCCGCGCGCGATACGCCAGCATATGTGAATGGATTGTGGATGATGCGTGGACTCATGTTTCTGCAGTGACTGTTGTCCGAGCTTTTGTGAAAGCCGGCATAATTTCTGAACAACAATAATAATGATTGCCGATCAGCCAGCCGGCCACGTGTGTGGCTGTGACTCTGACAGCGATGAGAGGGAAGCTGGCAGGTTTGAACTCGCGCAGTTGTTTCCTGTTTATTTTTGCAATAAATATTCTGTAGAAATATTCTGTTTGCCAGACGCGAGAATGCGCTGTGCGCTCTGTGGTTTTCTCTGGGCGCTCTGGACAATCCTCCGCTGGGAGTGGATTTCTTTGCGCACCGGCCGTGGCCCCGGATGCTTCTATATGCGTTTCCTCCTGTCACTAGTGACCAGAAGGGCGCCAATAAGAAATGCTCCTCAGTGGGATTTGGCGTTAGTTTTACGCGCACTAACCAGGGCGCCCTTTGAGCCTCTGGATACAGTTTCACTGAAGTTTGTGTCTTAAAACTGATCAGTTCTCTGGCTTTAACGTCTGCAAAGAGAGTCAGTGATTTATCTGACCTCTCTGCGGCCCCCAGCACAATAAACCCTGCGTGTCTCCTAGAGCATTAACCGCTGCAATCAACCAAATTCGCTACACTGGACCTGCAACGCCGACAGTAAACTGGAAAAAGGACGCATGACAAAAATTGTCTTAAGACAGAAAAATTCACCTTACCACAACCGATTGGACGGCCCCCCCCAATTTGGCAGGTGGTGAATGCAGGAGAAGAGAAGAGACTGCAGTGCAGGATCAATCAACACAGCGCCACCCTGATGGAAACCTGCAACCATAGTGGAACAATCACACAACAAGTATTAGGCCCTTCGGCCGTCACACTCTCCCTCCTGGAGCTCCAGCACAGTACCAGGGGCACGAAAAAAAAAATAAAATAAAAAAATTATTAAATCCCAGTGCGCTACAGGTACCCCAGAAAAACCCTCCGGGCGCAACAGCTCGGCAGCCAGCTTACCGTCCCTCACCAAAGACAACTTCTGCCTCTCTAAATGCAGCTGCGTCCTTGACGGACAGCCGCACTCTAATTCACCCTCCGCCCTGGATGCTGGACAGCCCCGGCAGTGTGAGCAGCCTTCAGAAGGCCAAGATGCTGGACAGCTCCGACACTGTGACTGGGCTGGAAGACATGGGCGCGCGAGCGCCCGTCTTACCGCCGATGTAAAAAAACCAAGCGAAGCTGATGAATTCAGTGCTTGCCGTAGTCCCGGGAGTGTTAACAAAGAACTCCAACCGCTGGACATCGGCGTAAACAGGGCGTTCAAAGTTAAGTTGCGAGCGGCGTGGGAGCGATGGATGGCAGACAGCGAGCACAGCTTTACTGGGAGGGAGCGCCGCGCGCGATACGCCAGCATATGTGAATGGATTGTGGATGATGCGTGGACTCATGTTTCTGCAGTGACTGTTGTCCGAGCTTTTGTGAAAGCCGGCATAATTTCTGAACAACAATAATAATGATTGCCGATCAGCCAGCCGGCCACGTGTGTGGCTGTGACTCTGACAGCGATGAGAGGGAAGCTGGCAGGTTTGAACTCGCGCAGTTGTTTCCTGTTTATTTTTGTAATAAATATTCTGTAGAAATATTCTGTTTGCCAGACGGGAGAATGCGCTGTGCGCTCTGTGGTTTTCTCTGGGCGCTCTGGACAATCCTCCGCTGGGAGTGGATTTCTTTGCGCACCGGCCGTGGCCCCGGATGCTTCTATATGCGTTTCCTCCTGTCACTAGTGACCAGAAGGGCGCCAATAAGAAATGCTCCTCAGTGGGATTTGGCGTTAGTTTTACGCGCACTAACCAGGGCGCCCTTTGAGCCTCTGGATACAGTTTCACTGAAGTTTGTGTCTTAAAACTGATTTGTTCTCTGGCTTTAACGTCTGCAAATTGAGTCAGTGATTTATCTGACCTCGCTGCGGCCCCCAGCACAATAAACCCTGCGTGTCTCCTAGAGCATTAACCGCTGCAATCAACCAAATTCGCTACACTGGACCTGCAATGCCGACAGTAAACTGGAAAAAGGACGCATGACAAAAATTGTCTTAAGACAGCAAAATTCACCTTACCACAACCGATTGGACGGCCCCCCCAATTTGGCAGGTGGTGAATGCAGGAGAAGAGAAGAGACTGCAGTGCAGGATCAATCAACACATCGCCACCCTGATGGAAACCTGCAACCATAGTGGAACAATCACACAACAAGTATTAGGCCCTTCGGCCGTCACACTCTCCCTCCTGGAGCTCCAGCACAGTACCAGGGGCACGAAAAAAAAATAAAATAAAAAAATTATTAAATCCCAGTGCGCTACAGGTACCCCAGAAAAACCCTCCGGGCGCAACAGCTCGGCAGCCAGCTTACCGTCCCTCACCAAAGACAACTTCTGCCTCTCTAAATGCAGCTGCGTCCTTGACGGACAGCCGCACTCTAATTCACCCTCCGCCCTGGATGCTGGACAGCCCCGGCAGTGTGAGCAGCCTTCAGAAGGCCAAGATGCTGGACAGCTCCGACACTGTGACTGGGCTGGAAGACATGGGCGCGCGAGCGCCCGTCTTACCGCCGATGTAAAAAAACCAAGCGAAGCTGATGAATTCAGTGCTTGCCGTAGTCCCGGGAGTGTTAACAAAGAACTCCAACCGCTGGACATCGGCGTAAACAGGGCGTTCAAAGTTAAGTTGCGAGCGGCGTGGGAGCGATGGATGGCAGACAGCGAGCACAGCTTTACTGGGAGGGAGCGCCGCGCGCGATACGCCAGCATATGTGAATGGATTGTGGATGATGCGTGGACTCATGTTTCTGCAGTGACTGTTGTCCGAGCTTTTGTGAAAGCCGGCATAATTTCTGAACAACAATAATAATGATTGCCGATCAGCCAGCCGGCCACGTGTGTGGCTGTGACTCTGACAGCGATGAGAGGGAAGCTGGCAGGTTTGAACTCGCGCAGTTGTTTCCTGTTTATTTTTGCAATAAATATTCTGTAGAAATATTCTGTTTGCCAGACGCGAGAATGCGCTGTGCGCTCTGTGGTTTTCTCTGGGCGCTCTGGACAATCCTCCGCTGGGAGTGGATTTCTTTGCGCACCGGCCGTGGCCCCGGATGCTTCTATATGCGTTTCCTCCTGTCACTAGTGACCAGAAGGGCGCCAATAAGAAATGCTCCTCAGTGGGATTTGGCGTTAGTTTTACGCGCACTAACCAGGGCGCCCTTTGAGCCTCTGGATACAGTTTCACTGAAGTTTGTGTCTTAAAACTGATCAGTTCTCTGGCTTTAACGTCTGCAAAGAGAGTCAGTGATTTATCTGACCTCTCTGCGGCCCCCAGCACAATAAACCCTGCGTGTCTCCTAGAGCATTAACCGCTGCAATCAACCAAATTCGCTACACTGGACCTGCAACGCCGACAGTAAACTGGAAAAAGGACGCATGACAAAAATTGTCTTAAGACAGAAAAATTCACCTTACCACAACCGATTGGACGGCCCCCCCCAATTTGGCAGGTGGTGAATGCAGGAGAAGAGAAGAGACTGCAGTGCAGGATCAATCAACACAGCGCCACCCTGATGGAAACCTGCAACCATAGTGGAACAATCACACAACAAGTATTAGGCCCTTCGGCCGTCACACTCTCCCTCCTGGAGCTCCAGCACAGTACCAGGGGCACGAAAAAAAAATAAAATAAAAAAATTATTAAATCCCAGTGCGCTACAGGTACCCCAGAAAAACCCTCCGGGCGCAACAGCTCGGCAGCCAGCTTACCGTCCCTCACCAAAGACAACTTCTGCCTCTCTAAATGCAGCTGCGTCCTTGACGGACAGCCGCACTCTAATTCACCCTCCGCCCTGGATGCTGGACAGCCCCGGCAGTGTGAGCAGCCTTCAGAAGGCCAAGATGCTGGACAGCTCCGACACTGTGACTGGGCTGGAAGACATGGGCGCGCGAGCGCCCGTCTTACCGCCGGTGTAAAAAAACCAAGCGAAGCTGATGAATTCAGTGCTTGCCGTAGTCCCGGGAGTGTTAACAAAGAACTCCAACCGCTGGACATCGGCGTAAACAGGGCGTTCAAAGTTAAGTTGCGAGCGGCGTGGGAGCGATGGATGGCAGACAGCGAGCACAGCTTTACTGGGAGGGAGCGCCGCGCGCGATACGCCAGCATATGTGAATGGATTGTGGATGATGCGTGGACTCATGTTTCTGCAGTGACTGTTGTCCGAGCTTTTGTGAAAGCCGGCATAATTTCTGAACAACAATAATAATGATTGCCGATCAGCCAGCCGGCCACGTGTGTGGCTGTGACTCTGACAGCGATGAGAGGGAAGCTGGCAGGTTTGAACTCGCGCAGTTGTTTCCTGTTTATTTTTGTAATAAATATTCTGTAGAAATATTCTGTTTGCCAGACGGGAGAATGCGCTGTGCGCTCTGTGGTTTTCTCTGGGCGCTCTGGACAATCCTCCGCTGGGAGTGGATTTCTTTGCGCACCGGCCGTGGCCCCGGATGCTTCTATATGCGTTTCCTCCTGTCACTAGTGACCAGAAGGGCGCCAATAAGAAATGCTCCTCAGTGGGATTTGGCGTTAGTTTTACGCGCACTAACCAGGGCGCCCTTTGAGCCTCTGGATACAGTTTCACTGAAGTTTGCGTCTTAAAACTGATTTGTTCTCTGGCTTTAACGTCTGCAAATTGAGTCAGTGATTTATCTGACCTCGCTGCGGCCCCCAGCACAATAAACCCTGCGTGTCTCCTAGAGCATTAACCGCTGCAATCAACCAAATTCGCTACACTGGACCTGCAATGCCGACAGTAAACTGGAAAAAGGACGCATGACAAAAATTGTCTTAAGACAGCAAAATTCACCTTACCACAACCGATTGGACGGCCCCCCCAATTTGGCAGGTGGTGAATGCAGGAGAAGAGAAGAGACTGCAGTGCAGGATCAATCAACACATCGCCACCCTGATGGAAACCTGCAACCATAGTGGAACAATCACACAACAAGTATTAGGCCCTTCGGCCGTCACACTCTCCCTCCTGGAGCTCCAGCACAGTACCAGGGGCACGAAAAAAAAATAAAATAAAAAAATTATTAAATCCCAGTGCGCTACAGGTACCCCAGAAAAACCCTCCGGGCGCAACAGCTCGGCAGCCAGCTTACCGTCCCTCACCAAAGACAACTTCTGCCTCTCTAAATGCAGCTGCGTCCTTGACGGACAGCCGCACTCTAATTCACCCTCCGCCCTGGATGCTGGACAGCCCCGGCAGTGTGAGCAGCCTTCAGAAGGCCAAGATGCTGGACAGCTCCGACACTGTGACTGGGCTGGAAGACATGGGCGCGCGAGCGCCCGTCTTACCGCCGATGTAAAAAAACCAAGCGAAGCTGATGAATTCAGTGCTTGCCGTAGTCCCGGGAGTGTTAACAAAGAACTCCAACCGCTGGACATCGGCGTAAACAGGGCGTTCAAAGTTAAGTTGCGAGCGGCGTGGGAGCGATGGATGGCAGACAGCGAGCACAGCTTTACTGGGAGGGAGCGCCGCGCGCGATACGCCAGCATATGTGAATGGATTGTGGATGATGCGTGGACTCATGTTTCTGCAGTGACTGTTGTCCGAGCTTTTGTGAAAGCCGGCATAATTTCTGAACAACAATAATAATGATTGCCGATCAGCCAGCCGGCCACGTGTGTGGCTGTGACTCTGACAGTGATGAGAGGGAAGCTGGCAGGTTTGAACTCGCGCAGTTGTTTCCTGTTTATTTTTTTATTTTTGTAATAAATATTCTGTAGAAATATTCTGTTTGCCAGACGCGAGAATGCGCTGTGCGCTCTGTGGTTTTCTCTGGGCGCTCTGGACAATCCTCCACTGGGAGTGGATTTCTTTGCGCACCGGCCGTGGCCCCGGATGCTTCTATATGCGTTTCCTCCTGTCACTAGTGACCAGAAGGGCACCAATAAGAAATGCTCCTCAGTGGGATTTGGCGTTAGTTTTACGCGCACTAACCAGGGCGCCCTTTGAGCCTCTGGATACAGTTTCACTGAAGTTTGTGTCTTAAAACTGATTTGTTCTCTGGCTTTAACGTCTGCAAAGAGAGTCAGTGATTTATCTGACCTCTCTGCGGCCCCCAGCACAATAAACCCTGCGTGTCTCCTAGAGCATTAACCGCTGCAATCAACCAAATTCGCTACACTGGACCTGCAACGCCGACAGTAAACTGGAAAAAGGACGCATGACAAAATTGTCTTAAGACAGCAAAATTCACCTTACCACAACCGATTGGACGGCCCCCCCCAATTTGGCAGGTGGTGAATGCAGGAGAAGAGAAGAGACTGCAGTGCAGGATCAATCAACACAGCGCCACCCTGATGGAAACCTGCAACCATAGTGGAACAATCACACAACAAGTATTAGGCCCTTCGGCCGTCACACTCTCCCTCCTGGAGCTCCAGCACAGTACCAGGGGCACGAAAAAAAAATAAAATAAAAAAATTATTAAATCCCAGTGCGCTACAGGTACCCCAGAAAAACCCTCCGGGCGCAACAGCTCGGCAGCCAGCTTACCGTCCCTCACCAAAGACAACTTCTGCCTCTCTAAATGCAGCTGCGTCCTTGACGGACAGCCGCACTCTAATTCACCCTCCGCCCTGGATGCTGGACAGCCCCGGCAGTGTGAGCAGCCTTCAGAAGGCCAAGATGCTGGACAGCTCCGACACTGTGACTGGGCTGGAAGACATGGGCGCGCGAGCGCCCGTCTTACCGCCGGTGTAAAAAAACCAAGCGAAGCTGATGAATTCAGTGCTTGCCGTAGTCCCGGGAGTGTTAACAAAGAACTCCAACCGCTGGACATCGGCGTAAACAGGGCGTTCAAAGTTAAGTTGCGAGCGGCGTGGGAGCGATGGATGGCAGACAGCGAGCACAGCTTTACTGGGAGGGAGCGCCGCGCGCGATACGCCAGCATATGTGAATGGATTGTGGATGATGCGTGGACTCATGTTTCTGCAGTGACTGTTGTCCGAGCTTTTGTGAAAGCCGGCATAATTTCTGAACAACAATAATAATGATTGCCGATCAGCCAGCCGGCCACGTGTGTGGCTGTGACTCTGACAGCGATGAGAGGGAAGCTGGCAGGTTTGAACTCGCGCAGTTGTTTCCTGTTTATTTTTGTAAACCCTGCGTGTCTCCTAGAGCATTAACCGCTGCAATCAACCAAATTCGCTACACTGGACCTGCAACGCCGACAGTAAACTGGAAAAAGGACGCATGACAAAAATTGTCTTAAGACAGCAAAATTCACCTTACCACAACCGATTGGACGGCCCCCCCAATTTGGCAGGTGGTGAATGCAGGAGAAGAGAAGAGACTGTAGTGCAGGATCAATCAACACAGCGCCACCCTGATGGAAACCTGCAACCATAGTGGAACAATCACACAACAAGTATTAGGCCCTTCGGCCGTCACACTCTCCCTCCTGGAGCTCCAGCACAGTACCAGGGGCACGAAAAAAAAATAAAATAAAAAAATTATTAAATCCCAGTGCGCTACAGGTACCCCAGAAAAACCCTCCGGGCGCAACAGCTCGGCAGCCAGCTTACCGTCCCTCACCAAAGACAACTTCTGCCTCTCTAAATGCAGCTGCGTCCTTGACGGACAGCCGCACTCTAATTCACCCTCCGCCCTGGATGCTGGACAGCCCCGGCAGTGTGAGCAGCCTTCAGAAGGCCAAGATGCTGGACAGCTCCGACACTGTGACTGGGCTGGAAGACATGGGCGCGCGAGCGCCCGTCTTACCGCCGGTGTAAAAAACCAAGCGAAGCTGATGAATTCAGTGCTTGCCGTAGTCCCGGGAGTGTTAACAAAGAACTCCAACCGCTGGACATCGGCGTAAACAGGGCGTTCAAAGTTAAGTTGCGAGCGGCGTGGGAGCGATGGATGGCAGACAGCGAGCACAGCTTTACTGGGAGGGAGCGCCGCGCGCGATACGCCAGCATATGTGAATGGATTGTGGATGATGCGTGGACTCATGTTTCTGCAGTGACTGTTGTCCGAGCTTTTGTGAAAGCCGGCATAATTTCTGAACAACAATAATAATGATTGCCGATCAGCCAGCCGGCCACGTGTGTGGCTGTGACTCTGACAGCGATGAGAGGGAAGCTGGCAGGTTTGAACTCGCGCAGTTGTTTCCTGTTTATTTTTGCAATAAATATTCTGTAGAAATATTCTGTTTGCCAGACGCGAGAATGCGCTGTGCGCTCTGTGGTTTTCTCTGGGCGCTCTGGACAATCCTCCGCTGGGAGTGGATTTCTTTGCGCACCGGCCGTGGCCCCGGATGCTTCTATATGCGTTTCCTCCTGTCACTAGTGACCAGAAGGGCGCCAATAAGAAATGCTCCTCAGTGGGATTTGGCGTTAGTTTTACGCGCACTAACCAGGGCGCCCTTTGAGCCTCTGGATACAGTTTCACTGAAGTTTGTGTCTTAAAACTGATTTGTTCTCTGGCTTTAACGTCTGCAAAGAGAGTCAGTGATTTATCTGACCTCTCTGCGGCCCCCACCTGCCTCAGGATTCAGGGGGGTGGCAGTTCGGCTGTGTTGCATCCTAATCCGAATTTTACACCTAAGAGCATCACTGGCTCTTTCAGATCCAGGGTGATAACGTCCGATGTTTTTTCCCTCCTCCTCACAGCTCTGATGAGGAGGAGAGGACATCTCATCTCTGTCCGGTGCGCGCGCTGTCCTGCTATGTTGCGCGCACAGCCGCTGTGCGCCGCACGCAGCGTCTGTCTGTGCATTACAGAGTTCAGTTTTGGGGGCCCCAGCCGCTACACACACAGCCACACATATCCCTCTCTAGCCCCGAAACCAGCCTTAAAAAAATACAAACACCAGCACAATAAACCCTGCGTGTCTCCTAGAGCATTGACCGCTGCAATCAACCAAATTCGCTACATTGGACCTGCAACGCCGACAGTAAACTGGAAAAAGGACGCATGACAAAAATTGTCTTAAGACAGCAGAATTCACCTTACCACAACCGATTGGACGGCCCCCCCAATTTGGCAGGTGGTGAATGCAGGAGAAGAGAAGAGACTGCAGTGCAGGATCAATCAACACAGCGCCACCCTGATGGAAACCTGCAACCATAGTGGAACAATCACACAACAAGTATTAGGCCCTTCGGCCGTCACACTCTCCCTCCTGGAGCTCCAGCACAGTACCAGGGGCACGAAAAAAAAATAAAATAAAAAAATTATTAAATCCCAGTGCGCTACAGGTAGAGGGAGAACGTGAGCGTGAGCAGGCGCTTGTTCAGGAGGGTTGCGCCCAAACTACGGTGTCCCGGGGGGCTCACTAAGTCTGGGTAAACTGTTACACGGCTGCCACCTAGTGGCCAAAATAAATACCTGCCTTACATATATACATATATATGTAGAGTATATATAGTGTGTGTGTATATGAGAGGAAACTGTTAAATAGCTGCATTTCTTTTCTTTTATCTTGTTAATGAGGAGCTTCTGCAGCTTCTGATGAAAGCAGAGCTGATGAAGCTGCTTGGAGCAGAGCAGCAAAACCTCTTCAAGGAGCTCCAACAAGTCCAGCTGCCCTGCTCCAAAAATGACCTGGATGAAGCTCCATCAATGTGGAGCTGCATGGCTGCAAAGAGAAGGGAGCAGGTGCAGAGCTCCACCAGCTTTGGTGTTATATTGCCACCTAGTGGAGTAGATATGAATAATTAACTACTCTGTTATTGGTACATGAATAAATATAATATAGAAGCCCGCACACATGCACCAGAAGTGATTGATGTAACATCTTAATGAGCAAAATTAACATGAATTAATACATGTGTAAATCTCATTTTGTTATCAATTAAAATTAGAGGTTACAGTTGAGAACCTGCATGTAAAGCAACATTAATGATTAATTAACAGTAAAACTAACCATTTTTTATCCCTGATTAACATAATCAATCAAATCAAATGATCAAAGCCAAGCAAATCATTTATTTCAAGCAATACATTTGTCTGTTTATGTTCAATAAATCCAACTCTATTCAGTTTACCATAAAATACCCCACAGATTTGAGACTCTGACACTGACATGTAAATGTTATCCATCCATTAATCAGTGTATCTACTACTTGGGAATGTACTTGGACCACAAACTGGACTTGGACACTGTTAGATAAAATAAGGTCAAGTAAACAAGGTCAAGTCAAGTTTTTTAATTTTATTTATAAAGCACATTTGAAAAAACAACTTTCATTGAACAAAGTGCTGTAGACAGGAGTCAGTCATGTATTAAAAAATTAAATTTATTAAAAGTAAAATAATAAAAGTACAGTAAACAAGATAAAACATGCATACAAGTGGTAAAAGCCAAGGTGAACAATGTAAACTAAATGTGAGGCTATAAACTGACATGACAGACACACAATGACCAGAACAGAACATGAGCGGTGGTTGTTGAAAAAAAAAACAGGTTAAATTCAGAGACTTAGGTCTACTTCAGTATCTTCTGTGTGTCTTCTTTTTCTTCTTTCGTCCTGTCTGTCTTTCGCCTGTCTCCTTTCCACAATTATCCCCAATCTTCGGGTTGCCCAGGCTGTATTGGTCCTGGTGGTCTACACTCTCGTTGTAGTCCCAGCCGTGCTGGTAGTCTGCGTATTCCTGGTCGCTTAGGTTGTCCGGGTCTAGGGTGCCCTGCTCGTGTATGCGGAACAGCCAGTCCAATCTCTTATCTGGTGTCTCTGCAACACGTTCTCTTTTTGGAGGTTCCTGTAATTTTACCCATTTTGGCAGAAAGATGTCTACCAGCTGTTCGGGGTCCAACGGTCTGTACTTGTCCCTGCTCTTGGACAGCTGGTTGCAGGGATCCTTGCTCTCAGCAATCAGGTCGCTGCCATGTTGCTTGAGCTCCTCTGGTTCTTTTGCTTCCTGCTCACATTTCAGCTGATCTTGTAAGGAGGACCTGTCCTCTGACAGTTGGCTGATCTTACTGTCCTTCTCCTGGACGGTCTTGTTGGCCTTCTCTAGGTCACTCCTCAGAGTGCAGACCTCGTTGGCCAGCTCCTCACACTTGGAAGAACACTGGGCATGTTCTTCGGCAGCCTTTCTGAGGTTTTCATTTTCTTTTCTGAGCTGGTCACACTTTACCCTTAACTCTAGAGCCTCTTTTTGCTGAAGAGTCAGAGACTGCTGTAAACTTTTCTGTGTTTGCTCAAATTCCAGCTCTCCCTCCTCCAACTGTCTGAACTTGGCCTTGCTCTTGGCCAGTTCGTTGCAGACATGATTGTTTTCAGCAAACAGGTCAGTGATGACATTCTCCTTACTAACCAGCTCTGATTGAATTTCACTGTTACGTTTCTCGAGCTCATCAAGGTGTTTCTCAATGCTTTCTCTTGATTCCTGCTCACATTTCAGCTGATCTTGTAAGGAGGACCTGTCCTCTGACAGTTGGCTGATCTTACTGTCCTTCTCCTGGACGGTCTTTTTGGCCTTCTCTAGGTCACTCCTCAGAGTGCAGAGCTCGTTGGCCAGCTCCTCACACTTGGAAGAACACAGGGCATGTTCTTCGGCAGCCTTTCTGAGATTTTCATTTTCGTTTGTGAGGACGGTCCCGTTGGCCTTTTCCAGTCCAGTGATCAAGCCGTCTGATTTCACAATAAACTGCTTCACCGTTTGTCCTTTCTTCTCGCGCTTCTCACGGTCTAGGCGCTCTTTCTTCTCGCGCTTCTCTCGTTCTTGGCGCTCTTTCTTCTCGTGCTTCTCTCGTTCTTGGCGCTCGTTCTTCTCGCGCTTCTCTCGTTCTTGGCGCTCTTTCTTCTCGCGCTTCTCACGTTCTTGGCGCTCTTTCTTCTCGCGCTTCTCTCGTTCTTGGCGCTCGTTCTTCTCACGCTTCTCACGTTCTTGGCGCTCTTTCTTCTCGCGCTTCTCTCGTTCTTGGCGCTCTTTCTTCTCGTGCTTCTCTCGTTCTTGGCGCTCTTTCTTCTCGCGCTTCTCTTCTTGTTTTCTGCCTGAAGGCATCAGTTTGGACATCCATCCATCCATCTTCTGTTAACCCGCTTGTCCTGCAGTGGAGGGTCACGGGGGGCTGGAGCCTAGCCTAGCTAGCTTTGGGTGAGAGGCGGGGTATACCCTGTGAGGACACGACACACCCTGGATGGGAAACATTGGAGATGCATTAGGAAGGGGACAGAGACAGTTGAATGGCTGAAATCGGTCAATGTATGCTGAAGATACGCTGCGCCAAAAAACTACACACCAAGCAGTTGTTCAGAGGGTGCAACCCCCATTAAAATACATGGGATCTGCCCTGAGAGGAGTAACAGGAGGCTGACACACCCCTCTCTCCAACATTAATTAGGCTTAATTAGGCAGGCAGAGCGGTTACCATGGTGACAAGCTGACACACAGAGGCATACAAAGCTCTGAATTGCTATGATTCTCCAGCAAAGCAAAGCAAGCATGTTTCAGCTGCAGCAATCAAACTTGCATTTTCTTCAGGGAATGCACTCTTCTAGTTTTTTGAAAAAAGCTTGAGGTTGACCCGGAATGTCCTCTGTGAGATGAACATTTTGATAGCTGAATGGCTGAAATCGGTCAATGTATGCTGAAGATACGCTGCTGTAAAAGGCTCCTGAAGGAAATGCAAGTTTGATTGCAGAACCTGAAGCATTGCTTTGAAAGCTTATCTGAATGATTGCTTTGAACTCTAAAAGTATGAAAAAACACATCTAAATGCATATGAATAGAAGCTGAATGGCAGAACAAGGGCTGAATTCCTCTGAACACAAGCTGAAGCAGTCATAAAAGCAGCCGAATTAACCTGAACAGCAGCTGGATAATTGCTTTGAACAGCAGGTGAATTGTCTGATCTTGGAATAATAGCTGAGGCTTAGGGAGACTAAACGATTTTGATGTGGGCATGTAGCAAACAGCTCCATAGCGATGAATATGGCAGATATCATGTGTAATGATTGATAAAGAAGTAGCCGTAATACTAGTGATACTATACAGCTGAAGGATGATCAATATGACACATATAATGCTTAAAGTCTGATAAAGACTACAAATATGGCTGCTTTGTATGCTTCTTGACAGCCTGTCACCATGGTAACCGCTCTGCCTGCCTAAATAAGCCTAATTAATGTTGGAGAGAGAGGTGTGTCAGCCTCCTGTTACTCCTCTCAGGGCAGATCCCATGTATTTTAATAGGGGTTGCACCCTCTGAACAACTGCTTGGTGTGTCCAAACCAAAACACTCAACAATTTAAAAACCGTGAGCATCACAAGTGTTTGCTCTACAAATGTCTGCAATTTCATGTTGATCCTGTAAAAGATGTGGAAATGGCAGCGAGTTAGAAAATAGGTTTGCTCTGGTCCAGTCACTTCACCATGAATGAGCAAAAAGACCGGCACGCTCCCCGAACAGCTGGCTCTACAGGCAAAACAGTTTGGTTTAACGTCACCAGGAGCTCTACCGTCTCTACAGTCCCTGGGTTTACACTTCTCTGGTCTCTCTATCACGCAGAATGGAGTTCGCCCTTACACACTTACACACACACACGGCATGTGCATAAATGCGCACAACTCTCTCTTAAATAAACATGAAGAAGTTGCACTTATCACTCACTACTGTTGGTACTCACCACGAATCTGACTGTATGAAGAAATGTGTAAAAGATGTTAGCCTCCTCTGCAGCTGTGTTTCGTTCTTCCTCTCTGATCCTTCTCTTCTCCGAGTTTAGTCCAGTAATCAGTTTGATTATTTTCCTTTGCACTTTAGGCAGGTTCGTTTCCACGAACTCTCCAAAATCTCCTGCTGTGTCTCTCCTTGAAACTGTCCACCAACACCTTTATTGCACAAAGGTGTACCTTTATATAACTTTGGTATGCCTTTGATCTCTGAGTCATCAAAGGTACCCCTGTCAGCCTGTCACCACGGTAACAGCCCTGCCTGCCTGTATCCATGGCAACCTGAATGTTTCTCAACTGCCCCTAACTGCAGCTCTCTCTGTCCCCCTCCTAATGCATTTCTGATGTAAAAACACCCTCTAAACAACTGCTGCTTTTGTCCAAACCGAAGCCTTCAGACAAAAAGTATGGACACAGCCAGAATCACAAGATGTTGCTCTACAACACAGTATATGCGATGTGGACATGTAGCAAACAGCTCCATAGCAATGAATATGGCAGATATCATGCGTAACGATTGATAAAGAAGCAGCCAAATACTATACAGCTGAAGGATGATCAATATGACAGATATAATGCTTAAAGTCTGATAAAGACTACAAATATGGCTGCCAAATGCAGCCAAATGCCATATGGTTGCCAAATATGGCAACAGCTCTGCCTGCCTCATTAAGCTAAATTAATGTTATTTTTTTCAAAAGACTATAGTTTTTCAAATATTAAGCAGTTTCTGTGTCATTTTTAACATGGGAGTCTATGAGAGAGCCCTTCAACCAGGGTCATCTTCCAAATTTCTCTCCTCCTACAAATTTCAAGCTTCACACGTATAGACTTAGCCTGCCTGTGTACGTCATCTCCCCAGTTGTGTTGTTTTAGTTGTGTTGTTGTTGTTGTGTTGTTTTTGCCATCGTTCGTTGTTTTCCACACAGGTGTTGGTGTGTTTATAGATGTCTTACTATGGACGTATATGTGATGTCACTCCGATGATCTCATCCATGATATGTTACTGTGAAATATGATTGTGCCTGTGCCTGCTCTAAGATGTGTGTGTGTATTCTGAGAAGCTGTGTCTGTTGGATAACAGAGGGTATAAGACCGCAGGCTGGTTGGAGGCTCATGTTTCCAGAACCAGAACCTGAGCCTATAATGTTTGTAGCAGGTTAGTAGCTCTGCACTTGGTCCACAGACACCTGGCCGTGGTCATCGTGGTGATAAGGCAGGTGATGGGGGTCTATGTAAGCTCCAACCTGGTCATTGTAGGCGTAGTTCAGATCCCCCAGGTCATCGGTGGGGGCGTGGTCTCTGCCAGCCAGCAGATTGGTCCGTTTCAGAGCGCGGCCTTCTCCAAATGCACGGTACAGATACACCGCCATGACGAACAGCGCCACCTGCAGAGAGGCGGAAACACTCAGTGTGATGGAGCTAGAGTAACATAAGGTTACCATCCAGACTCACTGTATGAGACAGCCTCTAGTGGACACTGGAGGAAATGCAGTTTGTGCTGCTTGGTCTCAGTACCTAATCTACTAACAGATACAGAGCTGTGCTGATCTTCCTTCTTCTTCACCCTTAATAAATATTTATGTCATATAACCACAAACAGGCAGCCATGTTGATTCAAAACCATCCAATCAGAAGCAGACAGGAAGTGCTGACACGTCAAAGTGATCTGCTGGTGACTCAGTGAAGACACATAAAAACCCTCAGACTGTGACAAAGGTGTGTTTGCACCCTCTGCAGGCAGTGCAGTGTTACTACCTGCAGTAACTGCAGGGCGACGTCCATGGCGATGATGGTCAGGGAGTTCTCCTGCAGCCAATCACTGAACGTCTGACTGCAGCCCTGAAAACCACAAACCCAGCAGCATCATGGGTAAAACATCACATCACACCAGCGATATGAAACACAGCAGGTTTAGAGCCGCCGGCGCCCCCTCAGGAGCGAGCTCGTGCCGCTCCCTTGGCCAATCAGAGTGAGGTTCAGCAGCTCGGAGCACCAGGAAGAGTTGACGCTGCGCTGAAACGAGTGAAAGCAGGAACACGGAAGCACATCTGGACTCGTCAGGTTCAGGCTCTGGATGTAGGTGTTGCTCAGCCAATCAGCAGCACCTGGGGGGGGGAAACCCACCACACATCAGCCGAGGGACACAGGTAAAAAACACCTGACTGAGCCCTGGATGTGGTCGCAGCATTTTCCCACGTGACCTGAATGCAGCATCAGACGTTACGCTGACTCACCGTCAGCAGTAGGAACCTGATCTCACAGGTCGCTGCCACGCTGACCGCCAACACCACCGATCACCAGCAGGCCCACGGACACCACCTGCAGCTCCTCTGCACAAACAGAGACACAGAGACAGAGACACACACACAGAGACAGACAGACACACACACACAGTGTCATTGAGCTATGCTAACAGTTCCCCCTTGTTTACAGTCTTTGTGCTAAGCTAGGCTAAAGCAGCGTCCTCTTTGTAAATGTTGGGCTGATCCTTTAAAGCTGCAGTCTTTACCGAAGGGGAGGGAGTTCAGGAAGTTTCCTCTGTCGAACAGGATCCAGATCGCACAGCCGGCCGCACTCAGACCCACAAACTACAGAGGTCAAAGGTCAAGACAAGGCTCTGAGCATCATCACTGTTCAGACTGTGCTTTACTGTTAAAGTGAACATCTATTCCTACTGTTGGCTTCAAAGAGGAAACTACTAAATAAACCAGCTGACATCAGCAATTCAAAACAAACACGGTGTTAAAGACTGCCAAGCAGAACTTCAGCAGCTCCACCTTCACCTCCAGCTTCTCCTCCACCTTCATCTCCACAGGCAGCAGACCACGGTCCGTTCAGGTCCCTCCGTCTGACCCTCAGAGGACCGACACTGCAAACGCCTGCGATCAGAGTTCACTTCCTCATTGTCTGTAAACATTAAACTGGTCTCAGAGTCTCCAAGGAGACGCGGCACACACGTCTATCACATAAGGCCATGTTGTAGGACAGGACCTGGACTCTCTGACAGAGGTGTGCCAGAGGAGGACGTGGTCCAAAATAAAGACTATACTGGACTGTCCCTCTCACCCGCTCCACACTGTGCTGACCAGCTACAGGAGCTCGTTCAGCAGCAGACTCCGACTCCCACGATGCACCACTGAGAGACACAGGAAGTCATTCCTGCCTGTCAATCAAACTACTGAACTCTGAACTGTGACAGTCACTCAGACACTGTACATTCATACTGGTACATTCATGTCCTGCTCTTTACTATGTAAAGGTTTTTATACAGTAGTAAATATGTGTCTTCTTCTTTAGATACAACTCAGGGATTTAAATGCTGTCTAGGTATTTAGATTATTATATATTTCTATTTCAAACTTCAATTTATCTTTGATTTCTTTGTCTGTAACAAAAAAGAATTTCCCCTCAGGGATAAATAAAGGAATTCTGATACTTGCAGCTATTTGACAATACCAACACGCGGCCACCAGAGGGCACTGATGAAGCCAAATATAGAGAAATATAGAGATAAATTCTTTAAAAAGAAGAAGAGACAAATGCACCAAAATGTTGTTCTTAGGAAACTCTCCCAGCAGTATTTATAGGACAGATGTGAATCAGACAACCCACATAAACTGTTTTAAAGTCTGCAGGCCATTTGAATTTGAATATGAACAAAGAAGATTTGACAAAGAGGATGCTACATCTTCCTCCTGTGTTGCACAGAGGGGGAAATATCTGATCTCCAATGCTACACATCTCATTACACATGCACCATGATGACATCATGTGTGGACACTACCATTCAAAAGTTTGGGGTCACCGAGCCACTTCTAGAGCTTCTCTGATCAGCATTACTCAGCTGTGCTAACATCATCTCACAGCACTGTTCTAATCATCAATTAGCCTTTTTAACACAATCGGCTAACACAATGCACCATTAGGACGACGCTTGTGCCAAAATCTGATCGTGTGCGATTAATCGTCAGAAAAATTGTCACCGATTACTATATTTACCACTCATCAATTACTGCAATTAGTGCCTCGTCATGATGATGCATTTTTGTGTGACGTACTCTCCCCTGCAAGTGCACACATGTAAGCCCACAATAATAAATCACAATAATGGCAGAAGGCGGTGGTGTTCAGTTAAATGACGCAGAGCAGGACATTCTAACAGAGGCTCAACGTCTGTCACCATAAGCTGGAGCACGAAGAAAGGCGAAGAAAGCGTGACGAGGTCACAACGCCAGCTACAGCAAGGCCTCCTCCAGCAGATATTGGAAAGAATTCCACTCGGCCGAGAATCCGCGACATGTTTAGTATTATGCTCCTTACAACCAACCTAACGTAACGCAGGTTGATTTGCACAAACACACAGTTACATGTGAAATTGTCCAGTTTGTTTGTTTTTTCTGCTGCTGTTCTACAGTATGAGTGAAAACATGCACTAGTGTGGGACGTATTCCAGCCACAGGTTAGCAGGTCTGTTTGCACAGACATTTTTTTAACCTTAAATAATCACTGATGTGTAATCATTATCAGCTAAATGCCATAAATAATCGTGACTCATTCTTTGGCCAATATCGCCCAAACCTAATTACAACACAGGAGTGATGGCTGCTGGAAGTGCCTCTGTTCACCTTTGTATATATTCCATTAAATAACAATACAATATATTATATATATATATATATATATATATATATATATATATATATATATATATATATATATATACAAAAACATACCTGTTAACACTGGTACACTCTGCTCTTTCACAGCACCCTGCTGCAGCTCAGCACACACCCGCAGAAAACACACACACAAAATGAACACATGCCACAACCTTCTCAACTACATGACCGCACACAGACACATCACAGCATGACCCGCTGCTCTCTAACAGCCCATTTACCACACCGACAGGAAACACCTCGTAGGACCTTCAGGAACAAAACACAACGTCAAAGACAACACACAACACCGTCTCATTAATCACATAAACTACACACACACACAACAGTTACACAACACCTGCATCCGCACATGCCTGTCGCTCTGGTTGACAGGCAGCAGCCTCAGCTCCTGTCAAACCAACCAAACACTATCAGTTTATAACACATCACAACGTGTCATCACCAACAAACAGGATCACTGGTCCCACTCCAACAGGACCCGTCACAACAACACTACACAACTCCACATCACAATGTTTCTCTTTCGTCCTCTGGTTCTACTTGAAACATGAACAGTATCATTCACTGACATGGACCCATTTGGCCCGTTGCTTGTCTGAACTGACCCGGTGCGTCCAGGTGCCGATGTTGCTCTGTATGACACAGGTGCAGCAACGTGCTGACGGGCCTCCCTCACCAGGAACCTCTCTGAGCTCCTCCGGTACCTCTTACTGGAACGCTTCCTAGCTTCTATACAGCTGCTTCTGATGGGTCACAGGCCCAGACAGCAGCTCGGCATAAATCCAGCCTGCAGACACATAAATGTCTACAACTACACAGCTACATTACACTCACTCACCACCCGCCGACTGTGTTGTACATATGAAATCTCCGCCTTCGTTCACACTGCAAACCTCTGGCTGGCCTTCATCACACAAACACCACTCAACACATTAGCCAGAGACTCTTTTCATCCCATGTGTCACAGCCAGTGGTTAGGCCCTTTGTTTGGAGGAGGTTTGTGACAAAAAAATAATTTTCTCACCAAAAAAGAAATTCAAAATTAAAGCTGCAAGCAGCATTGCGGGCCCTCGCGCACCTTGCGATCCGCGGGGTCATCGCAGTCTTCTCTCCTATGCTCTCGTCTCCTATACTCTCCTGTCCTATGCTCTCCTCCTCTCATTTCCACAAATATACAACAAACACATGTTTACAACCAAACTTTCCTGCTACCAGTAGGTGGCGCTATGACCGTATCATCCTATTAGCATATATATCTGTTCAGACTCGGGTCCATAGCAGTACAGTAAGATTTTGCCCACATTGCATTAAGTATATGGGTAGTACTGCATAAAACACAGCGAGTTCCTTTGTAACAGCTCAATCCGATGAAGTATGCGAGGCGTGAAAAGTTTGGCAGCAGGGTCACACATCGCCAAAAATGGCCACAAACCTTCAAATGGCGGACTTCCTGTTGGGTTTGGAGGGGGGGTCCAAGAGACTTTTTTGTGCATCTTGAGGTGATACATATGTGTGCCAATTTTCATAATCCTGTGTCAAACCGGCCAGAGGGGCTACGCGTTGGGGGCGCTATAGAGCCATTTTTATATGTGCATTTCAAAAGTCAGCAAATTTCAAAATTTTTCGGGCGAATGAATTTTTCTACCAAGTTTGGTGAGTTTTTGGGCATGTTAAGGCCTCCAAAAATGCGATCTCGGAGGGGGGGGAAAAAAAAAAATAAAATAAAAAATAAAATAAAATAAAATAATAATCCTAAGGGTTTCAATAGGGCTCTTGCACCATTCGGTGCTCGGGCCCTAATAAGAACTAATCAAATCAAATCACGGCAACAAAACCGGATCTCTCCTCCTGCCTTCCTCCTCCTGCACACACCTCGCCCCGCCTGTCTGCAGGTGTTTTAGAGCTGATTGCCAGGGAGGAGCCATCCATTCATTCTATACAATCCGTACATTCTATCCATAAAAACAATTCAAATCATAATCTATTCAGTAGCAACATAAACTCTGATTGTCAACATATTTACGTCCATTCAAAATTCATCTGGCTCCATGCGTAATGAACACACAGTGACCCGACTCACTGCTTCCCTCTCCACACACACACACAGACAACTGCACACTTCTTCAAAATCTTTATGACTCATCACATGAGCTTCTAAGACCTTTGGACATTTATTAAACAACTACCTAACCTCACAAACTATTTGTGAATGGGAAATATTTAGCAACACAACACACTGACACTGACAAACCATGACCTGAGGGTCAGCTGCTGTGTGTCCTGACACTGGCTGTCGAGCTTCTGTTATCATCACACACAGGGCCTGTGGCATAAACACAACAACAACAACACATTAACTGTGGGACTTCAGGACGACATTTCTACTCAGTTACACAACATACTCAAACCGCACATACCTGCATCACTGCTGATTCACTCTACACTTCATTCAGCTGGATCATCTTCTGCTCCAGGACCTACACAAAAAACACATTCAACTCATTTCCACTATTTTAATATTGCAATTTAAATACTGCTAACAGTGTCAGCTACCTCAAAGCACGTCTAACAGCAACAGTAACATTACAGCAGCTCAGCTATGCTAAAACATGTCCTGTGCTGAGGCCACGTCAGCCTCTACACACTATGTTTAAGGCTGCCTGAAGCTGTACTGCTGCTTTGGTCCGGTCTGTCTGAGGCAGACCATCACACTGATTCAACTATCTAAGTAACTATCTAAGTAACTAACTAACAACAAGACATTTATACTCAGTTCAAAGGGAAGCAGGCAGAATTAGACCAGCAGGGGGCAGTATGAGAGAAGAAAGATGCATTAAAAGACTCAGACTTGGACACACTGGGTTAAACAAACACTGAAACGAACAGGTAAACATACATCAGGGCTCTGGAGGATTGTACTGAAGAAGAAACAGTCCCTCATGTGTTCTGCATATGTCCAGCACACACAACAGAAAGAAACAAGTTCCAGAGGGAGGAAGCTAAGGAAAGCAGCATGAATGAATTCAGATACCATCTATTCTAAAAGGGAAACCTTGGAGATATTTGCTAAGTTATCTAAACAGGCTTAGTTTTTAGGATTTAGCTGTTTTGTTTCGCTCTCTCCACTCAGGCCCACACTGCAGTATAGTATGGGTGGTAATGCACCGGGGTAGGATGCCACTTGCCAATAAAATAGAAGAAGAAGAAGAAGACAACAACATAAACGGCGAGCAAACTGGGTAGAAGTCCGGCCGCGGCTCAGGTCAAGATAAATACCTAATTTGCAAGTTAGCACCGTAATGTAATGGCGGATAGTTTATAATGACTGAAGTGTTGTCACTCGGCTAGTTAGCTGTGCAGAGAGTTAGCTTCTGTGTTTGGTGACTTGTATCGCGGGACACCGGGGACAACAATCTGGCCTTCTTGGACTGCACAGTACATATTGAGGAGGACAGGAGCCTCAATGTGGAAGTGTACAGGAAACCCACACACACGGACCAGTACCTGTTGTTTGATTCACACCACCCACTGGAACACAAACTGGGAGTCATCAGGACCCTGCAGCACAGAGCACAAACTGTACCCACCAGCTCAGAGGGGAAGAAGAAGGAGCAACACCACATCAGGAAGGCCCTGCAGACCTGTGGCTACCCCAAGTGGGCACTCATCAAAGCCACAAAAACAAGACCCCCCAACAACAAGAAGAAGGACGACACCAGGCGGAGGAAGAACATCTCCATTCCATATGTGTCAGGAGTATCAGAGAAACTCCGCAGGATCTTCAACAACCATCACATCCCGGTCCATTTCAAACCGATGACAACACTGAGACAGAGACTGGTTCACCTGAAGGATCAGACTCCCAGGGGGAAACACAGCAATGTGATATATGCAGTCCAGTGCAGTGAGGAATGCTCTGATCTGTACATTGGAGAAACTAAACAGCCACTCCACAGAAGAATGGCTCAGCACAAGACTCAGCTGTTCACCTCCACCTCAAAGACAAAGGACACTCCTTTGAGGACAACAATGTCCACATTTTAGACAGGGAGGAAAGGTGGTTTGAAAGAGGAGTCAGGAAGCATCTATGTGAAGCTGGAAGAACCTTCCCTTAACAGAGGCAGTGGCTTCAGACATCATCTTTCTACCACATACAATGCAGTGATTCCATCCATTCCCAGGAAGTTTGCACAGACACACAGCAAGTGTTTGTTTATTTAAATTTTACCCAGACCCACCCACTGAGGTCTGCAACCACATATAAACCATGTTTCCCACCACCAGTCAGAACTGATGAAGCTGCTTGGATGAGCAGAGAAACGTCTTCAAGAAAACTCTACTCTGCTCTACGTATGATGACCTGGATGACTGAGAATCTTCATCAATTCAATTCAATTCAATTTCAATTCAGTTTTATTTATATAGCGCATATTACAATCAGACATTGTCTCAAAGCGCTTCACAGGAACCCCCCTAAGAGCACTGTGGCAAGGAAAAACTCCCTTTAAGAGGAAGAAACCTTGAGCAGGACCCGTCAACTTAACCTTTTAAGTACACGCGGCCCGAGGACGGGACGGTTCATGTTTTCACTGCAATATCTCCGTCTGGGCGCAGCCATTTTGTGCTCCTTGTTGACAACCTACACCTCGTTGGAAAGCCACTTCCCTACTCTATTGATTGACAGCTCGTTTGACCATACAAAAGGATCGAGGGCCTGTCCCTAGCCAAAAGAATCCAATGAGCGACTATATCGAGCGAAGCACCTCCCCCCACTCTTACGCTTGTATTTTCAGCCCATTATATTTGACGCTGAATCTGATGCAATGGACGTATAGCCAATAAGATTTCCGTCACGGGGATGTCCCACATGAAGGGGTTGTGGAAGGAGGGTGGGCTACAGGCCTAAGCGTAAACATGAACAATGGATGCCGGCTGTCCATGCGTAAATGCGTAATAGTGAGAGTGAGCGTATATCTCCATTCCAGTGGTATTTCCAGTGACCAGAGAGATGGCGAAACGCATGGAAAAGAAGAATTACACTGTTGAAGAAGTTATTGAAGAGTGTACGAGACGGGAAAGCGACTTTTCTGACGAGGATGTGTCGGATGCGCAAAGTTATGTGTCGTCTGTTGACTCGGTGGAGGAGGACATGTTCATTGAAGGAGAAGATATTGTCCATGACAAGTAAGTAACTTTTATACATGTTGCAGTTTTATAAATAGAATGTAGACGTTTCAAAGAATTAGTGAATACAGTGTTGTGTCCTTTGTTTTGTTTACCTGTGTGGGGGAGGTGTGCGCTTTTACTATTCCTCCAAAAGTAGTTGTGGAGGACTGATTTGTGAGGTGAACAATGAATACAGCTACAGTTGTTCTGTGAATGAATATCTGATATATACATACAACCATACATACATCTATAGTTATTTTGTTTTATATATATTTTGTGCATTTTTAGGCAAACACTGTGTTCTATTTCATTTACCTGTGTGGGTCCTTTGTTCTGTTTACCTGTGTGGGGGAGGTGTGTGCTTTTACTATTCCTCCAAAAGTAGTTGTGGAGGACTGATTTGTGAGGTGAACAATGAATACAGCTACAGTTGTTCTGTGAATGAATATCTGATATATACATACAACCATACATACATCTATAGTTATTTTGTTTTATATATATTTTTTGCATTTTAGGCAAACACTGTTCTATTTTGTTTACCTGTGTGGTGTGCACTTTTACTATTGATTTGTGAGGTGAACAATGAATGCAGATACAGTTGTTCTGTGAATGAAAACCTTATTTTTTGCATTTTAGGCAAACTGATTCAGATACAGAGTGGGAGCCAAGCACCAGAGCCAGAGCAGCCTCCTACTCCCAGTGTACAACATCACAAGCCAGTCTACATCTCTGGTGACAGTAAGACACCCATCAAGCTTTCTAGCTGTGCTTTGTAGCAGCCCGTGACTGTAACAGTGGCATACTGAGAACAACATGTGGCTGTGAAACCTGTGGAATTGTAAACATGTAAACAGTTTGCTGTAAGTAGTTTGGGTATTTGTTTAGATAAAGGTGTTGTTTTTGACCATATCTCTTGTTCTGAGTCTTTTCTTGTGATGCACAATTTCAGTTTCAGTAGAATAATGAGCATTCAATGTGTTTTTGCTTCACTAACATTATTTCAATCATACTAATAGTGAATCTGAATATGGAATGAGGTTCCTCTAAGTGGCACCTTTCATTAGAGCTCTCATTGATGTCTGTATGTTGAAGCATTCCAGAGTTATGCACTTTGGTGCCAAAGTGTCCATTTGGAGACTCCAAATGGCACTTTTTGGAGAGCGCCTGGGAATACCTACAGAAAAACCTGTCCCAAATGGTCATTTCTTGTCCAATTACTATCTACTTTTAACTGGGAATAGGTAAGACTTCAGCCTGTGTCACTATATTGTCATCTAATCAACATCACCATGCTCCAGTTGTCAAGCAGCCTTTTTTTACAAAAAAAATTTAGGCGAGCTACAAAATCTTTTTATTTCTCTGTGTTTAGACTTCTCTCACTGTTAACCATTTGCAATTGCAGTAAATCACACAGCTAAAATAAAAATTTCAGAGTGTTACCTTCACAATGAGACCAAGCTTTTGCACATACTCCTAAGGGGTCACAAACAGCTTGTAGTTTAATTTGGGTATGCCTTTGACAGGCGTTTCATCAACTATTGAGGGTGGTGTTAAAGGGTTAAGGGGGAACCAGTCCTGCTGCTAGTCAGAGAGGATGAGGGAGAGAGAGAGAGAGAGAGAGAGAGAGGATGAAGGAGAAAGAGAGAGAGGGAGAGAGGAGCAAACATGATACAAACATGATACAGTACAGAGCAAACATGACAGCAAGATGAAACAGTGATTATATTGTAATAGATATCTATATATATCGTCGGTCCATAAGTAGGAATAGTAATTTGATAGTAAAGATGAGCAGCAGGGGCTAGTGAAGTCGATGAGCACAGGAGAGACTGCAGGTCAGTATGCAGGTCTTGAGACCTGCAAAGAGAGAGAGCGAGAGCGAGGCACAGAACTACAAGGAAGACAGTTAACACAGATTATGAGACGATATTACCCAGTATGATCCAGACTAAGGAGAGTGGAGGAGAGGTCAGAGGGTGTTCAGAGGATCGTGTTTGTGCCCCCCCGACAACGTAGAGCAGGAGAGACTTCACGGGCCGGACTGCAGGTCATCATCCAGGTCTTGAGACCAGTGTGAGCCAGACTAAGGAGAGAAAAGGAGAGGTTAGAGGGTGAGAGGGAAACTGCTCAGTGGATCATGTTTGTGCCCCCCGACAACGTAGGCCTAGAGCAGCATAGCTGTGCTACACACTAGGTCTAAGGCTAACTGTACGCCTTACTAAACAGAAAAGTTTTAAGTCTAGTCTTAAAGGTGGAGGCAGTGTCTGCCTCTCGGACCCAGATTGGTAACTGGTTCCATAATAGCGGTGCCTGATAGCTGAAAGCTCGTCCTCCCATTCTACTTCTATGAATCCTAGGAACTACTAGTAAACCTGCACTCAGAGATCTGAGTGTCCTATTAGGAACATATGGTACAATCAGGTCCTGCAGATACAATGGAGCAAGTCCATGAAGAGCCTTGTAGGTTAGAAGAAGGATCTTGAAGTGTATTCTTGAGTCCACTGGGAGCCAGTGAAGAGACGCTAGAACAGGAGAGATATGATCCCTTTGGCTGCTTCCTGTCAGAACTCTAGCTGCTGCGTTCTGGATCAGCTGCAGACTGTTGATGGAGTAATGTGGACATCCTGACAATAAAGAGTTGCAGTAGTCCAGTCTTGAAGTGACAAAAGTATGGATGAGCTTTTCAGCATCACTCTGAGAGAGGATGCTCCTGATCTTAGTAATATTACGCAGGTGAAAGAAAGCGGTCCTGGAGACCTGCTTAATATGAGAGACAAACGACATGTCTTGATCAAAGATAACTCCAAGGTTCCTCACAGTCGTACTGGAGGCCAGAGTAATTCCATCCAGGGAGAAAGTATTATCTGATAGACTAGTTCTGAGATGTTTCGGTCCAAAAACAATGACCTCAGTCTTGTCCGAGTTTAATAGTAAAAAGTTGGAGGACATCCAGTCCTTTATGTCCTTTAGACACGCCTGTAGTCTGACTAGCGGCTCCGTTTCTTCAGGCTTCATGGATAAATACAGCTGGGTATCATCAGCATAACAATGAAAGTTTATGCCGTGCTTCTGGATGATGTTTCCTAGAGGGAGCATGTAGAGGGTGAACAGGATCGGTCCGAGCACAGAACCCTGTGGAACACCGTGGTTAACCCTTGTACCTGTGGAAGAAACATCGTTAGTGTGAACAAAATGAAATCTGTCAGATAAATATGATTTAAACCAGCGCAGTGCTGTTCCTGTAATCCTGATCTCGTGTTCCAATCTGTGTAGCAGGATGCGATGGTCTACGGTGTCGAAGGCAGCACTGAGATCCAGTAGAACGAGTACAGAGACGAGACCCCGGTCCGATGCCATGAGGAGGTCATTGGTGACTTTAAGCAGTGCTGTTTCTGTGCTGTGATGGGCTCTGAAACCAGACTGGAAAGCATCAAACAGACTGTTACTACACAGGTGGTCGTTTAGCTGACTTACAACAGCTCTTTCAAGTAGTTTGGAGATAAAGGTGAGGTTGGAGATCGGTCTGTAGTTTCCTAGGACGTCCGGGTCCAGTGAAGGTTTTTTAAGTATCGGAATGATCACAGCAGTTTTAAAAGCCTGTGGTACATATCCTGTTTCCAGAGACAAGTTGATCTGTCCTAATATAGAGTCTCCGATCAGAGGAATAGCATCCTTGAGGAGCTGTGAAGGGATCGGATCCAGAAGACAGGTAGTAGGTTTAGACTTGCTGATGCTGGTGGTCAGCTCAGGGAGGCCGATGGGCGCGAAGCAGTCCAGAGTTAGATCAAGATCCGTTTCCAGAAGTGGCGGTGTATCCTCAGCGGTCACAGAGAGATTGTGGTTGATTTGTCCTCTAATAGTGGTGATTTTATCAGTGAAGAAGCTCATGAAGTCTTCACTACTAAGAGCTGCAGGAATGCGAGGCTCCACAGAGCTGTGGCTCTTTGTCAGCCTGGCCACGGCGTTAAAGAGAAAGCGCGGGTTGTTCTTGTTTTCTTCTATTAGTGATGAATAGTAGGCTGTCCTGGCTTTACGAAGGGCCTTCTTATACGTCAGCAGACTGTCTCTCCAGATCCTCCGGGAGTCATCTGATTTAGAGGACTGCCACATCCTCTCCATCCTACGTGTAATCCGTTTCAGTGATCGGATGTTTGAGTTGTACCACGGAGCTAGCCTCTTCTGGTTTGTAGTTTTCTTCTTCTTCAGTGGAGCAATCCTGTTTAAGACTGAGTGTAGTGTGTCTGCAGTGTTGTTGACAAAGCGGTCCAGCTCTGCAGGAGTAACATTTAAGTTGGTACCCCCATCAGTACTTGGGACTGTGGGGAGTACTGGTAGGATTGCTGTCCTAAACTGCTTTACGGCGTCTTCAGACAGACATCTGCTGTAGTAGACCTTTTCCTTAGGTGCTGGTAGGTCTGAAAGAGAGAAGTCAAAAGTTATTAATGAGTGATCTGAAAGAACAGGATTTTGAGACCACACTAGCAGGTTCTCAGCTTCCAGGCCGTAGGTGAGAACCAGGTCGAGGGTGTGACTGTGACAGTGTGTGGGTTCATTTACTAACTGAGAGAACCCAACTGAATCCAAGAGTGAGTTGAAGGCAATCTTCAGACTGTCGGAGTCGACGTCCATATGAATGTTAAAGTCACCCACTATAATGACTTTATCTGTGCTAAGCACTAAACTTGATAAGAAGTCTGAAAACTCCAGCAGGAACTCTGAATAAGCAGCAGCAGGTGGACGATACACTACGACGAGTAAAACAAATTCTGACTTCTTCCAGCTTCCGTGAGACAGGCTGAGAGTGAGACTCTCAAAAGAAGTATGAGTAGACTTAGGTTTAGGATTCATCTGAAGACTGGAGCGGTAGATTGCTGCCACTCCTCCTCCGCGACCTGTAACTCTAGGAACATGACAGTTAGTATAACAGGACGGAGTTGATTCATTTAAAGCAACATATTCTTCACCCTGTAACCAAGTCTCAGTGAGACAAAGTATATCAGTGTGATGATCAATAATTAGATCATTAACTAAGAGCGACTTAGAGTGTAGGGATCGTATGTTAAACAATCCACACCTGAGTGTTCTGTTACCTTGTTCTATGTGTTTGTGTGTGTTAGTGTGTATTTTTATGAGGTTATTATGATTAATATATCTTAGCTTGTGTGCTTGATGAACTGTGGGAGGACGTGTGACCGTCACCACTTCAATAACATTATTAAGCTTAGTGTTTCTATGTGTATTTGTGTTTAATGTGTTTCTAACTGAGGGCGGCAGTCCTCCAGAAGCAGCAGAGAGGTGTGTAGGACAGCGACTCTGCCTCCTGGCCTCGACCCTGGGTTGTCAGGTTGGTCTAATAAACTTGGCTATGTTGCTAGAAATCAGAGCTGCACCACCCTGGGTGGGATGGATGCCGTCTCTCCTAATAAGACCAGGTTTCCCCCAGAAAGTTTCCCAGTTATCTATAAAGGCCACGTTATTTTCTGGACACCACCATGACAGCCAGCGACGGAGCGAGGACATGCGGCTAAACATGTCATCACTGGTCAGATTCGGGAGGGGACCAGAGAACGCTACAGAGTCCGACATGGTTTTAGCTAAATTACACACCGACTCAATATTAACTTTAGTGACCTCTGACTGGCGAAGCCGGGTGTCATTAACACCGACGTGAATTATAATCCTACTGTATTTATGTTTATCTCTCGCCAGCAGCTTCAGGCTACCCTCTATGTCGCCCGCTCTGGCCCCCGGGATGCACTTAACTATAGCCGCTGGTGTCGGCTTTACATGCCGCAGAACAGAGTCGCCAATAACCAGGGTCGGCTTCTCAGCGGGTGTGTCGCCGAGTGGGGAAAAACGGTTCGATATGTCAACATGATTATAATATGAAAATTAAAAAAAATTAAAAACTACATATGTTCAACCTTTAAGGATCTACACCCCATCACAGGACACCAGCATGGTCATCACATGAGCAGACGACACAACAGTGGTGGGGTTGATTAGGAATGGTGACGAGTCTGCACACAGAGAGGAGCTGCAGGCGCTCACAGACAGGAGCAGCGAGAACAACCTCACTCTAAACATAAGAAAAAATCTGATAGGAGCTGTGTCACTGACATGCAGTGAGTGCATCTTCACCGACTCATGTAATAATGCAACAATAGCTTGATGTGTTGAAATTAAACATTTACAAAGCTGATTATTATGCATGTGATTATTAACCCATTGGTTGTATAGAATTATACAGTCATCAGCAGTGTTCAGTTTCAATTGAAAAGCTGGAAGCTTTGGACCTGAGGCTCCACAAAGAATGATACTCCATATGCTTCTTAGTTGTTTGTGTTTTACGGATAAAGGCTGAGCCAAAAGTCCAGATGCATCATTTTATATTCAAAACATTTGAGTTCCCTACCTGTTACCCCAGAAACCATCGCATCATTTCAAACTGGGGTTCCAGTTTAAAAATGTGACTTGGGGCATCTAATTATTATTATTATGATTACCATTATTATAGGACAGAAGGGGGTCTGGGGGTGGTCCCCCAGAAAGTTTTTCATTTACTAGAAGCCATTTCCTGCATACTGGTGGATTTTAACAGGTTGTTAAACACCTGTGTTACATACAGAAGTAAACGCTTATTTTCCCATTCTGGAATCAGATCTACTAATTCCAGCCTGTAACCCTTCTCCTCATGTCCATCGCAGATATGGCAAACAACAGATCATCAGCCAAATAAAACCATCTACTGTACCTTTAAGTAGACAACTGCTTCCTCCCAGCGTTTTCTTTAAGTTGAGTCTAACCATCAATGTACCGTCACAGAGAGCTCCACCGCCTCTACAGTCCCTGGGTTTACACTTCATCTGGTCTATCTATCACAAAGTCATTGCACTGCCTCCCGATTCATTTTCACATTGATTTTAAAATTCTCTTATTTGTTTTTAAATCCCTTCATGCCTGACATGCTCCAGCTCTACTGCCCTGCTCGCTGTCTCAGGTCAGCTGACCAGTCTCTCTTGGTCGTCCCAAAAACCCAGAGAAAACTCAGGGGGAACCGTTCCTTCTCTGTCGCGGCTCCTAAACTGTGGAACGAATTGCCTTTGCACCGTAGACAGATGGATTCTTTTATGGTTTTTAAGTCATCACTTAAAACACATCTTTTTACTCTGGCTTTTAACTCCGAGTTGTTGACTTTTATTTGTTTTATTGCTCTTACACCTGACTGGTGTTTTTATTGTACTGTTGTATATTCCTGTGCTTTATCAAATTTATACCTTATATTATTTCATTTTATTTTATTTATTAGTAATTTATTCTACACTTGATAGGCTGTGTACAGCTCTTTGGCTGAACTTTGTTGTTTTTAAAAGTGCTCTATAAATAAAGATGGATTGGATCACGCAGAGTGGAGTTCGCCCCAATACACACACACACACACACACACACACACACACACACACACACACACGGCATACGCGTAAATGTGCACGACTCTCTCTCTCCCTCTCTGTTGGTACTCACCACGAATCTGACTGCATGAAGAACTCTGTTGCTAAGATGTTAGCCTCCTCTGCAGCTGTGTTTTTGTTCTTCCTCTCTGATGACAATATAACAATATATCAAAAATAAATACGAACGATGAAACATAAACATAAAGTCATATCTGCCCGCATCCTTTGCATAGACAGCCTGCTAGCAGACCCACCGACAGCTCGCCAGTAACATGCTAGCGGCCGCACCCCACTCCAGCTGCCACCAATAAAACAAACATTACTGGCATCACGTACTATTCAGACCCGCCAGATACCAAACTACGTACTTAACAAAAATACAACAGAGTAAAGGCGGTTTTAGCTTCATAAACCAACGAAAATCACTGGAGCACACAACCCAGCTTACCTTCAAGGTAGAACAGCGACACTGAACGTGAGCAGGCGCTTGTTCAGGAGGGTTGCGCCCAAACTACGGTGTCCCGGGGGGCTCACTAAGTCTGGGTAAACTGTTACACGGCTGCCACCTAGTGGCCAAAATAAATACCTGTCTTACATATATATGTAGAGTATATATAGTGTGTGTGTGTATGAGAGGAAACTGTTAAATAGCTGCATTTCTTTTCTTTTATCTTGTTAATGAGGAGCTTCTGCAGCTTCTGATGAAATCAGAGCTGATGAAGCTGCTTGGAGCAGAGCAGCAAAACCTCTTCAAGGAGCTCCAACAAGTCCAGCTGCCCTGCTCCAAAAATGACCTGGATGAAGCTCCATCAATGTGGAGCTGCATGGCTGCAAAGAGAAGGGAACAGGTGCAGAGCTCCACCAGCTTTGGTGTTATATTGCCACCTAGTGGAGTAGATATGAATAATTAACTACTCTGTTATTGGTACATGAATAAATATAATATAGAAGCCTGCACACATGCACCAGAAGTGATTGATGTAACATCTTACGCTTCATCGCATAGTGAGAGCAGCTGAGAGGATCACCGGCGTCCCTCTCCCCTCCCTCCAAGACCTCTACGACAGCCGTCTCACCCGAAAGGCCCTCCGCATCACAGGAGACCCCACCCACCCTTCACACCGCTTCTTCAGTCTGCTGCCATCAGGAAAGAGACTGCGCAGCCTCCGGGCCAGGACCAGCAGACTGAGGGACAGCTTCATCCACCAGGCTGTCAGGAAGCTGAACTCTCTCCCTGCTGTGCCCCACTTTCTCCCCCTTCCCTGACACCACCCCCCACCCCCTACCCCTACCACCACCCAAGATAGGAACTCTTTGTACCAGCCACTTTACCAAAGGAACTCTGTGCACCAGTCACTTTTTACCCTGTCATGTCACACCAGTCTCATATAAGCTGCTATAACTTAAACTATTCCTGGACTGTGTACATTATGCCAACTGTCTTGCACCATTGCATCTTTTGCACTCTCATACCAGTCTCAATAAGCTGTTATAAGTTAAACCATTCCTGTTTATATTATGCCAACTGCACTGACTTGCACTATACATCTTTTGCACTCTTACTGCATTGTGCCTTCATTATGTGCCTTGTATTTTGTGTGTGCCTCATTGTAGGTACATTTTTTTACACTTTATATTTATCTTTAGTTTTTAGTTACATGTTATATGTTGCGGAGTGAAGAGTAACGCAATTTCGATTCTCTGTATGTTCAGCACATATAGCAGAGTTGACAATAAAGCTGACTTGACTTGACTTGACTTAATGAGCAAAAATTAACATGAATTAATACATGTGTAAATCTCATTTTGTTATCAATTAAAATTAGAGGTTACAGTTGAGAACCTGCATGTAAAGCAACATTAATGATTAATTAACAGTAAAACTAACCATTTTTTATCCCTGATTAACATAATCAATCAAATCAAATGATCAAAGCCAAGCAAATCATTTATTTCAAGCAATACATTTGTCTGTTTATGTTCAATAAATCCAACTCTATTCAGTTTACCATAAAATACCCCACAGATTTGAGACTCTGACACTGACATGTAAATGTTATCCATCCATTAATCAGTGTATCTACTACTTGGGAATGTACTTGGACCACAAACTGGACTTGGACACTGTTAGATAAAATAAGGTCAAGTAAACAAGGTCAAGTCAAGTTTTTTAATTTTATTTATAAAGCACATTTGAAAAAACAACTTTCATTGAACAAAGTGCTGTAGACAGGAGTCAGTCATGTATTAAAAAATTAAATTTATTAAAAGTAAAATAATAAAAGTACAGTAAACAAGATAAAACATGCATACAAGTGGTAAAAGCCAAGGTGAACAATGTAAACTAAATGTGAGGCTATAAACTGACATGACAGACACACAATGACCAGAACAGAACATGAGTGGTGGTTGTTGGAAAAAAAAACAGGTTAAATTCAGAGACTTAGGTCTACTTCAGTATCTTCTGTGTGTCTTCTTTTTCTTCTTTCGTCCTGTCTGTCTTTCGCCTGTCTCCTTTCCACAATTATCCCCAATCTTCGGGTTGCCCAGGCTGTATTGGTCCTGGTGGTCTACGCTCTCGTTGTAGTCCCAGCCGTGCTGGTAGTCTGCGTATTCCTGGTCGCTTAGGTTGTCCGGGTCTAGGGTGCCCTGCTCGTGTATGCGGAACAGCCAGTCCAATCTCTTATCTGGTGTCTCTGCAACACGTTCTCTTTTTGGAGGTTCCTGTAATTTTACCCATTTTGGCAGAAAGATGTCTACCAGCTGTTCGGGGTCCAACGGTCTGTACTTGTCCCTGCTCTTGGACAGCTGGTTGCAGGGATCCTTGCTCTCAGCAATCAGGTCGCTGCCATGTTGCTTGAGCTCCTCTGGTTCTTTTGCTTCCTGCTCACATTTCAGCTGATCTTGTAAGGAGGACCTGTCCTCTGACAGTTGGCTGATCTTACTGTCCTTCTCCTGGACGGTCTTGTTGGCCTTCTGTAGGTCACTCCTCAGAGTGCAGACCTCGTTGGCCAGCTCCTCACACTTGGAAGAACACTGGGCATGTTCTTCGGCAGCCTTTCTGAGGTTTTCATTTTCTTTTCTGAGCTGGTCACACTTTACCCTTAACTCTAGAGCCTCTTTTTGCTGAAGAGTCAGAGACTGCTGTAAACTTTTCTGCGTTTGCTCAAATTCCAGCTCTCCCTCCTCCAACTGTCTGAACTTGGCCTTGCTCTTGGCCAGTTCGTTGCAGACATGATTGTTTTCAGCAAACAGGTCAGTGATGACATTCTCCTTACTAACCAGCTCTGATTGAATTTCACTGTTACGTTTCTCGAGCTCATCAAGGTGTTTCTCAGTGCTTTCTCTTGATTCCTGCTCACGTTTCAGCTGATCTTGTAAGGAGGACCTGTCCTCTGACAGTTGGCTGATCTTACCGTCCTTCTCCTGGACGGTCTTTTTGGCCTTCTCTAGGTCACTTCTCAGAGTGCAGAGCTCGTTGGCCAGCTCCTCACACTTGGAAGAACACAGGGCATGTTCTTCGGCAGCCTTTCTGAGATTTTCATTTTCGTTTGTGAGGACGGTCCCGTTGGCCTTTTCCAGTCCAGTGATCAAGCCGTCTGATTTCACAATAAACTGCTTCACCGTTTGTCCTTTCTTCTTGCGCTTCTCACGTTCTTGGCGCTCTTTCTTCTCGCGCTTCTCTCGTTCTTGGCGCTCTTTCTTCTCGCGCTTCTCTCGTTCTTGGCGCTCTTTCTTCTCGTGCTTCTCTCGTTCTTGGCGCTCTTTCTTCTCGCGCTTCTCACGTTCTTGGCGCTCTTTCTTCTCGCGCTTCTCACGTTCTTGGCGCTCTTTCTTCTCGTGCTTCTGACATTCTTGGCGCTCTTTCTTCTCGTGCTTCTCTCGTTCTTGGCGCTCTTTCTTCTCGCGCTTCTCCCGTTCTTGGCGCTCTTTCTTCTCGCGCTTCTCACGTTCTTGGCGCTCTTTCTTCTCGCGCTTCTCACGTTCTTGGCGCTCTTTCTTCTCGTGCTTCTGACATTCTTGGCGCTCTTTCTTCTCGTGCTTCTCTCGTTCTTGGCGCTCTTTCTTCTCGCGCTTCTCTCGTTCTTGGCGCTCTTTCTTCTCGTGCTTCTCTCGTTCTTGGCGCTCTTTCTTCTCGCGCTTCTCTTCTTGTTTTCTGCCTGAAGGCATCAGTTTGGACATCCATCCATCCATCTTCTGTTAACCCGCTTGTCCTGCGGTGGAGGGTCACGGGGGGCTGGAGCCTAGCCTAGCTAGCTTTGGGTGAGAGGCGGGGTATACCCTGTGAGGACACGACACACCCTGGATGGGAAACATTGGAGATGCATTAGGAAGGGGACAGAGACAGTTGAATGGCTGAAATCGGTCAATGTATGCTGAAGATACGCTGCGCCAAAAAACTACACACCAAGCAGTTGTTCAGAGGGTGCAACCCCCATTAAAATACATGGGATCTGCCCTGAGAGGAGTAACAGGAGGCTGACACACCCCTCTCTCCAACATTAATTAGGCTTAATTAGGCAGGCAGAGCGGTTACCATGGTGACAAGCTGACACACAGAGGCATACAAAGCTCTGAATTGCTATGATTCTCCAGCAAAGCAAAGCAAGCATGTTTCAGCTGCAGCAATCAAACTTGCATTTTCTTCAGGGAATGCACTCTTCTAGTTTTTTGAAAAAAGCTTGAGGTTGACCCGGAATGTCCTCTGTGAGATGAACATTTTGATAGCTGAATGGCTGAAATCGGTCAATGTATGCTGAAGATACGCTGCTGTAAAAGGCTCCTGAAGGAAATGCAAGTTTGATTGCAGAAGCTGAAGCATTGCTTTGAAAGCTTATCTGAATGATTGCTTTGAACTCTAAAAGTATGAAAAAACACATCTAAATGCATATGAATAGAAGCTGGATGGCAGAACAAGGGCTGAATTCCTCTGAACACAAGCTGAAGCAGTCATAAAAGCAGCCGAATTAACCTGAACAGCAGCTGGATAATTGCTTTGAACAGCAGGTGAATTGTCTGATCTTGGAATAATAGCTGAGGCTTAGGGAGACTAAACGATTTTGATGTGGGCATGTAGCAAACAGCTCCATAGCGATGAATATGGCAGATATCATGTGTAATGATTGATAAAGAAGTAGCCGTAATACTAGTGATACTATACAGCTCAAGGATGATCAATATGACACATATAATGCTTAAAGTCTGATAAAGACTACAAATATGGCTGCTTTGTATGCTTCTTGACAGCCTGTCACCATGGTAACCGCTCTGCCTGCCTAATTAAGCCTAATTAATGTTGGAGAGAGAGGTGTGTCAGCCTCCTGTTACTCCTCTCAGGGCAGATCCCATGTATTTTAATAGGGGTTGCACCCTCTGAACAACTGCTTGGTGTGTCCAAACCAAAACACTCAACAATTTATAAACCATGAGCATCACAAGTGTTTGCTCTACAAATGTCTGCAATTTCATGTTGATCCTGTAAAAGATGTGGAAATGGCAGCGAGTTAGAAAATAGGTTTGCTCTGGTCCAGTCACTTCACCATGAATGAGCAAAAAGACCGGCACTCTCCCCGAACAGCTGGCTCTACAGGCAAAACAGTTTGGTTTAACGTCACCAGGAGCTCTACCGTCTCTACAGTCCCTGGGTTTACACTTCTCTGGTCTCTGTATCACGCGGAATGGAGTTCGCCCTTACACACTTACACACACACACGGCATGTGCATAAATGCGCACAACTCTCTCTTAAATAAACATGAAGAAGTTGCACTTATCACTCACTACTGTTGGTACTCACCACGAATCTGACTGTATGAAGAAATGTGTAAAAGATGTTAGCCTCCTCTGCAGCTGTGTTTCGTTCTTCCTCTCTGATCCTTCTCTTCTCCGAGTTTAGTCCAGTAATCAGTTTGATTATTTTCCTTTGCACTTTAGGCAGGTTCGTTTCCACGAACTCTCCAAAATCTCCTGCTGTGTCTCTCCTTGAAACTGTCCACCAACACCTTTATTGCACAAAGGTGTACCTTTATATAACTTTGGTATGCCTTTGATCTCTGAGTCATCAAAGGTACCCCTGTCAGCCTGTCACCACGGTAACAGCCCTGCCTGCCTGTATCCATGGCAACCTGAATGTTTCTCAACTGCCCCTAACTGCAGCTCTCTCTGTCCCCCTCCTAATGCATTTCTGATGTAAAAACACCCTCTAAACAACTGCTGCTTTTGTCCAAACCGAAGCCTTCAGACAAAAAGTATGGACACAGCCAGAATCACAAGATGTTGCTCTACAACACAGAATATGCGATGTGGACATGTAGCAAACAGCTCCATAGCAATGAATATGGCAGATATCATGCGTAACGATTGATAAAGAAGCAGCCAAATACTATACAGCTGAAGGATGATCAATATGACAGATATAATGCTTAAAGTCTGATAAAGACTACAAATATGGCTGCCAAATGCCATATGGTTGCCAAATATGGTAACAGCTCTGCCTGCCTCATTAAGCTAAATTAATGTTATTTTTTTCAAAAGACTATAGTTTTTCAAATATTAAGCAGTTTCTGTGTCATTTTTAACACGGGAGTCTATGAGATAGCCCGTCAACCAGGGTCATCTTCCAAATTTCTCTCCTCCTACAAATTTCAAGCTTCACACGTATAGACTTAGCCTGCCTGTGTACGTCATCTCCCCAGTTGTGTTGTTTTAGTATTGGTTGTGTAGTGTTAGCTGTGTTTTTGCCATCGTTCGTTGTTTTCCACACAGGTGTTGGTGTGTTTATAGATGTCTTACTATAGACGTATATGTGATGTCACTCCGATGATCTCATCCATGATATGTTACTGTGAAATATGATTGTGCTTGTGCCTGCTCTAAGATGTGTGTGTGTATTCTGAGAAGCTGTGTCTGTTGGATAACAGAGGGTATAAGACCGCAGGCTGGTTGGAGGCTCATGTTTCCAGAACCAGAACCTGAGCCTATAATGTTTGTAGCAGGTTAGTAGCTCTGCACTTGGTCCACATACACCTGGCCGTGGTCATCGTGGTGATAAGGCAGGTGATGGGGGTCTATGTAAGCTCCAACCTGGTCATTGCAGGCGTAGTTCAGCTCCCCCAGGTCATCGGTGGGGGCGTGGTCTCTGCCAGCCAGCAGATCGGTCCGTTTCAGAGCGCGGCCTTCTCCAAATGCACGGTACAGATACACCGCCATGACGAACAGCGCCACCTGCAGAGAGGCGGAAACACTCAGTGTGATGGAGCTAGAGTAACATAAGGTTACCATCCAGACTCGCTGTATGAGACAGCGTCTAGTGGACACTGGAGGAAATGCAGTTTGTGCTGCTTGGTCTCAGTACCTACCTCAGTACCTCATCTACTAACAGATACAGAGCTGCGCTGATCTTCCTTCTTCTTCACCCTTAATAAATATTTATGTCATATAACCACAAACAGGCAGCCATGTTGATTCAAAACCATCCAATCAGAAGCAGACAGGAAGTGCTGACACGTCAAAGTGATCTGCTGGTGACTCAGTGAAGACACATAAAAACCCTCAGACTGTGACAAAGGTGTGTTTGCACCCTCTGCAGGCAGTGCAGTGTTACTACCTGCAGTAACTGCAGGGCGACGTCCATGGCGATGATGGTCAGGGAGTTCTCCTGCAGCCAATCACTGAACGTCTGACTGCAGCCCTGAAAACCACAAACCCAGCAGCATCATGGGTAAAACATCACATCACACCAGCGATATGAAACACAGCAGGTTTAGAGCCGCCGGCGCCCCCTCAGGAGCGAGCTCGTGCCGCTCCCTTGGCCAATCAGAGTGAGGTTCAGCAGCTCGGAGCACCAGGAAGAGTTGACGCTGCGCTGAAACGAGTGAAAGCAGGAACACGGAAGCACGTCTGGACTCGTCAGGTTCAGGCTCTGGATGTAGGTGTTGCTCAGCCAATCAGCAGCACCGGTTCTGCCACAGCAGCCGCCCTGTGAGTCAGTCACAGTGTCGGTGTGTGTTTTAGTTTGTGTCAGTGTGTGTGTGTGTCTGTGTGTGTGTGTCTGTGTGTGTCTGTGTCAGTGTGTGTGTGTATGTGTGTCAGTGTGTGCCAGTGTCTGTGTAATAATAGCACAGGGTACCAGCAGGGGGCAGCACTAAGAAACAAAACTGGATTTTATTTCTCACAGTGTTCTTTCAAGAAACCCACCACACATCAGCCGAGGGACACAGGTAAAAAACACCTGACTGAGCCCTGGATGTGGTCGCAGCATTTTCCCACGTGACCTGAATGCAGCATCAGACGTTACGCTGACTCACCGTCAGCAGTAGGAACCTGATCTCACAGGTCGCTGCCACGCTGACCGCCAACACCACCGATCACCAGCAGGCCCACGGACACCACCTGCAGCTCCTCTGCACAAACAGAGACACAGAGACAGAGACACACACACAGAGACAGACAGACACACACACACAGTGTCATTGAGCTATGCTAACAGTTCCCCCTTGTTTACAGTCTTTGTGCTAAGCTAGGCTAAAGCAGCGTCCTCTTTGTAAATGTTGGGCTGATCCTTTAAAGCTGCAGTCTTTACCGGAGGGGAGGGAGTTCAGGAAGCTTCCTCTGTCGAACAGGATCCAGATCGCACAGCCGGCCGCACTCAGACCCACAAACTACAGAGGTCAAAGGTCAAGACAAGGCTCTGAGCATCATCGCTGTTCAGACTGTGCTTTACTGTTAAAGTGAACATCTATTCCTACTGTTGGCTTCAAAGAGGAAACTACTAAATAAACCAGCTGACATCAGCAATTCAAAACAAACGAAAAGAAACAGAAAAAGAACACATTGAAAATGTATCCGTGATGATCAGAAGGACTCTGACTGATTAATCCAGAGGAATCTTTTCTCAGACCTCCTGGATGAAAAAGGCCTCTGAGCTTATTGAAGGATGTGAAGATGGACTCACCAGAAACACGGTGTTAAAGACTGCCAAGCAGAACTTCAGCAGCTCCACCTTCACCTCCAGCTTCTCCTCCACCTTCATCTCCACAGGCAGCAGACCATGGTCCATTCAGGTCCCTCCGTCTGACCCTCAGAGGACCGACACTGCAAACGCCTGCGATCAGAGTTCACTTCCTCATTGTCTGTAAACATTAAACTGGTCTCAGAGTCTCCAAGGAGACGCGGCACACACGTCTATCACATAAGGCCATGTTGTAGGACAGGACCTGGACTCTCTGACAGAGGTGTGCCAGAGGAGGACGTGGTCCAAAATAAAGACTATACTGGACTGTCCCTCTCACCCGCTCCACACTGTGCTGACCAGCTACAGGAGCTCGTTCAGCAGCAGACTCCGACTCCCACGATGCACCACTGAGAGACACAGGAAGTCATTCCTGCCTGTCAATCAAACTACTGAACTCTGAACTGTGACAGTCACTCAGACACTGCACATTCATACTGGTACATTCATGTCCTGCTCTTTACTATGTAAAGGTTTTTATACAGTAGTAAATATGTGTCTTCTTCTTTAGATACAACTCAGGGATTTAAATGCTGTCTAGGTATTTAGATTATTATATATTTCTATTTCAAACTTCAATTTATCTTTGATTTCTTTGTCTGTAACAAAAAAGAATTTCCCCTCAGGGATAAATAAAGGAATTCTGATTCTGATACTTGCAGCTATTTGACAATACCAACACGCGGCCACCAGAGGGCACTGATGAAGCCAAATATAGAGAAAAAACATGGAATTCTTTAAAAAGAAGAAGAGACAAATGCACCAAAATGTTGTTCTTAGGAAACTCCCCCAGCAGTATTTATAGGACAGATGTGAATCAGACAACCCACATAAACTGTTTTAAAGTCTGCAGGCCATTTGAATTTGAATATGAACAAAGAAGATTTGACAAAGAGGATGCTACATCTTCCTCCTGTGTTGCACAGAGGGGGAAATATCTGATCTCCAATGCTACACATCTCATTACACATGCACCATGATGACATCATGTGTGGACACTACCATTCAAAAGTTTGGGGTCACCGAGCCACTTCTAGAGCTTCTCTGATCAGCATTACTCAGCTGTGCTAACATCATCTCACAGCACTGTTCTAATCATCAATTAGCCTTTTTAACACAATCGGCTAACACAATGCACCATTAGGACGACGCTTGTGCCAAAATCTGATCGTGTGCGATTAATCGTCAGAAAAATTGTCACCGATTACTATATTTACCACTCATCAATTACTGCAATTAGTGCCTCGTCATGATGATGCATTTTTGTGTGACGTACTCTCCCCTGCAAGTGCACACATGTAAGCCCACAATAATAAATCACAATAATGGCAGAAGGCGGTGGTGTTCAGTTAAATGACGCAGAGCAGGACATTCTAACAGAGGCTCAACGTCTGTCACCATAAGCTGGAGCACGAAGAAAGGCGAAGAAAGCGTGACGAGGTCACAACGCCAGCTACAGCGAGGCCTCCTCCAGCAGATATTGGAAGGAATTCCACTCGGCCGAGAATCCGCGACATGTTTAGTATTATGCTCCTTACAACCAACCTAACGTAACGCAGGTTGATTTGCACAAACACACAGTTACATGTGAAATTGTCCAGTTTGTTTGTTTTTTCTGCTGCTGTTCTACAGTATGAGTGAAAACATGCACTAGTGTGGGACGTATTCCAGCCACAGGTTAGCAGGTCTGTTTGCACAGACATTTTTTTAACCTTAAATAATCACTGATGTGTAATCATTATCAGCTAAATGCCATAAATAATCGTGACTCATTCTTTGGCCAATATCGCCCAAACCTAATTACAACACAGGAGTGATGGCTGCTGGAAGTGCCTCTGTTCACCTTTGTATATATTCCATTAAATAACAATACAATATATTATATATATATATATTTATATACAAAAACATACCTGTTAACACTGGTACACTCTGCTCACTCACAGCACCCTGCTGCAGCTCAGCACACACCCGCAGAAAACACACACACAAAATGAACACATGCCACAACCTTCTCAACTACATGACCGCACACAGACACATCACAGCATGACCCGCTGCTCTCTAACAGCCCATTTACCACACCGACAGGAAACACCTCGTAGGACCTTCAGGAACAAAACACAACGTCAAAGACAACACACAACACCGTCTCATTAATCACATAAACTACACACACACACAACAGTTACACAACACCTGCATCCGCACATGCCTGTCGCTCTGGTTGACAGGCAGCAGCCTCAGCTCCTGTCAAACCAACCAAACACTATCAGTTTATAACACATCACAACGTGTCATCACCAACAAACAGGATCACTGGTCCCACTCCAACAGGACCCGTCACAACAACACTACACAACTCCACATCACAATGTTTCTCTTTCGTCCTCTGGTTCTACTTGAAACATGAACAGTATCATTCACTGACATGGACCCATTTGGCCCGTTGCTTGTCTGAACTGACCCGGTGCGTCCAGGTGCCGATGTTGCTCTGTATGACACAGGTGCAGCAACATGCTGACGGGCCTCCCTCACCAGGAACCTCTCTGAGCTCCTCCGGTACCTCTTACTGGAACGCTTCCTAGCTTCTATACAGCTGCTTCTGATGGGTCACAGGCCCAGACAGCAGCTCGGCATAAATCCAGCCTGCAGACACATGCAGACACACAAATGTCTACAACTACACAGCTACATTACACTCACTCACCACCCGCCGACTGTGTTGTACATATGAAATCTCCGCCTTCGTTCACACTGCAAACCTCTGGCTGGCCTTCATCACACAAACACCACTCAACACATTAGCCAGAGACTCTTTTCATCCCATGTGTCACAGCCAGTGGTTAGGCCCTTTGTTTGGAGGACAAACATTAATTTTCTCCATAGCTGTCCTTCACAAAAAAGAAATTCGAAATAAGAACTAATCAAAACAAATTGCGGTAACAAAACCAGATCTCTCCTCCTCCTGCACACACCTCGCCCCGCCTGTCTGCAGGTGTTTTGGAGCTGATTGCCAGGGAGGACCAATACATTCATTCTACACAATCCGTACATTCTATCCATAAAAACAATTCAAATCATAATCTCATCAGTAGCAACGTAAACTCTGATTGCAAACATATTTATGTCTATTCTAAATTCATCTGGCTTCAAGACCATGCGTAATAAATACACAACTCACTACCTCCCTCTCCACACACACAAACACAACTGCACACTTCAAAATCTTTATGTCTATGTCTTCATCACATGAGCTTCGAAGACCTTTGGACATTTATTCAACAACTACCTAACTTCACGCACTATTTGTGAATGGGAAATATTCAGCACCACAACACACTGACAATGACAAACCGTGACCTGAGGGTCAGCTGCTGTGTGTACCGACGCTGGCTGTCGAGCTTCTGTGATTTATCATCGCACACAGGGCCTGTGGCATAAACACAACAACAACACATTCACTGTGGGGCTTCAGGACGACAGTTCTACTCAGTTACGAAACATACTAAAAACGCACATACCTGCATCACTGCTGATTCACTCTACACTTCTCTCACTGGGTAGCTGGATCATTTTCTTATCCAGGACCTACACAAAAAACACACTCAACTCATTTCCACTTCATTTCAATAACGCTGCAAACAGTCTCAGCTACCTCAAAGCACGTCTAACAGCAACAGTAACACTACAGCAGCTCAGCTATGCTAAAACATGTCCTGTGCTGAGGCCACGTCAGCCTCTACACACTATGTTTAAGGCTGCCTGAAGCTGTACTGCTGCTTTGGTCCAGCCTGTCTGAGAGGCAGATTCTAACATGCACACCAACAGCTACCTACACTGTAAAAAGCCCTTCAACGTTCAGTGTTGTCTGTAGGACTTTATTTTATAAAGTATATTTCTTTCTGAATTTATTTAAGTTGCACACAAGTAAAAAGTGTGAATCTTTTGGTAGCTTAATATTAAAATGGATTTGACTGAACGTCAATAATAAATTGCTTCTACAGAACTCAATGTAATTGTCTATATCCAAAGGAAAACGTCAGGACCCGCCCACCCGCAGCACAACAACGGGACCGTTCCTCACTGTCACCTACACCGGAGCAGCGCCATCTGTTGGGGTCTGTGTGGAGTGTCTGTGGGCTACATACAACACGCAGCACATGTAGCTATTTACCTGGCTGAAAGTCAGGATTCATGCAGTAACGTTACGTTTAAAAACAACAACAGACAGAGTGTCAGTCATAGCTGCACTTTGAAGGCAGAGTAATGTCAAAGTACAGCTGACAGAACATTTACACCGACCGTGGAAACAGAGATGTTCGGGCTGCTGCAAGTTGACTCTAAGGTAACGTTAGCCTCGGTCAGTGTTCTGTCTCAAGTCACTCGTTTGAAATGTTAGCCTCTGTCCAGCTACCACACGCTAGCAGCACGGCCTCTCGTCCTGGTTCACATATCGGTTAAAAGTGACACTGTGTTTGTAGTCACTGTCGTCCCTGCATATTCGCTAAAGATGACGACATCATATATTTCAGCGTGTCTCTCCCTGTGCAGCATGGTGTCATAAAAATGCATAAATATGTAAAGGCTACATATTTGTAAAGGTGTGTGTGTGTGTGTGTGTGTGTGGGAACATTGTTCTTTGTTGCAATTATTTTTCTGTTTATGTCACAAAGACAAAGGGAGACCAGTGTCCAAGAGGAAAATGCAGGTCTATCTGTGGAGAGCATCGTCCTGAGCATGGATCTGTTGTATGTATATGGAAACTGTTACAGTAATAAACGCTGGAAACTATTACCTCTCTTTCCTCCTTTCTTAAAGTTAGAGCCATGCTAACTAATGTTTTGAAGTGGATCGCATAAATAATTTGTCAAAATTCACGAGAACACATGAATTAGCCTCATTTAAATCAGAAAATTTTAGGTTTTTATTTAAATGTTACTTATTTTAAATCAGTATGATGTGGTCAAAATGCTACTCTTTCAGTTTGGTTAAACTTAAATGTTTTGCTTTTCTTGTAGACTCTAAAATAGAAAATACTGATTTTTACCAACTTCAAATTCCAAGACGTTCACTAAACTAACAAAGTGGAAAATGTTGCCTTCATTTTTTTGCCTTGAAAATGAGTAACGTTTTTTACAGTGTACTTACATTTATGTACCGACTCGTTTTGTTCTAACATTACTCACTGAATTTGACCTGGAAAAATATGGACTATATCTGCACACGAGCAAGTAGTACTGACCCGCTCAAAGGACAAAGTGGTTCAAAGTAAGACACTCATGTACAATCAATATCTCTAACTACTGAGCACTAACTGGCAAGACAACACACACACACCAGGACAAACCATCACCTGATCGACAGCTGCTGTGGCTCCTCACACTGGGGCCAGGGCCAGGGCCAGGGCCTACGGTGAAAACAAAACGACACATAAACTTTAAGACTTCTAATACTGTCCGACTACACAACATACAGAAAAAAAACATACCTGCAGTCTTGCTTACATTTCCACCATTTCTGTTAGGCTGACACCACTGTGATGCTCCGTCATCTCCTTCTCCTTAGCCTACATAAAAAAACACATTCAGTTTAATTCTATTTCAATTCGACAGCACGTCTCACAATCTCAACTGTCTCAAAGCACTTCACACACCCAGAGCCACAACCCCTGACCAACAGCGACAAGAAACACCCCCTTACATACACATATATATATACAGTATATATATATGTGTATATATATATATATATATGTGTCAAAAACAGTCCATTCCAGTCCACATATTTTACACTCAGGGCCACATTTTACACAATAACTTATTATATACTTATAGATTACTCCCAGCTCATAGAGCCCACGAAAAGAGGAATTGAACAAAATTAGACTACAGTGATCCCTCATAGACCATTATCAACCAATCGGGATGCAAGAACAGAACAGGACACACAACACAATGCACTTTTATAAAAACATGCAATGCTGCACAAACAAAAACCCACAAAACAGCAAAGCGCATGACTGCAGGCTGTGAAACACTGTTTTCAGCTGACTGTCATTCTGATCATCCACTCAACTCAAAACACCTGCACAGATGTTCCAAGATGTCTTTACATTGCTTCAACATTAGCAAGACTGCAGACATGACAACTCACCGATACCCTCCATCCGCAACGGTTCATAGCTAAGGAGCGCTGTGTCCAAGCTTATAAGCCTGAGCCAACATACAAAGTCAAGCTTGCCTTTCATTCAGGACTAAAGGTGCAAAAGTTTGAAGAAAAAAAGGACAGATTGAATCCAGATTGTGACCTTCATGTTGACGTCCACTGAGTTGATGTGTTCTGTGAACCGTTCCGATTCACGGGTCTTGGCTTTGACCCAGGTATCAACAGGAACTCTTCTCTCCACTTCTTCCATGTACAGATTAGCCACAATTGGAGACATAGGTGATCCCATTGTACTGGAAGCAAGTGCTGTTCAGGCAGAGGTCCGGCAGGTCACGGCTGTGGTCCGGCATGACGTTGGTTCGTTCCTTCAGTGTGCCGTCTTGTGTGAGACATCTTCCTACCATCTCTGTGGCTTCTGAGGTAGGGATGCAGCTCAACACACCTGTGTGTGACTCAACAGCAAGGTGACATCAAATGAGACCCGTGGTGTTTTCCCCTGAAGTCTAAGCTGACGATACTGCAAGCCCAATATGACACATCCAGACTCACCAGGCATACATTTACACATTCCAATGGCAGCTTCGACAGAAACCCACAAATCTGAAATATAAGCAGGTTATGTACTGGCACAGCTTGATGCAGCTGTTCACCATGTCTGTCCAGATAAGAAGGACCTCTGTGAGCACCTGAAGCACACCAAAGGAGTAGCATCGCCTCCTGAGAGAACTCCTGGAACATGTTGAGGAAAATGCCAATGACCTGCTACTTGAGCAACAATGCACGATGAGCACAAGACAAAAATGGTTGCCTTTTTGATGGACATTACGTCACATCTTAATGAGCTTCATTTAAAGCTGCAGTCGGTGTTCGCTCTTTCAAAAGGAAGCTGGGCCTTTTCAAAGAAAATCTTCAGGGAGAATGTGAGTACTTCCCAAAACTACAAGCTGATTGGAAACTTCCCAAAAAAGTTCAACACTTTCTGCCTCTGGCAGCTGCTCCTCCTCCTAATCCAGAATCCTTTCCTCATCGGACAAGTCCAAGAATTTTCACCAGAGCTGGCTCAGATGTTCAAGTGGACACATGAACGGACACCTGCACCTTCAACTCATTAATCTGCAAGGAAATACTGTATTAAGAGAGCATTTTGAGGCAACTGACCCTGCTTCTGGCTACAGTCTGTTCCCTGGTGCCACCAGTACACCAAAGAAGCCCCAATACTACTCAGACTTAAGTTAACTTTAGGAATTTTGGATTAGGATTGGCCTATAATTGCTACATGCCTCTGTACAGACAATCAGAATCAGAATCAGAATCAGAATCATGTTTATTGCCATGTAAGTGAAGGGGGTTCACATTACTAGGAATTTGCCTTAGTGATTGGTGCATACAAAGAACATATGACAATTAACATGCAATAAGATAAAAACTAAGATAAAATTAAGTAAATAAACTAAAGTAAGGCTAAATTTACATGACAGACATGGCGTAACAGACATACAATGAACAGAACATAAAATACTGTGCAGATGAAATGGTAAACATAGACCCTTATATGATCGAATGGTACAGTGTAATAATGTAATAATGTAACAGGTACCACATGGATCGGTGAGGCGGTACTCGTGTGCAAGTAGTGCAAGATGGAGTAAACAGTGCAAATAGTCGTCATTGTGCAGTGACTATACTAAAGTGACCTTCTGAAGACAGTGCAGAGCAGTGCATTAATTACAGTTTAACAGTCCAACAGCAGAGGGGAAGAAGCTGTTCTTGTGGCGTGAGGTTCTGGTCCGAATGGACCGTAACCTCCTGCCTGAGGGGAGTGGCTCAAAGAGTCCGTGTCCAGGGTGAGAAGGGTCAGCTGTGATCCGACCTGCACACCTCAGAGTCCTGGAGACGTACAGGTCCTCGATAGATGGCAGGCTGCAGCCGATCACCTTCTCAGCAGAGCGCACAACACACTGCAGTCTGTGCCTGTCCCTGGCAGTGGCCCCAGCGTACCACACTGTGATGGAGGAGGTGAGGATGGACTCAATGATGGCCGTGTAGAACTGAACCATCATCCTGGCTGGCACCTTGAGTTTCCTCAGCTGCCGCAGGAAGTACATCCTCTGCTGGGCCTTTTTGATGAGGGAGCTGATGATGAGCTCCCACTTGAGGTCCTGGGTGATGGTGGTACCAAGCGGCAACCTTCGGGGCTCAAAGTGGAAGCCCATGCGGAAGTGTCAAAACTTGTAATTCACGCTGCAACAGCTGGGGGTTGGCTCCAAAAGCGAGTAATTTCCCATAGACTCCCATGTTAAAATGGCCGATTTCACAGCAGAAAAGAACATGTTTACAGCCTGGTACAAAAAATCGCTGTGGTCTCAGATGATAGGTTCTCTTCTAGTGTCAATTGTAGGGGGGGTGAATTTTTTTACAACTCACTCGTTTCAATTGTATTCGGACTTAAAATTACCTAATTATGGGCGTTGCCGCTTGAGTGACAGACAGTTGACGTATCACAGCGTGAGTTTCCTGCTTCCACGATCGCCCGCCCCCCTAAACCCCGCTCGTGCCCCCCCTCTTTGTCCATATTCGGAGTTTTAGTTGATGTGACGCTGCCAACATGGCGGCGGTCATCACGTCCCGGAACCTCCCACTGAGACTCAAAACGGCTCTTCAGAAACAAACGGGTGACGTCACGGAGGCTCTGTCCATAGTTTTTACTGTCAATGGGTGGTACCCAGGAAGCGGAAAGAGTCCACTGTGGAGATGGAGGTGTCTGTCAGGGTGAGGGGGGGTGATGGAGCTGGCACTTTCCGAAAGTCTACTGTCATCTCCAGGTTGTTGTCAGCACACCAGGACACCAGACGGTCCACCTCCATCCTGTAGGCAGACTCATCCCCGTCTGAGATGAGTCCAATGAGGGTGGTGTCGTCAGCAAACTTAATCAGCTTGACAGACTGGTGGCTGGAGGTGCAGCAGTTGGTGTACAGGGAGAAGAGCAGAGGGGAAAGTACACAGCCTTGGGGGGTACCGGTGCTGATGGTCCTTGTTTCCGAGACATTCGTCCCCAGCCTCACATGCTGTCTCCTGTCTGTCAGGAAGTCAGTGATCCACCGGCAGATGGAGTCTGGAACATGCAGCAGGGACAGCTTGTCTTGGAGGAGAGCTGGGCGGATTGTGTTGAAAGCAGAGCTGAAGTCCACAAACAGGATCCTAGCATAGGTTCCCGGGGAGTCCAGATGCTGCAGGATGTAGTGAAGAGCCAGGTTGACAGCATCGTCCACAGATCTGTTAGCTCTGTTAGCTCTGTAGGCATACACCCTCCAAACAAACAACATTCGTAAAATTATCAATGCTACTTTCATGCAAAACACGTGCAGTGTCCAACTTATCTGATGTACTTCTACCACATAGAGAAGATTGAAGCAAGGTGTCTGGACTTGTAGAGTTTTCTAGAAGACGTTTCGCTGCTCATCCAAGCAGCTTCATCAGTTCTAACTGTTTGGTGGGGAAACATGGTTTATATGTGGTTACAGACCTCAGTGGGTGGGTCTGGGTAAAACTTTAAAAAACTTACAACAACCACTCCACAGAAGAATGGCTCAGCACAGGAGAGCCACCTCTTCAGGACAAGACTCAGCTGTTCACCTCCACCTCAAAGACAAAGGACACTCCTTTGAGGACAACAATGTCCACATTTTAGACAGGGAGGAAAGGTGGTATGAAAGAGGAGTCAAGGAAGCCATCTATGTTAAGCTGGAAAAACCTTCCCTTAACAGAGGTGGAGGCCTCAGACATCATCTTTCTACCACATACAATGCAGTGATTCCATCCATTCCCAGGAAGTTTACACAGACTCACAGTAAGAACAAAGGGCTGTCAATCAGTCCCCCTCCGGCAGTTTCATAGTCGTTAGCCAGTTGTTAGACACACCTGGCCCAGTCAGCCAGAACATCACAGGTAAGTATGGAAACATTTAGTGCTATTGTTTGTAAGTTTTTTAAAGTTTTACCCAGACCCACCCACTGAGGTCTGTAACCACATATAAACCATGTTTCCCCACCAAACAGTTAGAACTGATGAAGCTGCTTGGATGAGCAGCGAAATGTCTTCTAGAAAACTCTACAAGTCCAGACGCCTTGCTTCAATCTTCTCTACGTATGATGACCTGGATGACTGAGAATCTTCATCAACATACTTCTACCACATGACGGCATTCCTGCGAGGCTACAGTGGCAAACTGAGTACATACAAACTAGCCTACAACACCCTTACACTGAGAAGAACTAATTCATCTGGCAAAGTAAAGCACAACAATATGTCTTGCACAAGATACAACTCTGAAAACTTTCCTTTCACATCACCCAAAAACACTCCATCTTCTACACTGCAAAGCATGCTAGCATGCCGGTTCAGCCTACAGCGCTCGATGACCAAGAGACCAAGAGAGTGTGAAGGTTTCTTCATATTAAAAGGGACTTTCTATCTGGGGGTGAGGCTCTGGGTTTCTTTAAAACAATTTCACACAACTTTTCATGCACAACATGCTACACAAATAACATTCTACATGATTACATCGATGCCACTAATGACATTACCTCAATAAAACCAATAATAGCTTCAACAACCTTTACCAGAACCCCTCCTGCTGACGGGAAGCCAGGACAACTCTAGCCGTCTCACAGGTCCAGACTGCAGTTCTGCATTGACATCCGACGACACGCAGGCCTGCGGACACAGTAAAACAAAATCAGCTTCAGCGTCGTACCTCTTTGGAATAACATCTTTCAAAGGATTCACCAAGTGTTCAAGTGTTTGGCTTTCTATGGCAGGCAATACGTCATGTAATTAACTGATGAATACTCAATTCATTTCAAACATTTACCATTTTGGAGACGTCAGCGTGGCTTGACTGCACCCAGTGACATGACTGTTATGACGAGCAATGGCATAGATTTTTTCAAATACAGATTGTATGTAATGACTGTAACTTCATGGCATGATTCACACACTCAAACTGTGTGTACAACCTTTAATGACACATCTTGCTTGTACTTTTTAAAGCCACCTTATCACAACAATATCACTCACTCAACTATAAACAAACACACAACATTGTGTGGGACAATTAATTGACTACAATAGCAAGGCTTTGACGTTAAGGGGAAACCAGGGCACTGTTTGGCAGGACACAACCGCCCACTCCAGATCCTCCAGTCCCTGTGTAAAACACACAAAAGTATAACACATGCAATCGTTTAAACATCAAATCTGTCTTTATCAAAGCACATTCCGATGTTCCAAACTCACAAATATGAGCAAACTACAAAAACTTCCATCAATCACTTTTATTCAGTCATTTCACAACATGGCATTGATAAAAATAAACAAAAGGTCACAGGCTGGAACACAGCGAGGCCGGCGAGTGACGTCACCGGGCCATCTGGAAGACAAGAGACAAACTGTCAGTGTCAGGAATCACCACCTCAACATACACTGCATTTAAAAATACACTTCGCTTGCCAGCTCCACTTACCATTCCTTGTTAACAGCGTGCCCCAATTAACGATCACATCACACTCATTTCTGCAAAGGCAAATTCTGGACACGGCTGTATTGACTGAAACGGATCCATTACAAAAAGCATGTTTGGGTTTGTGGTGGCACAAGTCTGGCCAAAACTGTCCATGTCAAGACCACCCCTCTGGTACGGAAGAACATTATTAAACAAGGTTAACATGATAATGACAATCGGGATTAAATGGTTAGGGGGTTAGCAAAGCAGGAATACACATTTATTGACAAAAAACAAGCAGGTCAACTTTTGTCCCCCAGCTCAGATTCTGGTCTTTGCTCCACCCCCCACCACCCCAGTGTTAGGTGGAGTTGGGGTGGCAGTGGGTACCTGACAGATAAACAGAAACAAAGAGAAAAAGCACAGGTTTCTGGAATGACATGACCATGCGATGCAATGACGCCACAAAAAAGGGGTGGGACCAGAAAAGGATGTTTGTCCTTTTCAAGCAGTGAGCCCCCCCCCCTCACCTGTCCAGGTGAAAGGCAGCACAAAACCTTTGTTGACAACCCAGCAGCAATTTTCCACACCATGACACACATTACATTCATTTCCCACATTTCCCACCCCATCATTGGTATAAAGGGACCGTTCTGAAAGTGCTGAGATTCCAAAACCCAGCACCCCAGCACATTTGAATATCATGTTGGTCACAGAACCCGTACTTGCATTTCCACAATTCCCTTGTGCAAGTACATTGTTGTTTTGAAATTATTTCCCTGTTGTCCACAGCTTTGATTCAGGTTTGGATGCGTTTGCTGATAGCATTGCTCGTTTGTAGTTACAACTGCGTTTTCCATCCTTGCTCTTTACTTTAGCAGTCATGTGCTGCTCTGTTCCAACACCGTGTTTGAGTATGTTTGTATTTCATTTGTCCACAATGTCTCCTTGCTGTCACCGTTTCCACACAATGGTTACATTGAGAAATCCTTGGTGCCTGTTGTGCGACACATTTGGCATTCCTTGCTCCTTTTTTGGTTGTTTTTTGGTTGGTTGGTTGCTTGCTCTCAGTCCCAGTCAAGTCACCAAAAAACCACACCTCAACCACCACAAAACTAATCAACTAATCCACAAGCTCAACTCCAACTAACAACATGCCGGCATTCTACGATCTAAGCTACAATATCCACAACCTTGACCCTACATTGCACAACACAATACCACCCACACCCTCAGTCAGTCAAACAGTCAGGGCACGTTGGTGCACGCCGAATCCATCCAGAGCCAAATTCCTGGTGAGATTTCCAACACAGAGAGTCATTAACAATCCTGTCCATTGGGGTTCTGGAGACAGGGCAAAACACTGTTTGAGTGTTCGGCCAAACCTAAAACGAGTCCTTTGACATTTCAAAAAAAAAAAAAAAAAAAAAAAAAAAAAAAACCAGAAAACCATTAAACACCTACAGTTTCAAAAGGTTTTACAGTACCTCCACATCTGCAATAGACTGTTGGTGTGGTCTGAGAGATTAAGATAGTAACCTTCCTTTGGTTAATTGCCATTGGTGACAATCTGTGACGCGGAGTTCATCGCACCTGGTTGAACTGCAGAGGCCACCGAGTCCTTCAGCATTTCTTCAAGGCCTACGGGGGATAAAACGGTCACAAAGCAAATATTGTAAGTAAATTACTCAGGTAGGATGCGTTACCATGACTTGCAGACTGAATACTTACACATCCAGGCTTCTAAAGTCACACAGCAGCACCCATCTTCATGAGTAGGATGTACTACGATGAGTTGCAGACACATCACCTCACCGGCAGAAATCCACCCATCAGTGTGATGAATCAGTGGTCCTGTGAAGACAAAAGTGGTAAGGAATAATGTTCACTGAAAGAACGTGTTAACATAACTTCCAAACACACTACCTTACTCACAGAAATCCAGCCTTCGAGGCGACAAATCAGTGGTCCTGCGAAGCCAAAAAAAAAAAAAAAAAAGCAGCATGGTAAGTGTCTTCACTGCCAGGATGTGTGAACAGGTTGTAGACATATTACCTCACTTGCAGAAGTCCAGGTGTCCACTCAGCGGTTCTGCTAAACAACAAAAATCAGAGTGGTAAGCAAGCGTCTTCACTGGAAGGATGTGTTAACATGAGTTGCAAATATACTACCATACTCACAGGAATTCCACCTCTCAGATGACGAATCAGTGGTCCTGTGCAGCTAAAAACATAATAAAACTATAATAAAACACAGTGGTAAGCAAGCATCTTCACAGAAAGCATGTGTTATGATGACTTGCAAACACACTACCTTGCTCGCAGAAATCCAGCCTTCCAGGTGACGAATCTCTGCTCCTGCAAAGCAAAAAAACACAGCAGCATTGTAAGTGTCTTCACTGGCAGGATTTATTCAGTTGCAGACATATTACCTCACTTGCAGACATCCAGGTGTCCACTCAGCAGGTCTGTGGAACAATAAAGTCAGAGTGGTAAGCAAGCGTCTTCACTGGAAGCATGTGTAGAGAACAGTTGCAGACACATTACCTTCCTCGCAGAAATCCGGCCTTCCAGGTGACAACATCAGCGGTTCTGTGAAGATGAAAACAGCCATGAACACACACATATTTCCTCCAACCACCCACTGTTCTGTTAAAGCCCTCCAGTGCTCAGACAGGAACCTCCACAAAGCCCATGATAAAAAGCACCCATAGTGGCTGTGCTACCTAGCTGCCTACATCAAAGTGAAAAGTGACCCTACACTTTCGGCTACCAGCTCGTCCTAAGTTTGAATTAGACTTTCTTTATGCGCTCTACAGCCACACCTTTTTTTAGGAAGCATAGTTTGTTCTAAGAATTTACCTTTGTACGCTACAACTACTTAACATATTTTACAGTTAAAGGGAACACTGACACTTCACCTCTCCTCTGACATATTCTATTTCATTTTCTGCCTGGTTTAGACACCGACACTTTAATTTGTCTCACTTATATTAACTACTCTTATTGTTGATGATAAAGATTCTCCAAATTGACCTAAATGACTTTTTTTGTTACGCTCTGTTAAAACACTAATGACGCACATGCTACTTAACGAACCTCGCAACATATAAACTTCACTTTTAGGACGCCAGGTTTGGGCCATTAATTCTAGCCTCTACACTACCTGGTATCCTGTCCTATTTATTACTACACTAAACAACTACTCTGGGCATTTTACACCAAACTTCCCAAGACCGACAACTAGCCCATCGTCAACAACCCACCTACAACCATCACAACAAACCAAATGCCCAGCACCAAGAGCTCCTACAACCACTAGCCACCAAGCTAACATAACATCTGAATCCCTAATGTTACTTATAATAACTACTAACTCTCTCCTACCCTACTTAGCCATTAAAGTTATATACATTATAAATTTGATCTACTAGTAAATAAGGTCTAGGCCATGTTCTCCTGACGTCCTTTTCTTACTATGCTGCTAGCACGTGGTAACGAAGCACAGACTTTAAACGGCTACTTAATTACTTCACATTTTATTGGATTTTTGGCTAGATAACGACAAATGTTTAGCAAAACTACAGCTAAATTATTTGAGTCCTACGATCCTCTATTATTACTTGTGTTTGATTATTCTGCCCTACATTGTCCTATTTTATATGCTTCCCATCACAACACCTAATAGTTGTATTTAACTCCTTCCTCTCCTACACTGTCCTAGTTTATGGGTCAATGACATGACATGCATATTTTTGAGTCCGAGTCCACTATTTTCTTTCAAAATAATGTAATCTTTTCATAACATTGGTCACTTCTATCTATAAAACCTATTTATTTTGATACATTTTTCAGTACATTCAAATAATTATATTCTTTTCTGTTTTGGCTTCTCAAACCCCTAAAATGTCAGGTGGAGCACCTGTCCGAGCAAATGGTCAGACTAAAAAACCTATTAAAAACGGTCTTTTAATAACAATACATTCAAAATTAAATGCTCTGGCATACTTTTATGTTTATAGTCTTTTGTATAATCTATTTTTTTCTCATATCAACAGTTTTAAAGCTGTTGAGATAACTGAAAAACATTTGTCCCGCAATTTACATTTACTTAATGTCAGGGTGGTGCAACCATAAACAATGGGCTTTTATTTTAAAGTGAAGAGACAATAGCCATAAACAGGATGTTGTATCAGCCAGAGGACCCCAAGGGACCCTTGGGATTAAGCTAAAAGATTTGTAGCTCTCTCTTAAATATTGATAAAAACAACTACTTTCAATTCATATACAGACTGGTACACTTTCTATGTCAGGTGGTACAACCAATGGAAAACTAGAAAAAATAAATTTTATCATAAAACACTTTATTTATAAAAATTGATCTATATGAATATGATGACATGGGTAGACGCTAATACTAGCATCCAAACATAAGCCTATTTATTTTAAGATAAGTTGGAAAAGTCAGGTGGTGCAACCAGTTAGTCAGGTGGCACAACTGCAAGGAATATCACTATATAATGTTATTAAAAGCTCTAAATATATCTGTGACATGTTTAAAATGTTTACTAGTTTTAATCAAAGATATTACACATTTTTACATAATAATATGTACATTTTAGATGCCGCTTTGTAGGGCAAGTTCTTCAAGTAGTTGGTGAAGAGATTCAGGTGAGCTGCATAAAGTAACTGGGAGGAAAAAATGCTTTCACTTGGCCCCACCGTGCTGACGTCATTTTTTTCTACTCAGCTGAAGTTCTCAGAGTGATATCAGAACCAGAGCCTCTCAATTCATGGCACACATGGCTTATGCATTCACACTGGGAATTCTTTATTACACAGACCTGAGAAGGTCTGTACGGAGCCCCTCTGATGACATGGTAAAAAAAAATAATAATTTGTAGGCCACGAAATATGTATAATGCGCGCACGAAATACTAATTCGTGGCCACGAAATACTAATTAGTTCCCACGAAATACTAATTAGTTCCTACGAAATACTAAGTGGCCATGAATTAGTATTTCGTGCGCGCATTATACATATTTCGTGGCCTACAAATTATTATTTTTTTTTTAACCATGTCATCAGTGGGGCTCCGTAGGTCTGTACAAATATTACTCCATATTTGAAAATGGTTTAATTTTGTTAAAACTTCCCTTTAGTGTTAGTTTGATTGCTGCTAGGCAATCAAACTCGTGTTCTTCACCCTCTTTCTTTCTTTCTTTCTTATTCTTCCGTACATTATTTGGTGCAGCGTATCTTCAGCATACATTGACCGATTTCAGCCATTCAACTATAAAAATGTTCATCTCACAGAGGACATTCCGGGTCAACTTTAAGTTTTTCTCAAAAAAAAATGATAATTTTTTAAATATTAAGCAATTTCGATGTCATTTTTAACATGGGAGTCTATGAGAGAGCCCTTCAACGAGGGTCATCTGCCAAATGCTTCTCCTCCTACAAATTTCAAGCTACAGACTCCATTTTAGTCTTAAAACGCTCATTAGATGCTGCTCTATCAAACTTGTATTCAGCATTTTCTAATTCTGAATTGTTTCTGCACACCAGGCTCTCAAAGTTGGAGTGCTCTGCTGTTACCATGGTGACAGGCTGACACACAGAGGCATACAAAGCTCTGAATTGCTCTGATTCTCCAGCAATTCAGAGCAATCCTTCACATCAGCTTTCAAAGCAATGCTTCAGCTGCAGCAATCAAACTTGCATTTTCTTCATGAAATGCCCTTTTTTTAAATTATCATTTAGTATAGGGTTGTATCAAATGTAATGTTGTATTAAGTGGTTTTGATGTTGTTTGATGTTTACTACTCGCATTCTTGAAAAAAAAGATTTATTTTACTTCAAAAAATGTAAATAGAGACTATTTACTAAAACACATGTAAATATCTGAAATGAAATGCATTTTTTGAGCATATTTCATGTCATTACTAATGTTGTCAGGTGGTACAACTAATAACCGTCAGGTGGTGCAACCAATTTAAACTAATAAATAATAGCTTAAAGTGACCAAATGGTTTCTAAATGTAATCTGTGTACTTATTTTACTGAATATATGAATTTGTGCATTTTTTTAAATATTTTTTCTGTCTTTAAATACAAAATTGGATGCTAACGATAGTTAAAACCTGACCTACAAAAGGGAAAAATCTTAAATTATTGCATAAACAAAACAAAACTACCAAATAATAATGTGTTACCTAGTGTACACACCCTAATGGATACTTGCCAAAGATTTATCTTGAAATAAATATTAGGAATATATATATATATTTATAAATATTTGGTTGCGCCACCTGACATTTCTTGCTTGTGACGTTGATAAAAACTGTTAAAATATGAGTTAAAACGGATAGAAATGTTATTTAATAAATGAGATTTGTTTAAACACATTATTCTGGACTCAAAAATATGCATTACGTTATTTAAAAAAATACTTTTTAAAAATAGCCTTTTAGAAGCTTGATTTGTCAATGATATGCTTCCTGTCACAACGCCTAATGGTTTAATTTAACTCCTACCTCTCCTACACTATCATTCGTTTGCTTATTCTGCCCTACATTGTCCTACTTCCTAACCAACACCTCCTAAAGCTCCTACAGCAGTTCAGGAGCACCCGTCCTGCAGACGTATTAAACGCCTGTCTCCCCATCTCCTCAGAAATGGACTTCAAGTTTCCACAACAATTGCTGATTGATTGGAACATTGCTGTGACGCTGCTCGTCGTCATGTTGACGTGGCACACGCCGAGTGTATGATCCAGAAGGTTTGTCCAGGTTCTGACACAGTTGATGAAAGCATTGATCATTTCTTCTTGTTGTCTTCAACTCTTCAGAGATCCTCACAATGCTTCTTCCATATAAAGGAGTCATGAGCTGTTCCATTCACTGCAAAGTTGATTCATTTCCTTTCTTATTTTCTGTCCACGTCGTGTCCTTTGCTGTCAACATTTTTATGTCATTGCTTCAAAACTGGTCAAGGCACCCCTTTGGGTGTTGCCTATTCACAGTCAACAAAAAAAATCTCCATCAATCAAACCCAATCCACATAACCACCAATACCACAGCAGCACATGGTAAGACACAAAAACAAACCCACAACACAGAACCACCACAACAACAACAACAACAACACTAACCAGATGCCGGCATCCACACACCTCCTAAACAACAACCACAACCTCCTACACACCTGTCGTCACTAAACACTAATTTAATCTTACTTAATCCTACCTTAACGCTCTACTACTAATTTTATATTATAAATATAAATCTATATATTATAGTTATTAATGTTAACGACCCTGACTAGACGCTCTATTTAAACATCTATTTTATTATTAAGCCTATTTTAGTTGTCTACTGACATAATCCTAACATTTAGGTTAACCTAATTTCTTTGTCGCACCTTTCCACTAAGAACACTACATTTATTTAATGTATTAATGCAACAACTATGTTAATTTATTTAATTATACTATGAATAATATAATTTTTATCACTACACTAGTGGTAGCCTGCGTGAGGGAAGAAAATATGAGGTGAAAAAAAAACCATGCCATACAGAAATAACAAGAAAACCGATAACCTGACACAGCAGCACATGAAGACGTCTCCTCAGACCACAGGCGGGGCCTGGCTGGTGGATGACCAGGTGCAGGCAGAGGCACTGGTGGCGCTGGTCAGTTATGTGGTCGTCAGCTGAGGAGGACAAGATGGACCATGTTTAACAACAAATATAACACATGATCTGCAATGCAGAGTTAAAACACTGCAGACATGAGGGCAACACGAGTAAAACCAAACGCTGATGGTGCAGATGTAGCTGTAGGCCTCATAAGTAGTCGCAGTTGAGGACCAGGCCAACACGCCCGACGTTGCCACTATTCCTCCTCGCAAGATGCTACTTTTGTCTGTGGGCAGCAGTGGCTCAGTGGTGAGCAGGGTTGTCCAATAACCGGAAGGTCGGCGGTTCGACCCCAGTAGGCGCACCTTGGCAGCCACGTCTCCGTCAGTCTCCCCCTGGGGAGCTGTGGCTACCACTGGTAGCTCACCACTGCCACTGTGTGAATGTGGTGTGAAAGAATAATGCATCTCAATGTAAGGAAACAGAGCAGAAAAGCGCAATATAAGACCAATGCATTATTATTATTATTATTGAGCGCTAATCATCTGCCAAAGAACATGCTTTATCTGCCAGGCAGGCCATGCTGCAGTCAGGGACCTCTTCACAGGACAGCAGCTGAAAAACAGCAGAGTCTTCAGGTTGGTGTGTCCTACCATCAGCAGTAAAGCAGCCAGGAAACATCCACTCATAACACAATTTACAACTAAATTCAACTAAAATAATACTTCATGATCCTTCACTGTAAACTCAAGCAGACAGCACCTGTCCTCAGACAGCCTGTGCGTTGCTCCTGACCTCCATGTGCTCTGATTATCACTGCTTTCAGCTGTGTCTCTGGAAGTGGTGCATTTCTCCTGTTCACCACCAGATGGAGACAAACTTTGTTAGTTTGGAAGCATTGACTTCACACTGATATTTATGAAGCGTTTGAATTTACCACTTATTGTTGAACACAGACAATAATGCTTCCCTTTTATCTCAGCGACTCTGTAATGAAGTCCAGATTATCTGCAGCCATTCACAGGGTGGAAGCACCTGCTCTGGCTTCTAAAGACAAAACAACATTCATCAACTTGTGTCTTCATCTTCACTGTAAACTCAAACAAGCCAACAGCACCTGCTGCAGCTCCTCACTGTGCGCCATGTGCCCGCCAGCAGCAGGCCGCTGCCTCTGCTTCCAGGCCTTTCTGTGGAACCAGGCCTTGTCTCTTCTCCTTCAGTCGAACCAGGGCCCTTTCTCTAATCTTTCGGTGGATGTTACACCAAAGCTAGCGATGACGTGCAGTGACACTGGCTAGCTGCTGTTACACCACCAGTACATTAGACCAAGCAGCTGAACTTCCACACCTGCTTCAGGTTATCTCCAAAATGGCGCCGATGCACGGCCAACTTATCACTTCCTGAGAACTTCTTCTTCTTCTGTTTAATGGCTAGTGACAACCAACGTTTGAGGTGCATTACCGCCACCTACTGTCCTTCTCACCATTCCTTTAAACATGAAAACCCGAAAACCTCCTAAACACTGACTGTGTTTTTATATATTTTATATATTTATTTAGTCAAATGTCCACAGAATGTTGTTTTTGTTTGGCTTCATCAATCACACTATTCATTTTTATACATATAAAGAATATATAAATACAGAGCTGTCGTCATTCCCCACGCTGACCAGTCATTACTGTCAGGTTCACAAATATACCACTTGCTGAACTCAGCCTCTCCTTCACCATAGTAGTCTGGATTTTCCAAAGACCACCGCCATGCATTAGTATCAGCATTCAGTCTGATCCAGGCCAAGTTCCCAACTCTAACTTCATTGAGTTTGGCCTGGTCTTCCTCGTTTCGTACAGTAAACAGGTCAGTGTAGTTCCTCCTGCAGGTGTCCTGAGCTTCATACCAGGTGGTTGGGGTTGTAACAAGAAAGTAATCACAAGTAAAGCCAGAGGCAGGCAGCAAACACAGACCTGTGGTAATAAGAATTTAACAATATATAGAACACAATATTGAAGCTTCTTGTCACAATAACTGAATGTGTTATATCACACTGTAACTCATTAATGTCTCTTTAATCTTTGTTTCACAGTTGATTTAAAACCAAAACTGGAGCAGCTTTTCAACTAAAAATAATGCACATTTATACCAAATTAAACATAAATAAGAAGTTCAGAGATTTGTGGAAATAAATGACTCACACTGACCTGATAAGACAGTGATGATAACAGCAGTCTGCGTCATCATGTCCTGCTGGACAGATCACTTAAATCAATCCGCTTTGGTATGTTAATGACTTTTTACAATCTTACACTGTAAAAAGGTTGCAAGAATTTACCAATATTTAAGCATTATTTTGTCTAAAACATTTTTTAACAACTTGAAACTTTTCAGTAATGTCTCAATAAAAATGAAATGAACATCATTTCTTTCTGGATTTTAGTAGCATGAAATATAAATATTAGAGTGAAGTACATGTCATTCTTATCAATATCTAAATTCAATGAATGGTTTCATATTGTTTTTATTTACACTGTAGTCAAAAATGTATACATGATCTTGTGTAGAGTGTATAAATATCATTGTGAACAAAACATGGGTAACTTTATACATACATGATATAGTTGTATAAATGTACATTTACATCATTTCTATTTAACACTTTCTCACCCCTAGCATGCTCAAAAGCTGCAATAGGATTAAAATTGAATATTCTATGGACATAAAAATTAAAGGAACCTTCCAATACTAAATAAACATACTGAATAGCACTATGGTACCTCATCGAAGATATTTTCTAACTTTTGAACAGGATTCATTACAAAGTATCCAAATTAAAGCAGACATATTATGGTGTATTGCATGATGAGTTGAATTTAGAAGGATCAGAAAACATTTGCAAACATTGAGCTGTAATCATCACCGGTCAAAAATGACCTTCAATTGGATCAGTGAGCTATTTTCTTAACAAATAAACAAACAAAGGTGACCGAGTGTCTACATTTTGAAAATTCCAACAATAGACCGCTGAGGATGCACAAACTTTAACAAAACTAATAATACTATAATCTAGTATTCTACTGTGAAATTGATGTTTTCACAGTGATTTCCTATGACCATTACTTTTTCCCTGAATTTGACAAAATGTCCCTGCATTTTTGAACAGTACACTACTGTATTCACACCACCCACTGTAACAGAATAGAATAGTTTGGACATGAACAGTTGATCCTTGAATTTAGTTTGCTACTGGTTAATGAGTTCCATATCAGAGAGACGGTTGAAGCAAGGCATCTGGACTCTCCTGAATATAACCCGGATCACAGAATCTTCATCAACACGTTGCCAAATGAGTTGCAATCCTTTTACAGTAACAATGTAAAAATACAGGGATTTTTATACATAACTACATACAGCTATAGCTTCACAATAGTTACTGTAAAATAATTACACTAACATATTGGGATATATTTCCAGTAAATTACTGTGAAGGTAATGCAATTTATTATTATTATTTATTATTATTATTTATTATTTCTCAATGAATGATGTTAGAACATTTAGTTTAGTCTAAATTTAAAAGTAAAGTAAATTTAATTAGTTCCACCTCAAAAGCATCCATATCAACACTGTTATATTTTCAAAATGATCACCTGATTATTAGATTTAAGGATTAGAGTCCTTAAATCTTTGAGCACTTGGACAACTTCAACCTTTGATATGTGTCACAAACAGTTCTGTCCATAAACCAGTCAGTCTGATCACTTTATGTCTTTGGTTAAACCTGCTGCACGCTGTGTTGTATTTGCATGCAAGTTCTATTCTACAAAAGGACAACTGTACTTCTTTACCACACAGGAAATTTGAATGGTTTATGATCCCTGTGTGAGAATGGCCACAGATCAGCTGCCAGCAGTATGGAACAGGCAGACTGGATAAACGAATCCCTTATTAGACCTCCAGTTCATGAAAAAGACTTAAATACTGAGCTGTACTGCCACATTCATTTCTAATGGGCATTGTATTGTGCAGTATAGGCTATAGAAGTGCCCTTCTTATTTTACATTGTGTCCCATTATGAGGCCTCTTAGCTCTACTTATGCTCTACTACTTACATTATTTGCAATATTTTATATTTATTGATCTCCAGGGCGTGTCAGCTGACACTGGAGAATGAGACGCAAAAAGGAGGGGAGACCATGAGGGAAGATGTGTTGTCCCTATACCTATACCTTTCTGTAATTTCAAATGTGTTTTCTGAGATGTATATTTTATACATTTTAAATGTTCTATGCCATATTTCTATTTCTTAATGTGAATCGCCACTGCTGTTGAATTTACTTTGTGAACCTATAAGTCTGAAATGTTGGACATTTTTCCAGAAGAACTGTCCCCGGGCTGACGCGCATGTTCGGGCGTCACCGGCGCCACTGAGAGTGGGCGGAGAAGCTCACCGGAGCACAACAGCACAGCAGATGCGCACACACGGTCTGTCGGACGACCTGTTCACCATGGTGAACTGCGCGCTCAGCTACGTCCCCGTCGCGCTTGCCCTGCTGCTGGTGCTGCTGCCGCCATGTAGCGGGGAGTACTCCTCCAAAACCGACTTGGACTACGAGTTTGGGGACTACCGGGGAAAGTGGTGCATCGATGATCACGGTTTCGTGTACGGCATTGGAGAGGTTTACTACCCGAGTCCTACTGCATGCCCGTGCACGTGCACCGTTGACGGTCCCGTGTGCGTCCGACCTAAGTGTCCACGCATCCACCCTCGGTGCACGCGGATCAGGTATAAGGCATGCTGTCCGGTTTGCGAGGCCATGGCCAGAGTCTGCGTCTACGGGGGCAATACGTACAGACTTCTAGAGGAGTTCAGGGTGAGAAAGATTCAACCCCCCCCCTTCCCTATTTATACACACCTCGTCCCATTCATAAGTTTGCACAGCTCCAACTCGGTTCAATGAGGCACCTGCGCAATTTTACGCACACCTACCACAGCCTCTCAGTGGTTGATTGTATTTTATTGTTTCTGTTCTCCATGCATGCACTATTACTACCTTCAATTACACCTAGAGCATCTTGAAAGGAGATTATGATGATGTTTTAAAGGAACCTTTGGAGAACACAGACTACAGGGTCCACTCTGTGTGTGTGTGTGTGTGTCCGAACGTGTTTAACATGTTTAAGTTGTGTTAATTTGAATGATTTCTCAAATAACAGTACTATTTTAAAAATGATTCATGCCAGTTGTAAATTATATTATTAATGGAAGCATGACTGTGACATGAGAAATGGGGTCACTCATAGAGTGAGTAAAACTATTTCTGGGGAGTGAAACCATTTTTAATTATAGTATAATAATTGAAAATATGGCTTAGATATTTTAAATATGATATTTTGTGTATTAATGTTTACAATTTACTGGGTCTTGTTTTACTTAACGTAACAATGCTTCTCATCTTGGTATCACAGATGAGATCAAAAACCATGAGCCAGTGATAATATTTGTCCTTATGTTTCAGCTGTCAAGGTGCGAACGATGTCGCTGTGAGGCCAACAGGGAGGTGTACTGCAGCATTTCAGACTGCCCAGCGCCACACTGTGTCAACCCCACCTACGAACCCAACCACTGCTGCCCCATTTGTAAGACTGGTAAGAGTCGAAAGATTCTTTTTTTTCAAAGAATTGTCACATTGATGCAAATGAAGCCGTTTGGTAAACTTTAGTCATGCACTTCATTTTACCTTTCATGGGCTGGTATAGGTGACAGCATGGACGTCTGAATGATTTCACCACACATCCCTCACTCCTCCCTGTGCTGCTACAAACACAAACGTGCTGTCATATCCCATCTCACTGACTTTCTGCTGCAACACACACACACACATTTAATCTCATGCCCCCTGTGTGTGCAAAATACACATCATTAATAAAGCTGTCATTAATGCGGTGTGTGTGTGTGTGTGTGTGCTGCATCCCGGAAACTTACATCACGTCACACACCCCCAGCTTACAGAGCCATCTCTGTTATGTCACACATTCTGCTTTCATTGCCTCCAGTATTAAAGCCCCTTTTTAAGATTGGGGAGTTAGACAGGAATAGTAGCAGGGATCACAATAACTGCTATTATGAGTAAAATGGACAGTGAACGCAGCTAATCTTTATGGCTTGTAAAAAAAGATGTATGCTCTCTGCTTTCCAGTTGTCTTGCTCACACTATTTTATGGCACAGTTGTAGTCAAACGTAAGCCTTCCTTCTATTTTTACAGCTCTTCTGCTGGACAGACAGTGGGACAGATGGTTGCGTTTGTTACGTCACTGCTTTATTATATTTTTTTTTTCATGCCGCTGCCAAATTTCCTCATGTCAGCTGTGTTTTATCAGACACGGTCAGATCTGGCATCAGATGAACTGTACTTCCTGCTCCCCTGCTGACTGGCATTAGTAATTGTTTCACAGGTAGCTGCCAAGTAAAGGAACCCCCATCTGTGAATAAGGGATGGAAATGTTATCAAAGGCAGGCTGTTTACATTTTTGTGATATCATATATATTTAAAGAAAGTGGGTCCAAAAGGATTATTTATGTAAGGCTTTCTGTTCTGTTAGTACTCTGTTCTTCTTTGATTCCTGGTATTACAACAAAAGGTCAGAGCAATGACTAACATTTCATTGTATTGCTGACCCTATTTTAAAATGCATATCACAATTAACACTGAACATAACTAGCTAGCATTCTTTTGCTCCTGGCCACCTGATCAATATGAGTTCGATTTTTGCTCTCTATTTAGCTCTAATCTGGGTCTCTGGCAAAAATATCTGACTGAAGTATTTGAAGCCTTTTCATCATTAGCTTTTAGCTTCCTGCTGCAGATGCACACAAAAGCAAAAAAAACAAAAATAAAAAAAAATGAAGAACACTTAAGGTCTTCTGTGATTTTGCTGCAGTGCTTTGAGCTAAATGCTAACCTGTGCACACTAGTATAGAAGCAATGGCATTTTTCGTATTAAACATGATAAAGTGAACATTTTTAGGGGCTGATTTTGACATCACCCAGGCTTCATGCCAAGCCAGCCTGCTACATTCTCCAACTATACATTTCTTTGACACACAGCAAGAGGATACTTCATCAATTCATCAAGAAACAAGACTGCGATATTGCTAAAGTTCCACTCTCACACCTGCCCTAGGCTTCACAAGAAACAGTATTGTACAATATTTATTGACAGCAAACCCTGATGAATGGATTCACTTCAAACACAGACTGAACTGTCTTTCCTTCCCCTCTAGGTCCTAACTGCTTTGCAGGAAACAGGGTGATCCCAGCAGGTGAGCGTGTAAACATTGACGAGCAGACGGTATGCTACTGCACCTACCGGGACGGGACATGGCACACGCATCCCCAGGCCACCTGCGAACAGCACCCCCAGCCTAGCCCCACAATGACCCTAACCCGCACTGAGACCCCCAGGGATGAGGACACCAGAGGGAGAGGGGGGAGATATATTCCCAGACTGGATGTGATCCCATGAGTTTGTTAGTTTCATGTCTCTTAGAGGAGCTCTTCAGGTACAAATACACTCACTGTTCAGTTTCCAAAGCACCAGAGAATCTTCCTGCCCAATGCAGGACAACTTGACTCTGTTACCTTAACCTGAATCTAAAACTCTTAACACAAACTCTGGTCTGTCTCATCATGTGTACATCAGAAACATGAAAACGTGTCTACAATTTGAATTTATACATCCCATTCTTAATCCATAGGGTTTATGTTGACTTGCAGTCTTCGCTCTAAAATCTGTAGAATCTTTGATTTAGAAAAACAAGACAAAATCATCAAGTTGTGATCAACAGTTGTGTTGTCACACCCAAGATGTCTACGCTGCGGAGAGGTTAGCATGCTAACCAGCTAGCCATGGACCATACAGGTTAAGATAAGATAAGATAAAACTTTATTAATCCCGAAGGAAATTCTTGTGCCAGAGGTATCAAGTTACATTAATACCACTTTGTGCCACTTTTGAGCTGTCCCAAACCAAAAAGAGGAAAAAGTAGTTACTGGTGTTTTTGTCAAGTACAGAAATCATTCAATAATCAACTATGTAGTTTGACAATCTGCTAGCTGATAGTTCTTTACATCTACACAATACAGAACAGCATGTCGATCAAAGTGGCTTCAGTGACAACGGCAAACCTCTTAGGAGAAAGGTATGACACATATTCTTCCCTATATTTGTATTAAGTGGTAGGCATAAAACATGTTTAGTTCCAGCCTATAATATACAATGTCTTCACCGACCTTGATAGCATGCTAGAGTATGGGAGACGAAGGCAATGCTGATGTAGGGGAAACACATGTTGGTTGCAGGTGGTCGCCTGGTTTCTCTCCACAGCCATGCTGGTTTCCGTCTGTGAGCAATGACAGAGGCCAGGGATGTCCATGTAGACCAGACACACACACGAGAGCAGAAAAACAACAACACACTACCTGCACTAACAGATGGTGCATGGGTAGTGCATGCCAAACAGTATGTTAACCCAGTTATATACTGTACAAGAGTCTCATGTTGACACTCATGTCTCACGAGTCTCAGAGCTCCTGAAATTTGGCCTCTTACATTTTTAGTGTACCTTGTGTATCCTAGTTTCATTTTAAGTCTTGACCAACAGTATTTACAAGTACCGTACTCAGGTTTAGCATATACCGTGTTGTCTGGATTCTTTCTGAACTCCCACCATGTTTTTATTTTATCTCCCGTTTCTGTTTAAGAATTCAGCATATTGTGGTATCACTGAACTGTAAGTTGTCAAATAAAGATTTTCCAGTTAAGTCTTTCAGTGCACCATCTAGTGGTCTTTCTAAAACAGTGCAATAATGGATTAAACCAGCATTTTCACACAAAAAGCTTTCCAAATCGACAACACGACCACTGCAGACGCAACCAAGCACCCAAGATTAATGGCAATATTTAAAACACTGATTGTTTTTTCCCCATTTTCAGGTCAGCAGGGTTATGAAACCAAAGAACTGGCTACAATAACTGCATAACACAAGCCGGTTAGTATTGCTCGTCTTATGTCCTTTAGTGACTCTGCAGTGTGCTAGTAAGTACAGTCAATGTAGTCGTTGTGAAGACTTTAGATCCAAAATTTGAGAACATTAATTTAAGTTTAATTCAACTACAAAAACCGTTGCATTTCAAGAAATTAATATTTTAAATTATTCAACATGAAACCCTGCGTCATGTGCATAGGTTAAAGTATAATTTCTTTACATTAAAGGAAACCACCTGGTCGTCACAGCTTGATTAACAACAGTTTTTTATTGAAAACAAACAGGTGCATGGTCCAGCCTAGGCTATGCTGCCAGCGTTGGAGGCAATCCTGGGCCACAGGTCGGCACACTCTTTGGCCACAGGGCCTGTGATGGCTGAACCTGCAGAAAGACAAGAATAAAATGTAGTCCCAACACTGCACACTTTCAATGAGAAGTTACAATTCAGCTATGACATGGTAATAAATGCATAAAAACATGAACTTGTTGAGCAGATTAATGTTGTCTCATTCCTGATTGAGATCAGTCAGCCACAATTTGTCGCTGCCGTCTCACCCACAGTGATGATATTAATATTCCCTTCTACGACAACTCACCCAGCCACTGAACAGACAAAGCAAGTGCTTTTGGAAGGGGGAAATAAATTCTTACCAAAGTAACACCTCCCATTAGCACTGAGATAAGTACCATAAAACAACTTGGCCTCTCAAGCGCTAAGAAACAAACACACACCTAACAACATTTTGACAACATGACTGAAACACACCTTTCATTTCGCCTTTGTTGTTTACTATGACACCCGCGTTGTCTTCAAAGTAGAGAAACACGCCATCTTTTCGTCTATACGACTTCCGCTGCCGTATCACCACCGCAGGATGTACTGTGGAGAGAGGAGTCCGTTCATTCAAGCTCATCATAAATCCATAGAACACCCATGTCTGAGGTAACCTCCATTTTGCTGTACAGACATAATTACTGTGACATTTAACTCACACACACATTCACACCGACTAGTTTTCATGACTTACCCTTCTTCCTGAGCTCTGGCTTGCCTTTCTTGACTGTGGCCATGACCATGTCACCGACTCCTGCAGCAGGCAGACGGTTCAGACGCCCCTTGATGCCCTTGACAGAGATGATGTACAGGTTCTTGGCACCTGAAGATCAGAGAGCATCATAATGTAGACCAAATGCACAGAAGCACCAAGCACCTCCAGCTAAAACACTGTCAATTTTGTCTCATCCCTGATTGAGATCAGTAAGCTACAGAGTTAGCTGCTGTCTCACCCACAGTGATGACATCAATATTCCCTTCTACGACAACTCACATAGCCACTGAGCAGACAGAGCAAGTGCTTTTGGAAAGGGAAGACAAGTAGCTAAGAAAATTCCAGACGTGGGCTCAGCTGACTAACCCAAACAACTTGTAATACCCAGCACAACGGCCCTGAGTTTGTTTCAACCAAACACTAACCAGGCAACAAGTGAAGCAAAAAAAACCCTGAATTGCATTTTGAACACCAGTAAGAGCCTTTTCCACATCTACTTTGATTTGAGTTTTGACTAACCTCAGCAAAACCACAACATTTGATTTGTGTAAAGGGTAATCTGAGATGTACCTGTGTTGTCGGCGCAGTTGATGACTGCTCCCACTGGGAGACCCAGTGAGATGCGAAACTTCGCTCCGGACGAACCACCACGTCCTGTGGAAAGAGAAACCTTGTTAAACAATTTTACCTCATAATACAGCCACTGGTGGCTTTGGCCATCTCAGGAACAAAAATGATATCATCACAAATGTGAACACAACAACCACAATGCCTGTAATTAAAACTTGTGTTAACAAAACTGCAGTCTTATTTACAACTAACAAACCAACTTGTTTCTTAGAGGCTGAGGCGTGACAGACATTGATGCAGGATATGATACCACACCTAATTTGTGGATATCAGGCACACCAATGTTTCCTAATTCACTACTACTTACTCAGAAAAATGACTTTTCAACTATCATTTAGTCACTAAAGTGGCACAGAAGCTGACATGAAGTGCATAAATCCCACTTTGGTTTACTTAAGTCTTCAAAAAGTCCTCAAACTACGTACAAAGCACAAGGAACCATTTCACTTAGATTAATATGGTGTTTGATGTGATTAATATGGTGTTTGATGTAGTAACGTAGTAACGGTACAAGACTATTCTTAAACTTATGACCTCTTCAGTAAGGAATGAGAGCTACGCAGTGCGCATCACAATGTCACTTATTAGTGTAGTGTGCGTTTAGAAAAACGTTTACATCAAGAACACATGGACTATCAGCAATTGACGATACTTGCATGTACCGGCTGTGCTAGCTTTCTTAGCTAGCAGTAACTAGCCACAGCTAATTCACCTAATAAAACCACTCACATCACTGTCCGTTGGTTTAGATTCACTAAAAAGCCACGATATTAACATAAAACAATTTAATGTGTCTACGATTAAGAGGCAGTGATAAAAATACACATTTTGGCCCTCTTGCTTCACTCGCTTCACGCATACATGGCGCTGACAGTGAAACATGGCTTCCGTCAGCTAGCCAGCAAAATGCTATCATCAAAAAAATAGCAACTTGTTTTCGTAAACATAAAACTAATCAGACATATATTTTGCATTTGTCTTTCTATAACACTCCAGCAACCTTTTAAGACCTGACGTGTAGTAAAAACAAAAGATGAGGATGGATTTTACAGGCTGGGTTTCATACCTCTCTTAGACATTGCTGCAGTGAGGAAAGAGGAAGGCGGAGAAAGGAATTGTGGGATATAAAGTTGAACGGAAGTCCATCCGGGTCACCGCGATGATCGGCGCTGCGTTCAGGGGCAGTCAGAAATATCCCACACACGGAACTAGCATTGAACTAATTGTTAAGCATTTCAGACACCGTTTTATAAAATATCAAGTCTACAGCGTTACGCTTTTTAAATTATGATTATTTCAGTGCACGTTGTAGGCCAACAGAGTTTTTACCTATTATGTCGATCTGGTATGTGATGCATTTAGGCATCATTTAGGCATCATTTAGGCATTTTAGGCAACAACTGAGAAACAAAAATAGTTTCCGGGTATTTATTGTTAAATTTGTGAGTGAAGAAAAGAGTTTTTCAAATCACTGAATGCAATGAATGAGTGCTAAGAAATCCAAAATGTTTTTGTTAATTCTGTACTTTTGCGATTTTAAAAGCAGCCATAAATCACCTTTCGTTGTTAATTCTGACCACTTGGGGGCAGCAGACGTTGCTATAAAACCAACAACAACTTACACAGGAGTACTGCACGCCTTAATGCACCCAAATAAAAGTTATTGCATGCTTTTCTATTCCTTCTACTCTATAGAAAGTTGTCAAAAACAATCAGATAAATTAAACATTTCATACAATCCACTTATAGCTTTCATGAGTATTAATGAATGAATGAACGAATTTATTGTCACATGTGATACAAGTACAAGCACAAGCACACAGCGAGATTAAGGAAGATGGAGAACGCCACCGAGCCACAGCCATCAGGCACCACCACACACACTCCTGAAAGTTGCAGTTGCAGATGCGATACATACACACAAATCAGCACAAACATAATGACATTGACATTTGATTACAGTACACGTGGTAACGTAATGGAATTTTTCATGGACACTGAGGATGAGGGAGGAAGGCAACAGATATGGAGGCAGCCGTTTTTAAGGGAGGGCAGGGTTAGGGAGGGGAGTGTATGTGCGTCAGTACATGAGAGTGTATGCAATAGCATGACTGAGACCACCAGGCAGTACATCAGCTGTCCTTGAAGGGAGATAGGAAGTTTCACAGGAGTCAGATAGGAGCACATACATATTGTACATTTTGTAGGTGGATAAAAGTGTTGAAAGAAAATACATGATTGAAGACAGTGTTTAATATCTGATGATTAATTTTGCTTAATTAGAAGACAAACATACAACATATGTAGATCCCTCATACCAGTGCTGCGGTGCGCTGCAGGGTTTTGGCCAAGGGAATTAATAGAAAATACTGCAACTTTATGCTGCATTTAAGAAGGTCAGTAATATTTTACTGCTACAAATCTGTTACATTTTACAGCACTGAAAAGAAACCTGAAGCTTTGTTAATTTATATATGTACAGACATGTATGAACTCCAGATAATTCAAAAAGGGGCAAAGCTGATAGATCTCAAAGAAGAACTTTGCAAAAGAGGACACCTCAATGTGAAAAGATACGAGGAATCATCGGAATACAACTTGCTGTCTCGTCTGATCTGTAATGTCAGGCTGTGACTGACTGTGTCTGAGTGAAGGCTACTCTCTGTGGACAAAGATCCTCCACAGAAATGCATTTAAAACTAGGAGAGCAACTCTAGGGGCCGTCTTGACATTTCAGATTTTAGTCTGTTCTTTGTCTACACCAGACACCTGTCATGGAGCATGCCAATAGAAAATGGCTTACAATATTCTTAACAGTAGCAGTCTAATCCGCACTTTGACAGATGCCTGGTAAGGAAGAGCAACAGACAGAAGTTAAAATGTCAAGGTGTGCTTTCAGTTTGTGTTCAACCGGCACTGTGAAGTCTTCACCACAACACTTTGACATTTTTTGAGAGTAGAGAAGTTCTGTTAGGTCTAGTTATAATCAGTGTTTATGTCACTAATTTCCACCCCCTAGTGGCCAGGAAATGATTACTATACCTTTAAAGCTGGAGGCAAATTAGCATCCAAATGTGATCTTAGCATTACAGCCGTACCTAAATCATTAGAGATGTTACATGAAGATTTATTGAGATATCTGTTCAAATACATTTTGAAAGTTTCATTTAAATTGATTCTAAAAAAATTACTCTGAAGCTCACCGAGTTCTTGTAAAGATCATTTAACACTGTCTGACAAGGGTGGTTTTGCTGAAACCCCAACATTTCTCATATATAGCAAACATAAGGTCAAGCATCCGTAGTACCTATAGCCATAATATATTGATCTGACAGAAGAACAGGTGAGAGATGTGTAAAGAACTTGTGTTGTCCAGGCAGGTGTTTGTGCAGGTGGCCTTGTCTCCTTGTCATGTGGATACTATGCAGCTATATTGCTGTCGGACATTATTCAATAATTCACATCCAGCGTTCTTCCTCTGCTCTGTGTCTGTTCTTCTCTTATCAAAGGTGTTGAAGGGAAAATGGGCTCTCTTCTATTTGTCTGACAGTAGCTCCGTAGTACACCATATGCATGCAGTGCAGGTTGGTTAACCTGATTGCCCCTACATCACTCAATGTTCAGCCGCTTTTCTGTTTGACAAGATAAATCTCTCCAGTATGCTGTGTAATGTTTACTTACTTCTTATTCTACATAAACCACCATGGGATTTACCTTTTAACAGAAATTTCCCAATCAGGCTCAATCTGGCATCTTTGCTTCCTCCAAACCACTAGGTGTCGCATCGTAACATTTAGATCGCGTTCAGACCAAAAAGGACAGTTTGCGCCCATCAGTTGCGCAGCTTACATTCTTACATTTGGTTTGCTTGGTGGTCCTGAATGTAACTTTGTAGCCATGTCAAAATAAACTCTGGGCAAAACATTTGTAGTCCGACAGATGTTTACACACGGCTTCTGTGTGCAACCCTGTCCCAGTGAGCCCGGAAATATGACATCGTTAGCTGGATTCACTAGCCACATTTGCGTTCAGACCTTAGCCAGATTTCAGTGAATCTATCCGGCTTTATCTGGATTTGTGCTGCCGAGACTGAGAAAAAGACTGGGACCGGCTGAACAGAGCCCAAGTCACTCAACCCACTGTTTTAGACTATTGTAATTTAGAGGCCTGTGGGGATAGCCTTCCTAAAGTGGCATTATGAGGAATTGTAGGCTTTATTTATGAATTTTGAGAAATTTGGTGATCTCTGTGTATCCTTGGTTTTGTTAAACTTCTCTTCCTTTATAGATTAAAATGTACCAATGGCCCCTCCTAGAGGAAAACAGCTAATTATTAGACTGAGATGTTTAAGATTATTAGCATTCCCTTTTCAAATCCTCTTTGCATGATGCACATACCAGACATGTACATGCAGATTGATTTTGTCCAACACTCTGTGAAGGCAGAAGAAATTCAGGGACAGAAAAGTGGTGACTGACAGTTTTAGTAAAAGAAAGAGAGACAAGAAAGAGTTTTTTATTTTTATATTTTTTTTTAATTAGAAAAGTGTGTTCTGCCTCCTATTCGTGGCTGTCCTCTTCTAACCCTCACCAGCCAGTCTCAACTCTTGTGTAATGATGTAGGAAAACATTAAAAGATTTCTCTAACACATCGCCAAGGATTCTGGTGTTGTTCTGGCCTGATGCTCAGCATTTACCTGTCATCACAGGGAGGTGTATTCACATCACAGACATGTCCAGCTGACAGCAGAGGAAGTTCTAATGAGAGCAATGTTCTGCCTGCAGACACAGCTTGGTGGTAACAGGTGAGTGTTCTCATTTGAGCTGTGAAAACCAGCAGGCATGTATCATCCACCTTCTGCTCCTGTCTCCACTGTCACCTATGATGATATTTAAGAAATGTTTTCCTTTTTTAAACTCTTTAAAGATTATGATTTTCTTCAGAGAAAAAATGTACACTTTTCTTGCTAACTTTAGGGTGAAATACACATACAGGCTTTTTTTCTACAAACACTGCATAATGTGAATTTTGTCATCAGAAGACAACCTGAGAATGAAATAAACTAGAACTATTCCCATCAGTGAAAACATACTACTGCCCACTCCTCCTCCACTCTTTTGACTTTTGGTAGCCTATATATATCAGCTACATGTGTCTGGTAGGTAAATTTCAACCAAATGTGTCATTCCTTTGACACTTGTTTCGGGCAACCCAACTAACATGTCAAAAATAGGTCAGATTTGGTCCAACACACTCGCCATTCCATTAGCATTTTTATACTAACAGAACATATGGACATTTTTCCCAACAAATTTTTCGAAACATATCCGACCATTGGAATGAGTCGAAGTTGAGATAGGTTGGAGATGGTGGATGTTATAAAACACAGTGGACTTGGACTCGGAGGTTTCAGTCCCTCTGACACAGCAAGATGTTTTCTTTTCATTCTGTGTTAAGTTTGTTAAGCTGAGATGTGGCCTGAGAATTACACTCACATGTTCTATTTTTTAAGGGAGAAAATATCGACCTCTTGTTACATGTTCCTGGTGAGGACAGGCAGGAAAACAATGTGTGCTCCAGTTTTGGATGTAGTTCCACACAGTAATCTGCTGTGCATGTGCTGACTTGGAAGGTGTATAATAACTTCTACGCATCTGTGAAGTCCATAACTTTTTTTTCTCTGCAAAGCAAAAAATACTTTTTGGTGGCAGCCATATTGGTATTGGTGATCTACAGTGTACTATATGAGCTGACATTTTGCCAAACTGTGACTCTTCTGACTTGCAAAACTAGCTTTAAAATGCAATTCACATGGATTGATCAGTCATTTCCCCTCACTACCAGACTGATCTCCTGAATTAAAGCTTCATGTGCTTTCCTGATTGGGTAAGAAGCTGGGAGACTTTATGAAGTTCATATTCCATCTCATCTTTAATTCCAAACATAAAGCTTAACAGTAACATACGAAGAGTTAACGTTCAGAAAAGGCCATATTTTTAGTGTGCGTGCCCACTGCAAAACATTCATCCTTTTACCTGGTTCTTTAAGCTTATTTGGTGTCTGTGAATAAAATAAATAAAAAAATCACCTTTTTATTTATAGAGAGCTTTTCAAGGTGCTCCAAAACATGCTGTATATATTATAATAAAACCATACTAAAAGGACACATAAAAAGCACGATGATGCATGAGTGATGCATCTTCACACACCCACCAAGCATTCACTGAATTACTGCTAGTCTCAGTCGGAGGCCATTTATGGTAATTAAATGTGAAACATTTTTCACAGCATTCACAGATCTTATTTTGTGGAAAGCTGGAGGAGGGATTATGTGTTCTAATTCTGGTGACACTTAATTCCAGTATTCAAATATTACACCAACTGGCCTGGTTGAGGCGCAAAAATTAATTGCGTTAAGAGTAAAAACTTCATGTGTAGTGATTTAAATAATTAATAAACGCAATAACAAAAACTAAAGATGGTATTTTGTTTTTCTTGTGAAAAGCCATACTATTAACCTACTTAAAATTCAAATGCAGAGAGCAGAATATTCATGTGATGTGAGGGGAGATGCCAGACTGATGTTACTACTACTAGTAAAGTTAGGTTGCTAGGATACCATAGCAGGCTGGAGTAAAATGGAGGGGGGGGGGGTCAGATGCTACTGCCACTGAATGCTTATTAGACAGCTAGGAAGAAGAGAATGTGGCAGAAGGAAGTGGGAAAAGATACAAATGGGAAGATGAACAAGAGGAACGATGGAAAAAAAGACACTCAAAGGAACAGCAGTGGATGGAGAGAGGAAGAGGGAGGAGGGATGTGAAGATTCCCCCTGACAGTGAAACAGAGCATAGGTGAGAGAGGAAGGAGTGAACAGTGAAAATGTGTGTGTGTGTGTGTGTGTATGAGGGTGTGTGGAGGAAAACTCTAGGGAGCGAGGGAGGAAGAGGAATGTAGGAGGAGAAAAGATGAGAGCAACTGTGTATAAGATGGAGAAGATACTGCATACTACACGTACATAAGTATGTGCACACCGGAATACACCCAGTGTGATTACATAATAATATAGTATTAAAGACACTCTTTTAATCACCTAAAATCCTGTTAGCTTGTTGGAGTGCCTCTTTCACATAATCCTTAACTCTACATAGAGGGAAAGCTTTGCAAATGGACACCAACTTGAATCCATAAATCAGCCTTAAGACTCACTTTCCTCTGACATTTATGTGGATTGTGTGCCAACATGGCCAAAAATATCAGTTAATACAGATTAAGGTCTCTCTATCCCTTTCTTTGCTTCCAATGTAACAAGTACAAGTCACAAACGGCTGATTCTGCACGCACATTTTACACGAAAGCAAAGGGCCGTGTTCTATTTGCCCCAAAATGTCCTCATTTTCCTAAACCGTTCACTCACTCTGATGTTGTAAAACTGGAACTGATCCTCACATGTAGGTGAAAGAAAAAGAAAAACAGATTTCAGCACATTCTGCAGTGTTTCGTCACCAGATTCAGCAGTGAGTTCAGCTCCAGTGTTTTTTCTCTCTACAGAGAATGAAGCGGCAGTTGGTTTTTGATGTTGTGTGAATAAATAAATAAATAAAAAAGCTGGAGTAAAGCAAAACCACCAGGAAGTGTCTTGGGTGGCAAAGATAAAAAGAAAACATAAAAGGGACACGAGGAACACAAATTTAGCTACTACTGTATTTCATAAAAAAACATTGACAATAAAAACAGTTAAGACACTAAAAACACTGTTTGTGGGGGGAGGCTTCAGGATGTTGACAGCGTCACAGTCTGCCAAAACTCGAGTGGAGCTGAACCGGATGGGCAGTTGCAGAAGCAGGAAGCTCTCGGTGTAATATGGCAACCACCTGTCACTCAAAGCAGCCACGCCCATAGTTATGCAATTTTTTTGTAAACAAGCTTATTTCTGCTGTGAAGTTGGTCATTTTCACATGGGAGTCTATGGGGAGTGGGGACTGACTCGCTTTTAAAGGCAGCCTCTAGAGGCTGCGACGTGAACTACAACTTTCAACACTTCCGCACTGGCTTCAAGTCTGAACCATGGAGGCACCACTAGTAAAAAGAGGAACGACTGGATGTACCTAATGTGGCCACATAACACTAACAGCAAAAACATAATGTTAACATTTAGTATACAGTGATGTATGGAAACACATGGTGATGCAGCCTTTGATAATGCATGCTGATGATGAAGTAGCTTAACACACGTAAATGTAACATTATGGTCAAATCACATACAGTAACAATACATAATATGTTCACAATATAAGCCACACTGGTCAATTCTGTTGTCTGTTTACATTCATAAATAAGTACGTTTCGTCAGACTTTCATTACACTCAGTGAATGTTGCTGTCTTCTGAAATGCCACACAGCTCTGTATCATCACAAAACATGGGCACATTTTTTTTTTGAGAGGAATGCAAACATTCGGGGTGTCCAAAAACAATAACTCAAAGACAAACTAGGCCGTTGGCTCCCACTCTTTATGACTGCTGTCCCCCATTTCTTATGCAGTAAGTTTGACACTGAATGTCAGATTGATGATGACAACGCTCTGCACATGTGTATTGGTGAAAAACAATGGGATTTAGGGTTAGATTTAAGTCTTTTCAGCCTGGTAGTCTGAAGGTAGCCTAGGTTTCTAAATGTTATGTTACAGTAGCACACAGTAATGCATGGAAACCTTTAGCCATGTACATTAGTTTGCAGTAATACCAGATGTGTGATGAACTTTTAATAACTACTGGTGAATCTGACCTATTTCTTTTAAGTTTAGAAATTAGAAACTTTAAAATCAAAACTATTTAGTTTAGGTTTAGGAAAGAAACATAGCCTAAGTTAAAATGGACCCTTTAAAGACAATCTACCCATCGCCAGTGAACCTTTTATATGCACTTATTCACTCTTCCACAAGAGGGCACATAACAATGTGAAATTTGTCAATTTGGTAAAAATCTACAAGTAAAAAGTATCCGAGGCTGTCCTAAGTTAGACAGACTGACAGACTGATCTACATCATCGTTTCTGTACAGTATTGTGTCAAAAAGAAAAGTGTGAAAGCGATGCAGTGCATGAAAGATACAGACAAGAGTGGCAGAGAGACAGAGAAATGCAGAGACAGAGGCGGAGAGAGGGCGAACTGAGCAGAGAAGCAGCATGCTTCTAACCTGAGGGCAGAGCAGAGTGTGATATTCCCATGGCTACTATTGTGATAGACACTGAAACCAAACCAGACAGCAGGCTGCTTAACACTCTGCATCAGGCCCTCTTTAAAATGACAAAATACAGCCCTGCCGAGAGGATGGATAGGGCGCGCACGCACGCATGCATGCACGCACGCACACACACACACAGGCATAGAAACAGGACAGAACATGTACACTCACACACTTGCACTCACAGACTCCTCTTCGCAGTTACAGCTCTGAATCCAAAATGAGGATAAATATTTGATAAGAAACGCCTAGTGAGCTGAATTTGCAGACAAATCACGTCGCTCTTCGTGTCCGTGGAAAAAAAGAACACACCACACTCTTTAATCAATTAAGTCAAATACAGTGTAGTTTCTCATGAACATTTAGGTGATTCAATTCAATACATCAATCAACCAGTTGTTGGAATGCTGCATAACTGCAAGTTTGGATTTCACTGTATTTTTTTTTAAATGTTCTGAAGGTGTATCTGAAGGTGAATTGTCCATGTTCTTTCTCCTATTAGTCATTTCCAGTGGTGGAGGAAGTACTGAAGCTTGGTACTTCAGTAAAACTACAATTACCCAGCAAAATATATACTTAAGTAAAAGTAGAAGTGCTATCAACAATCCTACTTAAGTAAAAGTCTTAAGTACTTTTAAATGTACTTAAAGTATTCAAAGTAAAAGTACTCACACACTGAATATATATGATTGATTTCCATTGCAAAGGATCTGAACAGGTTAAAATAATCAAAGTAAAATGGAGCATGTGTAGTTAATGTCCATGTTGAGTCCAGAAGCAGCTGTGGACAGGTCTGTGTGTCATGAGGCAGGCTGTGGGCATCAAGTGAAGGCTGCTGATGACAAACAGGCATTCAGCATGTTTACTGTGTCAGTGTTCCTGCTGTAGATTCATGTGATGATTCATGTTAATCAGACATTCATGGATGGACCTGTGTTAGCAGACAGCAGCTAACTAGTTAGCTCACTGAGCCAGAGCACCGGCATCATGACTGAGGCTCATTATAGAAACACAGCTGCAGCGTGACACCACCTCCATGCAGAGTCTGACCTTACATCAGTCCAGCACTGTGTTCATCACATGGAACAAGGAACTACAGACACTGGAGACATGTAGTGGAGGAGAAAGTCCAGGTAACAGCTGCAGCATGGAGTCAGAGGAGAAAGTATGGACTATTATTTTTACTTAAATATAATTTTTACTTAAGTGCATACAAATTTACTTAAATACAGTAACGAAGTACAAATACTTAGTTACTTTCCACCACTGGTCATTTCTGGTGCTAACAGTGAGCATCATGTTGAGAAAACCACAGCCACTGGAAGGGAAACAGTGGGGCAAGCATCTGAACCCATAGCACCTTTTAGCCATATTTAGTTCTATGCCAGCTGACAGAATCGACGAGGAAGCCCCTTCATAAAAGTCTACGGAGAATGATGTATTGTAGACAGGACTTTTCACTGTCTCCATGGTAACCACCTTGGTACAGACTGAAATATTCCGATTTACCAAATGGAGTGTGGTTAATTTTCATAATATCCTAATGACTGTGGTCATCCTCTGACTTTTCCCTCTGCAGCAACGTTGACATTTTTGGCTCAGATTGAAACGATACAAAAACGATAAATCGATCAATGGTTGAAATGCTCTAATTTTGTCAATGAAAATGAAAAACACAAGCGGCGTTTACCAGTAAAGACGCTGCTTTTGTACATCGCCTTGGTATCTTGCCATCAGAGTGAAATGCCTTCACCCAAACATGTAAGCTGAACTTGGATGTATTATTTACTTTACTGGCTATCTGAACCAGCACACTCTGACAGCCGATCAGCTTTTCTCCACAACAGAATAAATAGCAGCTCCAGCCTGAGGCATGTCACAGGTTCACTGGTATGCAGAGCTTCACTGATATAAGCATCGCATCTCAGTCTGTTTAAAATAACACAGTGTATTATCTAATTTACCGTATATCATGTTATATCATGCTATAAAACTTATGCTAATGACACCCAGGTTTTGTTTTGTAACAACTCTGAGTGTGACTCAACCAGCTCTGGAGCAATCAGTTACATAATGTGGCTTTTCCGTTGGGTTTGTATAGGTATAGCCTTGCAGGCCAGCAGTGCTCACCTGGTGTAATAGAACATGCTTATGTAACCCAGACAAAACTTGCTGCTGCTTTGATATATAGGAGCAGATGTGGCCAGGAGCTAAGAGCAGCAGTCTTGCAGGCAGTTTTTGTTTCCATTGCTTATTTTTCATTTTCTATTATTACAGAGTTCTCCGAGTTTTGTACCCTGGGCCCTCTTAGAACAATGTATCTGAAGATCAAAGAAGGAAGCTCCTAACACACCTTCACCAATGCACCAAGATACCGTTCAGCTCCATTTTTAATACTTCAATTCCCAGCAGGTTTGTGTCTACACTTAATATCTGAAGCTGGATTTTGGATTTCTTTATCAACCTTCTCTTGAGGTCTGGTTGATGAGTCGTCCGTCCTGAATCCTGACTTGAAGGAGAAACCACAGGGTTGTGTACCGGGACACCTTCTGTGAAGTAGTCTGGGACTTTTATTTTACCTCCTTACTGGTGCACCTTATTGATGTCTCAACAACAAGTTCAGTACAGATTAGGAAGGTTCCAGAAATCCAATCTGTTAAAAGTTCTCACTTCAATCAAAAGTGGGAATAAACAGGTTTGATCTCTGAAGATTATTTTCTCGGTGTGTTTGCGAGTGACAGAGAGAAATGTGTCTGGCCTTTTGCACACTTTGCACGCTTTTAAAAAAATAAAATAAATTGGAACACTTCTTTGTAGCTTTTTGACCTGACCTGTATGAACCTGTGATATTTTCCATGAATTACTGGACCCACAGGTCAATCGGCAATCCAGCAAGCTATGGGTCAACCCACACATCACAACCTGTTCTGCACCAATATACACACTGTACTTATCACTGACAGTTTGTATCGGGTACCAAGGCCAAACCGTCACTTTAAACTGCTTTAACTGTAAAACTAAAAGTGAATAAAATTTGAGTTCACCTGAGTGTAGCTGTTTGGATGTAGACCCTGAGTTGATAAATAAAGTCAAAACCCTTTCACACTGAAGACAAAATCCAGATGTTTGTGGGTTTTTTTGAATGTGAAAGGGGGTCTACATCTTACCTGGGTTAAGTACACAAGTTCCACAATTATTAAACATACAACAGGATTTATTTTTGTTCAACAAGGTTTCCTCTGTAATCCAGCTTATGCTCGCATCTACATACCACCCGAAGTACACTGAGTCTCATTTCAGGTGACCCCAAAGGAAATAATATCATCTCTTTTTTTTGATAATTCTTTGTTAATTAATGAATTTGCGTTCTCCACCCCATTACAGTATTTATTACTACAGTGTTAAATTTTGAACATGAAACAAACAAACACCCAGCATCGCTTCCTTCATGACATACAACATCACAGCAAACTTAAACAATCCAACAAGCTAGTGGCCAGTTGTGTGTTTTTTTTTAATTCATGACATTCAACCATAACATGCACCCATGTTTATGAATTCAAATTATGAGTGTTGTAAAAGTGTCTTTTACCTGAATGGATCTCTTCGTCAGTTCTGATCGGCAGGTGGGTGGAGCAAAAAGGTTAAAAACAGCACCCTGAAATATTTTTGAGTTGTTGAGTATAGGTGGTTCTATTACATACTGCTAGTATGAAGAAATTCAAATAATAAATAATATATACTTTTATAAGGATGCAGATGAACTGATTTTGTAATTTTACAAGAATATTGCAAAAACATCTTTAAAGCTGTAGTGCAGAACCAAACTAATTCACACAACAGCCGGTACAGTGCTGCTTGTAAGTTCTCTGTGGAATATTTCTACATAAATATGACCCAAAACATCAGCTGATCGTCCTGTCTTACTTAGACAACAGAGTCTGTGTCGTGTGTTTGTGTAAGTGTCGAAGGACATTTCTGAGGACCTCATTCACAATTCACAACAATTGTTGATGCTAATTAGGCTGGAAAATGTTATACAACCATCTGTAAAGAGTTTAGACTCCACAAATCCACAGACTGACAGACAGACTGTGTACAAACGGAGGAAATTCACTGATAGCTGTACTCCAAAAACAAAGGTTACCAAGGAACTCAGGGTCGCCTTTGAACAGTTAAAGGCCTCTCTCACATCGGCTGATGTTAATGTTCATGAATCCACCATCAGGAGAACACTGAATAACCACCATGTGCTATCTGCAATTTGCTACAGCTCACATGGACAAACAAGAGGGCTGCTGGGAAAAATGTGTGGATGAAACCAGAAAAGAATTATTTGTCTTAAATGAGAAGTCTGATATTGGGAGAAAGAATGACAGTGCATTCCAGTATATGAACATATTGATCTGTTAAACACGGTGGTGGTACTATTATATTTGACAAGGAAACTCTCTGAAGACAAAGTGGGTCATGCAGCAAGACAACAACAAATTTGCAAATCATTTTACGAAAAAATAAATACATAAATAAATGTACCTGGACCTGAAGTTCATGTGAGGAAACCTTTAATCAGCCGATGTTTTGGATATATATATATATATATATTTATGCAGAAATATTGAACAGAAATCCAAAGGCTGACAGATGTGTCAGGTGTTGTCACAGCTGCGAAGTTACCAAAAGGTCTATTCAGAGATGTTAAGCAAATGTGTAGTTTTTAATTGTATATTTTTATATGTGTATGTAGGAGTCTGCCCTTTATGTCGCTGTGAAAAGCAGTGACCTGACATGAGATGAACTCAGTCACCACATTTTAATTAAATACCACAAGGATGAGTGAACTTTTTCAAAATCATGCAAAGTGAGTGACCTATCCCTTTCAGATCTCCAGTGACTCCATCTGTTCAGGACTGTAAAATGTCAGACTTGTAGTCTCTCCTTCTGTTTCCACCTCCTCCAGCTATGTAACCTGGAATTCACTCATTCTCTCTGAAAATTACCTTCTTCAGTTACCATTTGATATCAGGAGGACCGGCATATTTTTATGTATCACATCATCACAGCTTAGTGAGTCTTTGTTGCCGGGGGTACGCATCATCAGTGGAAATGTAATAATTCCTCCAGTGAGTGGATGATAGTTTTCATAATTGCCTTCCGAAGCCGGGATTTGAATGTGGACAGGTGATGATCACGGTGTTCAGATAAGAGCCACCCCTCTGAAAACCAGCCAGAAAATGATTGAGCTTTCATACATCCAGCTTTTTGAAGTTCACACAACAAATGAAAAACACAACAGAGCGCAGACATCAGAGTCCTTATGGTCTATTTCACTCAGTAGATAGCTGTGCAGGCCCCATGACTTGTGCTGGACTGTGGATGTGTAGGCGGCCGGCACAGCAGTTAGTTTAGAGTTCAGTTGAGCTCAGCTGACATCAGTTTAGTTAAGCTGTCTTTAGTACAGGGCAGCTCTTGTGCTTTTTCCATTTAGGTCGGCTCGGCAGTGTGAAATAGACTTGAATGATTTTCCCGCCTTCCCTCTCGCTGTGCCGCAGTTTCACTTCACGTCTGTTTTTATCTTTTACTTCAAGAGCCACTGATTCACTGAGAAGAGAAGAGAAGAGAAGAGAAGAGAAGAGAAGAGAAGAGAAGAGAAGAGAAGAGAAGAGAAGAGGAGAGGAGAGAAGAGAGAAGAGAAGAGAGAAGAGGAGAGAGAAGAGGAGAGAAGAGGCCATAATTAGTACCGATGGGCAGAGTATAAGAAAACAGAATGAAAGGTTGCCTCAGGTTTTGGAGGTTGTGAGGCGAAAGAAAGCAAGGGTTAGGGCCTTCAATTCCCAATCTGTTTTAGATGGACATTAACATCGTATTGCAATGCACCAAGGAAAGAGAAGAGAATCTGCTTTTTGATGTGTAATTTTTTAGGAGCTCAAATGAGATGTATATAGTCAGTGGGGGTGCCTGGAGAACAGGGTGTATTCCTAATTTATGCCCAATTTTCTTTTAAAGGAGCTCTTACAGAAAGACTTCAAAAAAATAAAAGACAAAAACAGCCTGTTTTGTGACATGAAAGACGACTCCTGCATATTTAGTTCACACACACACAGACTTCACACTTCATTATCATTAGGCACTGAAGAGGTGCAGATTTTGCAATTAAATCTGCCCCTCAGACTCTAGTGTGAGATGCCTACACATCATTTTGCGTTTTGAAAACAGAACTATTCTCTCATCCTACCAGTATGATTTATTTTGGGTCCAATCAGATGACGTCCATGATTTTAAATCACATAAATTCACATAAATATAAGCCTAACACAGTACCATGCTAGTGTAAATATAAGTGGAGCAGATAACACTGGGGTTCTTTACAGGAGAGCAAATTACGTTGTCCTATTACACGTTTAAATACCCCCCTTTGGACAATGTGTCAGTTCTACCTGTTGGTCTGAATGTCTACTTTGACCTTGACTGCTGGGGTCTCTGTATTACAACAAGCCGATATCAAAGGAAAGCAGAGGCCATGAAATCCATTTGATGCTGCTGAGAGCGCGCTGGGCTCGACTGGATCAATAACAAAGATATTCGGAGCGCACAGGAGAGGCTGTCGGGTGCATTTATTCCTGAAGGATGCAAGGATTCCTGCACTCTCTATGTAATACATCCACACTCATTGTAGCAGGGACCACTGAGTGTTTGGACCATGAGTGGGATCTTGTGGTCAAAGCATGTATGCACAAACATAACCACACAAACAGCTACTGTATGTTTCTTTGTAATTTTTTCTTTTTTTTTTACCACCAACCACAAGCTTCCAGTTTTACATTTGTACAAATAGACAATACAGGTCCACAGAGACATCCTGTTGTTTTCATTTTCATGTGTGTCACCTTTCATTTTGTTCCCAGGAGATACCTCCTCTCTGTTTCATTCGCTATTTTCACATTCTCAACCATGTGTCTGCTACTTTAATGATCAAGCGTGTCTCTGTACTTACAACCACCTTATGCTGACTTTCTGCATTCACTCTAACAAACTAACCAACACCCTCTTTGTTGAACAATTGCACATTAAGGCTTCTCCAAGCGCGTCGAAACACAACAATGTAGATGACGCAGTACATTACACTACAGTGTGCTTCAGGCTTATGTAAGGACAAGATAATAAAACCAGCAAAATCCAGGGATAATGCTTTCTTAGCTATTGTGCAGCAGTACAATACTCCGTCATAATTTGTTCTAAAAGTACTCTATCATGTTGGCTAATTATCACATTTAATGAGATTTTTCATTGCCTTAATTAATGCACACCCTCCTGTCGTCTGGTTCTGAATAGCAACAACAACAAAAAAACTACTTCCTGCATTTCCTCAGTTTTAGATCACTGCAGTCAGTAATAGCTTGAGAGACATCTGCTGTTTCTACAGTAGTTTTATTTGTGTGAGCCAGAACTGTACAAGACCTCTGAAGGTCCCCTGTGGTGTCTGACACCAAGACGCTAAGCAGCAGATCCTGCAGGTTGCTTGTTCTCCTTGGGTAATTCCTACAACATTACAAACCTGATGATCAGACTTTAAAAACACAACTTGTAATAGCCCTGTTTTACTGGAATGTTCCATACATCAGCTGGTGGAAGTGTATGTTTAAACCTCAGTGGAGGATTTTAGCTGTGGACCAAGGCAAGGACTCAAACAATATGAGGGGCCCCTCCAAACAGCAGTCATTACCATTATATTATCAAATAATCTCACACCTGCATTTTAATATTAAACGTAAAAATAATATTTATAACATTTTAAAAAACTAGTTCAACCTGGGGGGCAAAGCCAAACTTCTCCTCTGATGAACACAAACGTCTCTCAGAGATTAACCGCACTTTATGCCGCCAAGCCCCCAGAATAAAAGTCAGATTGTGTTGATGCATGAACACAGCAGGAGACTGTCCAAGGTAAGTGGGCATGCTGATGTCAGTTTGACTGCTATAATGCTTTCCATTCTGTTACATGTAGTACAAAGCTTTTTCATCACAAAAACAGGACTATTGATGTGCCTCACCTCAACCAAAAGTGTTTCTAACAGTAAGAATGTGTCTGCCTCTGACAGGTCTTCCACTACATTTGTGAATAGCACACTACAGCATGCCCTTCCATGCACCATGCATGGAAAGCCTAAGGCGGGTTTATCAGAACAAAGCAGACGATAGATATGACATGAAGTCAGACACCAGATTGGGAGAGCTAGCTAGGATGAAGGTGGGTTGCTAAGCAGCTTTTAAAAGCAGAACAAGGTTATGCAGGTTAAAGTTAAACAGAGCACCTTGTGTGGGTTTTTTAGACAGAGAGGAATCACATCAGCCATAAGCTGTGGTACTAACATTTCAAGCCAACCTTGTCTTTACAGCCTGCTTGAAGGAACACTTTGTGTTATAAAAGTGCTCATTACACCAACTTTGTGGTGCACATATTGTAACTGAGGCTTGGGACACACTTTGAATTTTTCATTAATCAAAACAAACCACAAGCTTCTGAGCATGAGCCCTCCAGATGTCTTATTTATCTACAGTTTGCAAACTGCAATCATTTGTGAAGAGCTGTAATGTGAATCACTGTAAAGCTGCCACTCCTTGTGATCTTTGTCTAAGTGATTCATTGTGTCAGTCACGTCTGAAGCAGAACACCAACCCAACTGACATGGCTGCTTTAATTTTTCAGAGGAGTGCTGACTGAAGCCGAAGTGTGTCTAAAGTCTGAGTGTAACTCCTATAAAAATGTATCTGCCTCATATCTATTGTAAAACATTATGGCATTACAGAGATTAAGTGTCGTCTTCATGGTTATTTATAAGTGAACAAGTGAGATCTGCTTTGGCATTAAGCTCTGATATTATTGATGTCCATCCTTTGTATTACCTCTGTACTGTGGGCGGAGGGCGCGGTTGTTGGGGCAGTCGCGGCCCTGCTTGCTGAAGTTGATGTTAGTTCGGATGCAGCGCTGCAGCAGAGGCTGGGTGGGACGGGTGTTGTCACTCATACTCATGAAGATCTTATAGGGCTCATTCTGGCTGAGGAGGCGCAAGGAGTGCATCTGTGGGATGTACACAGGTTACCAGGTTCCTCCTTTGCCAGTAAATGCAGTAAACATGTTCAACAAGAATAAAATCAAATAGGTTTCATTGATCAAAGTTTTCACAAATGTAAACCTGAATGTATTATTAAAGTCTGTCTGACAGGGGAGATGTTGACCAGGGGGATGCCTAAGAAGCAAAAATTGCAATAGAGAAGGGAACATTTGCAAAGAGGTGGTGGACATGTGAGAATGTAGCACATGAATGTGAGAGCAGGTATTCAGAGTAGATGGTGGGTGGGAGTCGATTACATTGATGAATGCAGGTGAGTGCTGCACATCGACGCTATCTTTTATCTAAGGAGCGCAGATTATATCTGATTTGTAGCACATATATATATATATATATATATATATATATATATATAGAGAGAGAGAGAGAGAGAGTATAGGGTGCTACAAATCAGATATAATCTGCGCTATATATATATATATATATATATCTATATATATATATATATATATATATATATATATATATATATGTAATGTCAAAATAGGAAAACCTTTAATGCTAAAACAGGTGCTTGGGGTATTGTATATATAGTGTCATTACATCGTTTGTCCAGTAGAGTGCACTACAACTTCAATGTAAACAATCGACAAGAATGACATCATTGATGAGTGATCAGCCAATCATCAATGAAGCGGCTGGGATGAGAATCAGCACCTCTGAGTCTGAGGCCATGGATCTCGACTGGAAAAAGTCGGCTTGTTCTCTTCGGGTTAGAGAAGAGCTCCTGCCCCAAGTGGAGGAGTTTGTGTATCACAGGGTCTCGTTCACAAGTGGGAGATTGATAGGTGGATTGGTGCAACTTCTGTCCGTTGTGGTGAAGAAGGAGCTGAGCCAAAAGGCGAAGCTCTCGATTTACCGGCCAATCTACGTTCCTACCCTCACCTATGGTCATGAGCTTTGGGTTGTGACCAAAACAATGAGATCGCGAATACAGGCGGCCGAAATGAGTTTCCTTCGAAGGGTGGCTGGGCGCTCCCTTAGAGATAGGGTGAGGAGCTCGGTAGAGTAGAGCTTCTGCGCCTCCACATCGAGAAGAGCCAGCTGAGCTCGGGTGGGCTTCGGATGCCCCCTGAACTCCCCCTGGGGAGGTGTTTCGGGTATGCCCCACCGGGAGGAGACCCTGGGGAATAGAGACTATGTCTCCCGACTGGCCTGGAAATGCTTAGACTGCTGCCTTCGCAAGCCGGTCCCGAATAACGTCTTGCTCTACGTTGTCGGGGGGCACAAACACTCTCTCTCTCTCTTTGCAGGTCTCAAGACCTGCATACTGACCTGCAGTCTGGCCCCTGATCTCTCCTGTGCTCATCGACTTCACTAGCCCCTGCTGCTCATCTTTACTATCAAATGACTATTCCTACTTATGGACCGACGATATATATAGATATCTATTACAATATAATCACTGTTTCATCTGCTGCATGTTTGCTCTGTACTGTATCATGTTTGTATCATGTTTGCTCCTCTTTCTCTCTCCTTCATCCTCTCTCTCTCTTTCCTCTCTCTCTCTCCTTCATCCTCTCTCTCTCTCTCTCTCTCTCCTTCATCCTCTCTCTCTCTCTCTCTCTCTCTCTCTTTCTCTTTCTCCTTCATCCTCTCTGACTAGCAGCAGGACTGGTTTCCCCTTAAGTTGACGGGTCCTGCCCAAGGTTTCTTCCTCTTAAAGGGAGTGTGTCCTTGCCACAGTGCTCTTAGGGGGGTTCCTGTGAAGCGCTTTGAGACAATGTCTGATTGTAATATGCGCTATATAAATAAAACTGAATTGAATTGAACTGAATTGAATAAGTGGTTGAAGATGGATAACAAACACATGGTGATGACAACTATGAGAAACGATGTCAGACAGTGACATAGAAAGCAAAATCTTTAAAAAACTGGTACCCGTATCAAATTCCAGGTATTCAGTTGAAATGTGAAGGGTATCCAGTCCTAATCACCATGGGAATCCAGCAGCTCCACATGGTAAATGCAGTCATGGATATTTCCAAAATTCAGCATCAAGCACACAAACTCCAGAGCCTGGCTCCACTCCTTTGGTACTTCAGTCATTTGTTTGTATGGGTTCCATATAACATTTCAATGGGTTTTGTTTTTTTCATTGTGTCTATAGATTTTATTTCATAACAAGGCTGTTACAACACTGCCTCTTTTATTCATAGCACAGGGAAAAACAGATGCTTTCAGTTGCAGATTATTAAGTTCTAATTTACAATTCAGAGATGTTTATGTCCCATGCTGATAGAGAAATGAGAAATTGCTTTTCTGCCCCAGTCATCATAATGCATGTGGTTTTTCCCACATATTTACGTATCCTGCTACCATCGCTTACCTGCATCTGTGTCACATAGACTGGCTTGTTGATGAGTATCCACGTGGAAGTCTCATAACAGGGAGGAATGGTGATGGAGCCCTCGTAGGTGATGTAACGTATTGTGTCAGGGTAGAGGTCAGCTATGTTCAGGCCCATCAATAAGAATGCATCATCTAGAGAGATAACAAGAAGGAAGGAGAGAACGTGTGTGACGAATGTTATATTATGGAATACAATAAATGGTATATTGTGCCTGTTTTCAAATACATAGTACCATTTTGTTACTGGGCAGTGCTACTGAAGTTTAGCCTCCCATGACTAGCTGTTTTATTTAGCTACGAGCCTGCTTCAAAAATGTTCTAACATTCATACTGTAAGGTTGGACTTTTTGGGGAAACACGCCTGAAGACCTTTGAATGGGACAGAAGCTGGCAGAGTCTTAACTCTTGAGAAATGACCTTATTTTGGTCACATTTCACATTTTAAAACCATCATTTCTGCCTCCAAATTGTAATTTCCTAAAGTCCCCATAAAGATACACACATGTCTGTGTGTTTAGACCTCTGTGTAAGGATATGAATTTATAAAGTTTGGACCAATTAAAAAGGAATGGTTTGCCTCATAAACAAATGTGTTGCTTATGTGTTCTTTTCTGTAATCAGCGTGAACAAAAAAGAAATGCATTGTAGGGACTACTGGAGACCAACTGCTGATCCCCAAACCTTTCACACAGAAGGTTGAGTTCAGGTTAGTGTACCGGTATGTCTGCAGATTATAGATATACTGTAGGTAAGTAGTGTCTGACACAAACAAGTTCCTGTGTGTGTGTGTGAGAGAGCGAGGTTGAGCTCTGCTATGTTTAGCCCCATTAACAGGGAAGGAATTCTCCAGAGGGTTGTACATCTTCACAGCAGAGTTTGGAAAACAGATTTTGGCAATGTAGCGCTGATTTGTATGCAATTAAGAATGCATTCTGCTGAAGGAAAACATTGGAAACTGCCTGTGTGTGTGTGTGTGGTCCTATTACAGTATTCAGAACAACAGTGTAGTCTACATTATGAGGAGTGAACTGTTGTGTAGCAGGATTAGGAGTTAGAAATAGACTCACTGAGACCTGTGCTGCAGGTTTAAAGATGAGAGAAAAAGCAAAAGACATCCTAAAGAAGAATCAGTGGGCTCTCTTGGTGCCCTGCAGAATTAGCTTGTCTAGAGACAAGAGTGTGTGTGTGTGTGTGTATGTGTCTTACGTTTGTAGTTAATTCTGGTGATGGTGTCTCTATTGAGCATGCGGTTGAGGAAGGCGTTGGAGTTTTCAGAGAGCTGAGGGATGACAAACAGGGAGGAGGATCAAATATTCATCGCAAACAGCAGTACACCCACTCACTCAAACACACACTGCTACCCATGCATCAAAATAATGACAATCCATAATCCAGGTTATGTTTTTAAATCCATCATATGTCATACAGCCACTGAAATATGAGCTAAACTGAAGAAGCCACCTGAAGTGGTGAAACATCTAGAGCCTAGTGGCCTTGAGTTAAACTCTCGGACTTGTTGTTATTATCCTGCTGCAGCAGAGCATGGTCTGCCAGAATGATGTTTGCATACAATATACCAGCTAACACCGTCTTTCCTCCTCTAACAGACATTATGAAAAGGTTCTGCTGAAGCTTTAGAAAGAGATGAGACAAAAAGAGAAGGTGAGGAAGACGAGAGAAGAGAATGTATGTCATGTCTGTTAGACATGACATACAGTAGAAGATAAGTGGATTTCTGACATGCAGACTGGTTGACTAGTTTAAGAATGTTAAGCAAAAAGTTAGTCTAGAGCCCTGTGACGTGCCATCCTCCATTGGTCGAGGTTATTTGGAACTTATTTTGAGTCCTGACACCTCCTTTCCCAAAACTCAGTTTCCATGAAGGCAAACACATACTTTTATAAAGATGGAGACCACAGCAATGCCATGAGGGTTCCTCACAGCTTCGCTGTAGTTGGCGTACAGATCGTGGTTATAATGGATCAGCTGAACCTGAGAAGGAGACAATGACACAAGTTAAACTATAATCAGTTTTGTGATCATTCTCTGGCTATAGAGACAAAACCTTGAGCACTCCATACAGATCCAAAAACTCTACAGACACACAAATCACACCATTTCACAATTTTGGCAGTCAGGTCATCTTTCTTTTTGTGTAAACACAAGTCTTTATCTAATTTAATCCAATTAATTAAAACTGCCCCTCAGTAAAGTTCCTGACCTCTCCGGGAAAGCCCTGTCCGTTGAGAAGGTGCTCCGAACCCTGGGAGTCTTCACTCCCAAAGTGGAGGCGGACCTCTTCCAGCCGGTAGCTGTAACCCAGCGGGCCGCCCGAGATGTTCACCAGGTGGGCTTTGTCTGGCCGCAGGGACACATGCTTCCCTGTATTATACATGGTGCCTCCCATCTACAGAGAATACCAGAGAAAATAACAGAGATGGGTGTTAAGGATGCAAACATTCAGCACAGTATGTTTTAATGACCAAGCACTGTAATATTTAAACATTTTGAACTGTTATGATGTGGGTGTTAATTATTATGATGATGATTTGTTTCCAAGTATTCCACTTTTAACCCCAGAGTGCCTTAATGAGCCACTTTTTTTATTATTTTTTAACATGGGTAATCCCACTGCCCCCAGTACCATGGCCCACTTACAGAACTACACCCGCTTTGTCTGCAGACAAAATGCAGAATAGAAACAGCAACACGTTCCATAACCTCATTTTTTTCCGCCCCCTCCATATTTTTTTTTAAGGAGGCTTTAGTGAGCAGACTTGGTTTAATTATGGAACAAGAGGACAGTTCCACTTCACTTGTTCACTCTGGATATTCATATTAGGCTATGATACGATATATAAGCAGAGCAATGCATGCTGTGAGGACAGACAAATTGTCTTCATGTACTGTAAATAAACAAGGCTTAATTAGAGTTAAAGTTTAATCAATATCTGATGTCTTCAAATCATTTTATAATTAATTCTCATACATCTGAGAAATATGTGGAATTCTGACCCAATTCTGTGTTTAAAGACAATATTCTAAGAAAAAAAGTAATAATAATGCCTAGAAAATCTGATAAAAGGGGAAATCTGAGGCTTAATTATAGTAAGAAGTCACTAAAAAGGCTCAATTCAAAGAAAAAAGTGAAGTGAAAAATCAGAAAGTCAGCCATTCTCCTCCATACATAACACAGTATGTATAATTTAACACTTTTTTCTATGAGGCTTTTGAAAGGCTTAACGGAAAACTGAGCCAAATGACAGAATCCAAGATTCATTTATCCTCATATTCATGTGCCTTTCCTCGCCAGGCTTCAAAATATGCTATCAGAAAACTGTGACTGTCACTGTAGATTCAGATCTAATTTTTCTGTGCCGGGCCTGACTGATGCCTTGTTAACTGTGTCTCTACAGCACCGCTGTGCATTCAGAGCAGGGTGGCTGTCCTTGTGCCATGTTTGGTCGTGTAACAGAACAAATTTCTCTATATTTACTGTGTATGACAAATAAAGTGGATTAAACAGCTTTGCCTGTTGCTCATACAGCCCTGGCTTTGTATGCCGTCAGCTCCTTGTGACGCCCCTGGCAACACATAAACCATTAATGCTCTTTACTCGCGTGCACGCCAACCAAATTCATCATACATATTATATGGCATTGCAGCATTCACATATTCATTACTGCTGATTGCATATAATAAATGTGGAGAAAGCACTCTGCCTCAGTTAATTGTGACGTGCTACTGCTGGGGTAGTATGAAATTAAACAATTACTCACCAGCCTGGAATCTATTCACAGCATAATCCTTATAGAAAAACACGTTATTTTAAAAGAGCTGAGGATTTAGCATCTAAAAACGCCTGGATGAATCTTACTCTTCTACGTCACTCTGCAGGTTCAGTTACAGGAAGCACGAAACGAGGCACCTTCTCTTATGCCACGTACCATATGTGGGGATATTTGAGGCTCGTGTAAGGACGTGCGTTGGCAGCATGTCCGTGAAACTCTCGATACTTCAATATCTCAGAAACACCAGAGGGAATTTCTTCAAATTTGGCACAAACATCCACTTGGACTACAAACTAATTAGGAGTTTGGTGGACAAAGAGGACTGAGTGCACTCATTTTAAAAGGCAGTTGAGGGGATTCAGTTTCCTGGGAGCCTTCCTTTAGAGGTCTACCAGGCAACGACCCAGGTCTTAGTGGAGGGATTTCTATCTCCCAGCTGACCCTAACACAGCTCCTACGGACAAGATGGTTTGGAGAGTTTAGAATTAAATGGCAACATGTTTCTAAACAGCTTGGTGTCATGAGCTCACATATCAGCAACATGTCAGGTTGCACGTCTTAATGAAACTTTTGGAGGTCAGCAGCTTTAACTTAGCCTCATTTAAGACTTTTAAGTCTTACACAAAACTCTAAAATGCACAGAATTGAGTGCTTGGAGCATCACAAAAGAAATGGCTGAACCATCCACAGGTTTTCTAAATTACAAGTTTTGAACTTGTGGTGGCTTGGATTAACCCTGTCTAGGTTAATCCTCCTATGGGCAACATAGTATCCACTTGTCACTCACCGGTCACTGAGTGATGGTCAGCAAATCACAGTGTGAGTTTCCTGCTTCAGAAACAAACAGGTCAGGGTATAGTAGCTTCAGCCATAGTTTTTACTGTCAATGGTTCTGCTTCAGCCACTTTTTAGCACTTCTGCTTCATTTCGCAGGTTGGCTTGAGATGGAGTGCTATACATGATTGTGTAATATTATATTAGTCCCCATACTCAACCAGTATTTCACAAATCTATCCAACAAGGCTCACTGGGGAGAAAAAGGCATGTAAGCACAACAGCATATGAAACACACAGTTCATTTTGTGAAGAGCATTGTTTCTGTAGCATGGCTGCCTCTAAAGCTACAGGGGAGGAGCAGCTGCTACTAGCAGAGCTGAGCAGGACGGGCAGTTAGATCTCAAGTTATTTCTGCTTCTTGCAACAAAACTGCAGATGATTGGGTTGTTACACAGCAGGTAGGCTTTAGCAACTGCAAGGGGGAGCACCAGGGTTGACAAAAAACAAATCAAATCACTCTTTAGGTAATTGAGTACAAACAGGTTAATGCTGTTTGATGTGTGGTCTTGAAAGACCAGACCGGCATGAGGCAATCTTCAAAGCCTTCTTCTGTTTTTTCTTCAAGTATGTGATGGAATCAAATGTATAGAGGAGAGAGAGAGAGAGAGAGAGAGAGGTGAGACAGGGGGTCGATAAATAAAACAAGACTCGAGGAAGAGTTATGAGAGAGTACTGTCAAAAAGGCACCGTCAGAATGTGTGAAAGAAAAAGAAGATTGAATACAAGGATAGAGAACGAGATGGAAATTTGAGGGAACGAAAGATGAGGTCAGGATGGAAAATAGACTAATAAAGAGAGAGGAGATGAAACTGAGGAAGAAGAAAGATGTGATGGGTGAGTGGTTGCAGTGGTGGACATGAAATCTAATGAGGATCTCGCAGCATGTTCAAACCCTGCAGACACTAAAAGAATCTCTTAGTGTTTGTTTATCTGTAAACCTCAGAGGAGTGCATTCAACATGAAACATCAGAAACTTAGATGTGTCAAAGGCAATTTACTCTGATACTTGAATAAAGTTGGCTGAGATGGTAAATGACTGGTACTTATGCTCAAAAGCACCAACAGTGGCAGAAGTGGATCCCGGCCCGCTCGGCCACCTGAGCCACTGTGTTAGCTACAAGTTAACCTCTGAAAATACTAGATCCCCACAGCGATGCAACTAAAACGAGTGAAAATACCACAATTAACCTTCAACTGACTCTGCTAGCTTTCAGCCAGTGAACCCTATTGAACCCTATTGTCCAGAAATATAAAGAAACAGAAGGATTCAGCTGGGTTTTATGTGCAGGGTTGGACCATTCATTTAAGCTTGTAGATGCTGTTTGGTTAGATTTAGACACCAAATGTTTTGTTCACAGCATACATGTAAAACAATACTACTGTTCTCAATCTGCAACAAGTATCATTTATTATCCATCCATCCATCCATCCATCCATCTATCTTCAACCTTATCTGGGGCTGGGTGGCGGGGGCAGCAGTCTAAGCAGGGACGCCCAGACTTCCCTCTCACCAGACACTTCCTCCAGCTCTTCCAGGGGAATCCCTAAGGCGTTCCCAGGCCAGCCAAGAGACATAGTCTCTCTACACTGGGTCTTCCCCGGGGTCTCCTCCCAGTGGGACATTCCTGTCATGTCCCACTGGGAGGAGACCCCGGGGGTATATTATTATTCAGGCCCTATTTTTTCTAATTGTAATAAAGAAATTGGAATAACCTTAGCATGCTTAGGCAGCAATCACTTTTTTAAAGACACATTTAAGTTTCAGATAAAGGAACCAGTAGTGTGAAAAGGCTCTGTTTAGAATTCTATGTGGATAAATAATATTTGACTTTAACTATGCTCTGATCCGAGGTTGTATTATTTGTTGTTAGCATTGTTACAAATGTCAATGCGACACTGAATGTGGTTTTCTTTCTCTTTGGCATTCTATAGAGGCTGAGGGACTCACGCCCAACCCTACCCAGTTCACACCCTTCTGCTTTGTTGAGAGACTGAATTTGCAATTAGTGCAGATTTATGACTTGGGCAGTCTGTGGCAAATGAGACAGAAGAACAGAAAGAACAAAAAGCGGCCTAACATTATTATAATGTATACATATACTCAGATATACATTACATGGATCCATCATACATGAAGCTCTGCTGCAGAGAACAGATGGAAGTAGAACTGCAGCCTATACTTTTATGTTATGGATTATAGTTGTAATTAAAGTGTTCTAGATGGAAGGACCGTACTGCATACCATTAACCAGACGCCTCACACTAGGAATTAATTGAAAGAGAAGTGGATACCGACAATGACGGAGAGTCGGTCAGTGTTCACAATTATACATCCAGTAGGATAGAACCAAAGTGAGAGACAATTAGCAGAACTAACACAGAGGAAAGACATGATGGACACGGCAGAAGTTAGGCAAACTAATGATTGACAGAGTGAAATGGATGGAAGAGAGACACAGAATCACTTTTGGGTTGATAGAGAAATGGGTTAGGAGGAGTTCTAGCTCCTCAGAGCAACACTGAGGGAAATGCTAATATTTAAAGGAGGAAAAGTGATCGGTCCCACCTGGGCCTGGGCTGTAATAGGCCGCTGCATAATGCATGCAACTCAATGAGCACACAGTAAGGGCCGAGGTTTTAATTTAAGTCCTCTGCTCTGTCAGTATCTATTAGAAACAAGCTCTCTGGCTATCCCTCTGTTGACACTATGGGCTTAATTATCCTGCTGGAGGACGGTGAGTAGAAAGCTCTGCTTCGCTTGCTCTTTCGCAGCATTATGCTGGAGGCCGGCGATTTCCAACCATTCTCACCCTCTGGGATCTCTGGCTACGTGCACATGATGAAGACACAACGCTGCAGGGCTGAGTGCCTCTTACCAGGCTAATCCACACAAAAACATGTTTACCGTTTCATCTTCAGCAGCACTGATCTTTTTTATTGTGACGTGAACTTCCAAAATGCAATTATGTTCTGCTGTTTGCACCCAAATACCATACTACTTCTAAAGTTTATTTTGAAAGGAGTATGTTGAGTTTAAAGATTTGAAAAAAGAATATACTTTAATATTATATTATATATTATATTATATATATTGATAAAATACTTTGGGAAGTCAGAAGCGAACTGTTTGATAGTTTGATCATCCTGTTGGAATCTGGTTTTGTTTGTCCATTGTCCAGCTTTCTGTGTGTGAGGGCACTGAAAGTGTCCAAGGGGGCTTGTAGTCCACTCACCATTAAGTCTGTCGTGCCCTGACATGCCTACGTGTCCCTAGGCAGATTGGGCTTTGCTCCCAGTCCAAAGTACTTTGACTATAGTGGCTGTATAAATACAGACCATTTACCCACTGTGTTACTTACTATAGTGAAAGTAAAGGAGTTAAGAAGGCAGAGAAACTTGAGACAGATTGAAGTTTTGCTTGTTAAATGTATTTAATGCAGTGGATGGATGTGTTTAATCTAAGCAGCATTTAAATTCACCACTAGAGGGCGCTGAATAAAATGCTCCATTAGTTTTGAGTCAGTAGAGTTGATAACACATGTTCGTTATTTATTTTCATGAATAAATCCTTGCTTATATTCCTTACTGTAGAAGTGAAGATGAACACTGAGCGCAGAGAGTGTTACACACTAGTAAACTATCACTGTCTCCAGCCTTTTTTGTGCTGCAATGCTTTATGCTAAAAAGTGCTTAAGTAGCTGCTGGAGAGCATGTGATTTATGTGTGTGTGAATGGCAGGGAGAGGGACACAGATAGGCTGTCAAAATGATTAATTCCCTGTTTGCATGACCCCGCGCTCACCTCTGTCTCTTTCCATCTCCTCTCAGTCTCTCTACCTCTCCACTTTTTCAGCCTCCTGACTTGTTCTTTCTATCCCCGCTCTCTGATACACTCCTCCCTAATCACTACCTCCTTTCAGTCTTTAGATTTTTTCCCATTTGGTCAACTTTTGACATCCATCCTGTCATTGGAGTCAATCTGATTGGATCCTCTTTTCTCCCCTGTGATCTCTCTCTCCTCCATCTCATTTATGAAGTAAAGAAACTCCTGAAGATCAGTGTTGATCTTCTATAAGCAGATTTAAGTCTTCTAACACCCATCTGAACTCTTGGTGAAGTCTACATCTTTAAAAGTGATGGTAAGACTCAATTGTTGTCCTTTAAAAATAGCACCTGTGATCATGGCTGGGTGAATATCCTGAGGGATTTGGAAGCAAAATATCTCACCGAGAGCTTTTCCTGACTCTGACAAGTATTATTTCCCCTGAAACCAAACCAGTACTCAAGAGATGAAATGATTACTTGATAAGAAAATCAACTGTCTCCAATTTTGATAATGGATGAATTGTCATCCAGGTCATGAAGTATCCAAGTTCTGCCTTTCAGCCAATACCCACTGCATGTCACATTTACAGATTTTTAGCTCTTCTCGAATCATTTTACACCCAAAACCTAGAAGCACACATAAAAACCGGTCTTATAAGTGTGAGTTATCTATGAACTCCTGCTTTGAGTGCAAGATCGAGCGTCGTCACATACTCGGGTACTCAGATGCTCTTCAAAGCAGACTAAAAATCAGACTAAATGGTTGATGCAAATTTAACACAGTCACTAATTACAAACACGGGGAAGGGTGCAATTTGTCTCCTGGCCTTGAAGCTGAAGCACAGCTCTGGATGGCATTATTTAATGTCATGTTAAAATTAAAAGATGTTTAATAAGGATGTCCAAATTGTCTCTTGGTTAGTTGGTTAGAGATCATTGTCACTGATCAAATACTGTTTGAACGCAGTGAGTGTGAGTGTGAGTGTGTGCCTGTGAGTACTGGTGTCAGCAGAAGAGATGGGTATGACTAATGAAGTAATGACTTTAACAACAACAAACACACAGATGCAGACAGTCCAGTATGTTGGCCCTGAAATGAAGATCTGAAGTCCCCAGTGACAAATATTAAATAAAAGTTATTTTGTTATGTATGCAAGGTACATTTGTAACATCCAACCTGGGAGCAGAGGTGGAATTCAAGCCCACCACCCAGTTCTTTAAACTTACATTATTAGATTCCCCAGAACAATATTAAATCAGTCAATCAGGAACTCATAAATGGCATGAGTCCATCAATACCACCAGTGATCATCATCATCCTCATCATCATCATCATCATCATCATCAAAAACTGATCCAACAGCAGAGAAAAGCTGCTAAGATGTTGTCTATTATTATCATTATATAGTAAAGATATTTGTTCTAAGTAATGATGATGAAACGTGCATATTTTAGGCACAAACATTGAAATAAATGAATATTCATTCATGCCATGTTTATTTCGTTCCAAGGCTTTTTTAAGCCTTCAGGCTTTGTGCATTTTCTCACTGCTGATATCTGATACTATCAAAAACCAGTAAACCCAGTTCCCATCCAAATGTCAATGTTCATTGGACGCTGCTTCTTTATTAACTTAGAGAGGATCTAATAAGGAAGTCGCGTTCAGCTGCCTTTAAGTTAAGCAGGTTAAATGCCTGCTCTACTCCTGTGTTCACATACTGAAGGGTGCTTATGTTGCCGTTTGTTTGGTCAAGGATTGAGTGTTCCTCGGGGAAACTGACGTCTGTGCACACCCTGTAGAGAAAGTTAGCATCTAGTCTGCCTACACTCAAACATGACGGGATTTACCTACATTTTAAATTGACATCAGAGCGAATGGTGTTAAGGTCTAGTATATATACAATTTAACAACCAACCAGGATGATAATCTGCTCAATAAGCTATTTTGGAACCAGGCCTCTGGTCTTTGATATGTTATGTACCAGCAGAAAGGATTTTTACATCAACTCAGTGCTTGTTTCTAGACACCACAGCTTGCAGTACATAATCTATGCATGACACAAATGACTATACTGTATCCATATAACAACACACACTAATGAAAGTTCACTCTCTATTAAATATAAGTACTCAACAGGAGTATCAGAGTATTTATTTTCTGACATGCCAAACGTACAGGTTTAGTAGCTGACCTTCTACAGTAATTGGTGTTGGTATCTATATAAATGTGTGAAAACAGTGAGTGTTTACTGTAAAGATGCATGTAAAGGCTGTCCGTGAAATTCCAAGCAACAAAGAAATCTGCTGCTGACAGCGGGAGCCAACGCAGCCAATCTGCTGTGCAACAGCTTCTGAGGAACCTCGCTTACAAGAAGCTAGAGAGGCCGAGAGAAAAGGCTGGCCCAGATAACTGGATATTACACAGGCACTCTACTACACACAAAGTCAAAGGCGGTCAGCTTGGTTTTTGACTCGTTAACCTGCACGCACACCCACAAGCAAACCGGGCTCGTACAAACACACGTGCTCACATTTACCCTCGATCCTTTGATTGAATTTTTTCACACACAAACACAGAATCACCGTACACATGCTTTCCATCTCTCCCTCCTCTCAGTATACTCCCAAACACACACTCACCAGGACAGATGGCCATGCTATGTGCTCTCACTCAGCAGATGCACAAGAGCATTAATCATGAAACGAGACTCAGAGGATTTAACTGCAGCTTCCTGTAGAGAACCCTGCTTCATTTTGTCTTGACCATCACAGAGAAGCCTGCCTTCTCATATGACTTTAATGTAAAGACGCCACATAAAAACCAATTTCATAGCTGTTGAGTGTTGGTGAGGAGAAATGCAGAATTAAAAAAATACAAACATTATAAATTAGAAAATATTGTGTAGCTCAGACGGTAACAATGCCCCAGTTAGCTGTATTCTCCCCACCAGGTGCAGCCACAGTCAAATATATACACACACTGGGATCAAGGGTTGGCAGCATCACAGTTCACCCGTAATTATGCGTAAGTTTAAGTCCGAAAATTAAATACTTAAATAATTACAACGTGAATTTGTGTGAACGCTTTATATCAACACGGAATGGTGTAGAACACTTTTTAGGTATGCTTCTCTGTGGACTGTAGTGGATCGATTCTTAGTTAATGTTTTTTCAGCTTTGGCTTTTCAAAATATCAATTCACACTAAACAGCCCCATCAAGAAGTAACTCAACATATTCTGGCATCCTGGTGGCAGTTGTTTCTTTCGTTCTCCAGGTAACATGAGTCCACTAATCGTCATAGCAACCTGCTACGGACTGGGTGATTTCACGGTGCTCAAGTACGGCAAGACGGTCGACTAGCAGCGTGCTGAATGTTTTCATTATCAGACAGAGTGGAGGGCGTTGTGGAGGCTCAGATGAAACACCTGTGGCAGTCTATAGTAGCCGCATAGGTGCTGTTCACTCCTGGCAGAGCTCCTACCTGGGTCATCTGGCCAGAAGTTAAAGCAATGACCTTTGTGTCCAGCCATGAAAAATTTGTACTAAAATCCCACAACCAGCAAATCAGCTTCATCCAGAGCTGGATGGGATATTTTGTCACTAAATCGGCTACGTGTCGCAGCACTTGGCAAGATATATTGATGTTATTCATCTATAATTTTTCTACAGAAGACTGCTGAGGATTGATTGATTGTTGATAGGTTATGTATTATTACTGTGGTAGGGTTTTGTATAATAGGCTACAACACTTTCTTTTTTTTTTTTATTTAAAGTTTTATTAAGTTTTATGAAATATATACAAATGAACATAGGGTCACAATACAACAGTTAGTCTACACCAAAAACAAAACCTATCTCTGACATGCCATATAACAAACTTAACTTAATGGGCTGGAAGCAATCCAGTCCATTAAGTGAAATGCAAGAGAGCCTCTAATTCCAGTGTTTTTATCAGTCTTTGCATATTTCCAAAAATGTTCCCAAGGACACGTCCTTTCCTCCATGTTGTCCTTTAGTCTACAAAGCATAGACTCATAGGATGCTGTCTCCACCATTGCATCCATCCAGTCCAGACTGCTGTTTTCCAGTGTCTTATAATTACTCTTGAAGCTGTAACTAGGCCCACCATAATAACAGAAAATATTCCTTTTGATACTGTTGATAGTTGAGATCTGTCCCCTATCAGACACATAACAGGAGTAAGGGGGGTTTTTAAACCAGACCACCCACTCAGGAAGTCCACCACTTTTAACCTAGAATTGGCTACAACACTTTCTTAAAAAATCCACCACAAGCACGGTGGAGGAGGCTTCTCCTTAGTTGAAGCTGCTGGGTTTCTCTGCAGACCATGTAAGATGATTTCCCACCCTGAAAGGCTGATCACTGTTTACAGGATAATCAGCAGTTCCTGAGGTGAATCCTAAGAGGTCTGTAACCATTGAGGAGACCTGGGTCCACCTCTTCCAACCAGACACCAACCCAAAACGTAGAAACACCAGTTTCTGGTTCTGAAGAAATCAAATTCATAATGTGACAAACACAGTGTGCCTTTAAGATCACAGTCTACAGAAGCAGTTTATCAAGCTAAATGCAGCAGTATACAGTTACTTGAAATACAGATGATCTTTGTCACAGAACTCAAATCTTGGAGGACATTATTTCCACACAATAAATGGAAGAAAACACCTCTCACAGAGCTAAAACCACCCACACACCCGAGCTCTAGACATGCTGGGAAAGCCAGAGAACACGGTTTCACAGTTCATCAAGCAGTTCTGAGAAAATCCTACATGACTTTCCCATAATACATCTGGCCTGGCATCCACAAAAGAATAGAAAATTCTGACCTACTATTAAATAAGAAAGCACACGACCTGCAATAAAACATCTGTGGCTAAAGCCATCCCGCAGGACTGGTCCAGTTAAGCCCAGTGTGGTTAAATCAACATGGATTGCGGATTTGACGCATGGCTGGATTAAGGCCCCCTCGGAGCCCAACCGCGCACACGTCTGAGACAGAGTTTGGATGCTGAGGCCCGGGGGAGCCGAAGGTGCTAAGGGTTTTTACACTGTTGAAGCTGCAGGCTGGTGTTGTGCAGAGGGAAGAACACATTGTATTGTCCCTTTTTATTACAGCATCATTTTCAAGACTTATACACAAAGCTGGTTTCTGATGCCAAGTGCAAATTTGATACACCTGCATTTTACCTGAGTACGTCCATTTTAGATGACTTCACTACATTCCTGCAGGAAATGCTGCTTCATATTATTGTGAAACATGCGAGTGCTGCTTCATGCTCATCCCTCATCCCAATTTAGAAGAAAATCAACATTACAAATATTTGTCATCTAAAGGAAGACGCTGCAGACAGTGACTCCACCAGCTGTCCCCATCCCTCACTCTTCATCAGCATGAATCTCAGCTGTAGTGGACTTTTCCTTCAATCCATAAGCTTGTATAAGTAACTGCAGCAATCTGTGGCAAACTTACATAAAATGTACTAAATGTCATTTACTAACAATAAGCATATGTCGTGAGATATTCTTATTATAAGTTTTAATCACTCACACAAAGAACCCAGACATTTAAATTGTTCTATTTTAGTCACATATTAAACCATGAAGGGAAGTGCACAAACACAAACCTCATGCAAATGTGTTTCAAATGAGCTCTGCCAGTGTTTCAGTAATCCAGATATTTCATTAGCCTGGGCGACCTACATTCCCCGGTGGTTTGGATTAACAGAGCCTGAGCTTCTACTGTTGCTCATCTGATCTCATACCATCCTCGGCTGAACTGCGGCGGCCATGATTAGTGGTTGACACTGCTCTCTCTCTCTCGGGGAATAACAGAGTGCGCACTTCTTAGCCCTTATAACAATGAGCTAGTCTCACGGGGAATTACAGGGACAGACCTCCTGAAGAGGCCATGGATGGGGCTAATGTTCCCTCCAGGATCCTCTGTGGCCTGCGGGGCACTGTTAGCCCCGGGAAAATACAAACAAACAAAACATAAGGGTGCTAATTAGTATGTAACAAAGATAACAAAGCAACTTAATGCTCGCGCAACATTGAAATTACTCTGGGCTCATTATGTCCTGATTTTATAGGAAGTAACTGAAAAGGCAATTTACAGTTGGTTTTTAAGCTTACAGGAGTTTGATTTTAGAACTTGAGGAATAATAAGCTCTCACATGAGAAGCTGGGGATAATGTACAGCAGCAGCTGAATGGCTGAGTGGCCTGTCCTTGTCATTTAATAGCTGTAAAATAGAGCTTTTTTGTGTGTGTAACCATCTGTAATCTTTTTTAAAACTGACATAAAGGGGCACTAAAGATCATTTCACTGAATATGGAGGCATGGAGTGTATGTATTGTAATGGACTGAAGGTATCGAGTTCTCTTGTTTTGTTAATGCAGTGTCTTATGTCAGTGAAGGCATCGTAACAAAGACAGTTAAGGACAGGAGTCATACTTGTTACTTATGCCTTATTGTTGCCTTGTTTATTCACTATTACAGAGAAAGTGTGCAGCCGTAGTGTTTAACAGCGTCCTTCCACTGAGACATATATTATTTTGAATTATTTCTATGTTTACATTAATCCTCTGCAGCGTTGCAGTAATACTGTACTGAAACTGCATTTTCTTTCATTATTGTGTATTTTTCTAAAACCATTCCACTGACATCTTTGGCCATACAGAAGAGCAATCACTGCACTGTATGTGGGAATCAGATTCAGTACAGTGTAGGCAGAGCTGACGTGAGGTTAGCAGTCAGAGGACTGCACGGACCAGATAAGCTATGACCTTCCAAAGCTTCTCTGTAGGAACTGTGCATGTCTGAGATACTCTCAGTTCCCAGGGACTGATGGCATGTTTACACCAACAATCTGTGCCCTGAAATTAACCATTGGTGTTGAATTCTTGGAACATCCTTCTATCAAAGATCAACCTTAAAAGTTGACGTTTTAAAAGAGTGTCCGTACAATCAAGTGGATTGACAGCTACAGAAGATTTGGAAGATAATATCTGGGTTAAAGAATAAACTTTTTACCAATCAACATATTTGTTGTATTCCTCCTTTGAGGCTCCATACAAAACCTGAGATGTGATGAATTTTCAAACAGTTTCTGAGAGGTTAGACATGACCTACAGTCCTCATCATATCAAACATGAGGCAGCCTCAGCCATATTTTGAAGGAACACTGAATCTGGATGATGGACCTCTATTAAGGGAACATTAAAAAGTAATAGCAACGCACTGTGTTGTTCTTTGCCAAGATCAAAGCAGCCTGCGGTGATCAAATTTTCATAAACACATGATGTTGTGTAATAATGATTTATGACTGATTCAGATGGAGGATTTTCTTCTAAATCAAAGGAAGATGTAGCATTATGGCGAAATGTACCTTCAGTTTGAAGTCTGACTCACTTTCAGGATAAGATTATTAAAAATGATGGACTGCAGCAATTTTGCATGTTCCACTAAGAGCGATCATTCAGTGAGAATGAATGCAGTGAACTGCTTTCAAGGGAACAGTGAAAACTGAAGGATGGAGATGCCAGATGGATAATTTACTCTTGAAGCAGGAAAAGCTTTGCAAATGATTGAATATTGTAGTTTATCAGCATTAATTTATGTTTAATCTCTAGGACATGCTGGATACAGTGTTAGGTATTAAGAAGAGCTGTTAACAGGGTAGTTGAAGGTCTCCTTAAAGTGACACAGACATGCCGAGTTGCGTTCAGTCAGATGATCATTCTGTGTTGAACATACAGTGGGGAAAAAAAGTATTTAGTCAGCCACCAATTGTGCAAGTTCTCCTATTTAAAAAGATGAGAGAGCCCTGTAATTTTCATCACAGGTATACCTCAACTATGAGAGACAAAATGAGAAACAAAAATCCAGAAAATCACATTGTAGGAATTTTAAAGAATTTATTTGCAAATTATGGTGGAAAATAAGTATTTGGTCAATAACAAAATGTCATCTCAATACTTTGTTATATACCCTTTGTTGGCAATGACAGAGGTCAAACGTTTTCTGTAAGTCTTCACAAGGTTTTCACACACTTTTGCTGGTATTTTGGCCCATTCCTCCATGCAGATCTCCTCTAGAGCAGTAATGTTTTGGGGCTGACGCTGGGTAACACGGACTTTCAACTCCCTCCAAAGATTTTCTATGGGGTTGAGATCTGGAGACTGGCTAGGCCACTCCAGGACCTTGAAATGCTTCTTACGAAGCCACTCCTTTGTTGCCCGGGCAGTGTGTTTGGGATCATTGTCATGTTGAAAGACCCAGCCACGTTTCATCTTCAATGCCCTTGCTGATGGAAGGAGGTTTTCACTCAAAATCTCACGATACATGGCCCCATTCATTCTTTCATTTACACGGATCAGTCGTCCAGGTCCCTTTGCAGAAAAACAGCCCCAAAGCATGATGTTTCCACCCCCATGCTTCACAGTAGGTATGGTGTTCTTCGGATGCAACTCAGCATTCTTTCTCCTCCAAACACGACAAGTTGAGTTTTTACCAAAAAGTTCTATTTTGGTTTCATCTGACCATATGACATTCTCCCAATCCTCTTCTGGTTCATCCAAATGCTCTCTAGCAAACTTCAAACGGGCCTGGATATGTACTGGTTTAAGCAGGGGGACACGTCTGGCACTGCAGGATTTGAGTCCCAGGCGGCGCAGTGTGTTACTGATGGTAGCTTTTGTTACTTTGGTCCCAGCTCTCCGGAGGTCATTCACTAGGTCCCCCCGTGTGGTTCTGGGATTTTTGCTCACAGTTCTGGTGATCATTTTGACCCCACGGGGTGAGATCTTGCGTGGAGCCCCAGATCGAGGGAGATTATCAGTGGTCTTGTATGTCTTCCATTTTCTAATAATTGCTCCCACAGTTGATTTCTTCACACCAAGCTGCTTACCTATTGCAGATTCAGTCTTCCCAGCCTGGTGCAGGTCTACAATTTTGTTTCTGGTGTCCTTTGACAGCTCTTTGGTCTTGGCCATAGTGGAGTTTGGAGTGTGACTGTTTGAGGTTGTGGACAGGTGTCTTTTATACTGATAACGACTCCAAACAGATGCCATTAATACAGGTAACGAGTGGAGGACAGAGGAGCCTCTTAAAGAAAAAGTTACAGGTCTGTGAGAGCCAGAAATCTTGCTTGTTTGTAGGTGACCAAATACTTCTTTTACTGAGGAATTTACCAATTAATTCATTAAAAATCCTACAATGTGATTTTCTACATTTTCTTTTCTTATTTTGTCTCTCATAGTTCAGGTATACATATGATGAAAATTACAGGCCTCTCATCTTTTTAAGTGGGAGAACTTGCACAATTGGTGGCTGACTAAATACTTTTTTTCCCCACTGTATACTCTACGTCACTGCGAGCTTGTTTATGTTACTGTGTCTTGGTCGTGTAGGCAACGTCATCTAAATACAGCCAATAACAACAATATACTCCTGATTCCCAAAATGAGTCCGGGATGTGATGCACTACATGAGGAGAAGCTGTGTTTCTGCTGTGAATCAGGGCGCTTTAGAGAGGATTTTTTTCCTATAAAGATTAACTGTGATTTCTGTGTAAAGGGCTGAAATTGTAATGCCTTGCCTGAGCCAAGCGCAGTCAAATGCAGCTGGGAATTTTAAAGAAATGGATATGGATGAAAAACTCAGTCTGTGTCAGACAGAAGTTCCTCAGCGTCTTGATTTAAAGACTCTGTCCTGTCTCTTTGTGATAAATTAAACCTCAGCTGTCAGAGAAGGATGGTCATGCTTGCACCGTGTCCTGTGATGAGCACTCGTCACTCAGGATCATTAAGGGAGGGTTTTTTTTACGTGAAAGGGGTCAGTTCTCACCTTGCGCCCTCCCGTGTTGAGCCTGAGAGGGGTGAGGTAGGGGTCGAAGATCATGTGACTGGTTTCGATATCGATGGGGGACTGCCTCTTCCCGATGGCGCACAGGTTCCAGGCTGAGTTCACCAGACCCCAGAAGGATGGGACTGTTGAAAGATGAAAAAGAGAGTAAATTAGTGTGTGTGTGTGTGTTTTGTAAGATCAAAATGTAAAAACAGAGCAGTGAACTGATGAGCTTCATTACGATGGAGCAGGAGACATGAGGGAGGTTGGGGAGATTTGAATTTACATACGGCTTAAAATCTGACTAAAAAAGAACTTCCATTAAAGTTTCCAGGTTATTATCTGCTAGTACAACTAAGGTGAGGGAATACACTTTAATAAAGTCTGTCTGGAAGTTCTCCCACTAGATTTCATTGTGTATAATCTACAGTGATAGTGTGAATCAGTGAAGAGCCCAGGGGCCAAATCAACGGGTCTTTGACCCCAGATTAAAGCTGAATTTTGAATAAACCCAATACACAAATCAAACTCTGTTTGTTGTGCACTGCAGAACAAGTTAAAGTACTGTTGCTGATGTACTTGTATGTTCAGCTAAACTGTGCTAACAGCCACTTTTCATGCAGCTAATCACATTTTATTTGGGACAGCACCATTAGCCCAGCCCATCACTGTGAAAACATAACATGTGACATCGATATTACAGTCTCTGAAAAAGCAACATTTGTGAGTATTTCTCTGGCAGCATCTCCACATGTCCATGATGGCAGGGACTTGCAACTATGGTAGCTGAAAATGGCGACCGCCGTCATGAATTCACATGTTTAAAGCCATCTTTGCCAAACCTCTTACCCTAATGCCTAAACCTAGCCAGTATTTTTAATGGGAAAACCTAAACATGAGTGACTTACAGTGTCAGGGGCACTCTAACTCTGGGCTCCTGAGCGGTCTGCTTCACTGCCTGTACCTACACCACCCCCACCATCCTAAGCTTTTGCATCTGTCTCGTGATCGGAGGAACTCAGGCAATACGACCACATGTTCCGTTAGAATAAACATCACCATGTGTCGTATCTAGGGGACCCATCATCAACCAAATGTGGCATCTTCATGAGGTTGTGCAGACTAAAACTTAGCAAGTATCCGAAAACTTATCCAAACAACACCAGCAGGCAAAAGGTCTAAAAATACTGCAGCTGTGTTGCACTCAGAAATCAAGTGTCTCCTGGGTGAAAGTCCTGCGACCCCTGCCCTACACCAGAAGTTTTCCAAAACACTTTATGTGCTTTTTGTACAGCTTAATGTGGCAGAGTTATTCACTACACAAAGCGGCATCCCATGATACAAAGTAACCTGACTACACATCTATATCTGACCAAGATTCCACTTAGAACCATCTAGATGTCTTCCTAGGATTCGATCTGTTAAAGTGACTGGATGAGCCATCAGTTAGTTAATGTCTTAAATGAGTTAACTTCAACCAATCAGCCAACCATTAATTATCAAAGAGGAAACACAACAAGCTGCTGAGGATGTCTTAGAGCTAGCAATTAGCATGTCAGCGGTTCATTTTTATTGTCTTCATTAAAAAGCACATAAAAAACAGGAAACGCTTCCTCATAGGATCCTGACTCATCCAGATCACCAGCATTTAAAGTAGTATGGTGAAGAAATTTGATCCCAACCTAAACTAAGCCAAGGTTCACCTAGTCTGGGTTAAACCGTTGGCCTTCAATGCGACCATCAGTGCTGCAGAACTGTCTGCAGAAAGTCTATATTAAATGACGTCATTTTACACACAGCTCTGTTTAACCCAAGCTGTGTGCAAGATCAGATCCCGAGGGCTCACTCTCCACCACCAGCTGGTCATTTGCCTTCACATGATTACCGACTTCTTCCATCCAGCTGCACTGAAACCTCAGAAACGGGATTGGACAGGAATGTCGAGGCAGAACGTCATCCTAAAAGGCAGCCAGATGTGAGCCGCATAAGTTGAGGACGAACATACACAACGGACCCTCTTCTTTTTACACATGGACACAAAGAGAAGAAGCACACACACACACACACAGACAGATGAAAGGGTTTATCACTGGCTAAACTGTCATAATGCTTGTCAGAGACAGGCTTAATGACAACTCCGAGTGTGAAACAGCTGTCATTATGATCAAAAACTAATCAACAGATGTCAGCTTAGACTCCGCTCCATGCAGTTTTTTTTAAATACTTGACAGATTCGAACTTGTCATCCATAAAATTTACATTTGAAAATGTAGAGCTTTTTTTTTCTTCTTCAGGTATGTGCCAATATTTTCATTCACACACATTGATTCCCAGCTGCTCTCTCTCCACGCCTCTCTCTTGCAGTATATTCAGAAAATGAGTGGAGCGACAGATGTGGCAGCTCTGACCTGCAGAGTGCAATCCTGACCCCCCACCCCCCCTGCTCAGCACACAGCCACATGGCAACACACCCAGTTGTGTGTGTGTGTGTAGATAGGTCTGTGTGTGAGTGCTAGTGTAAAATCAAATAGGAAGTAAAATGTGTATCTTGCCATATGTGAGATTTAAATAGGTGGTAGCAGACTTGCAGTTTCATTGAAAGCATGTAGGCTGTGATCTGTGTCAGTTTGCCCGTGTGATTAAGTCTTCCTGAACTTGCTATGATGTAAATACACATTTACACTACGGCTTATTGTTCTGCTGAGGATTTAAACTGTGAAATTACAGAACAGTATGTGGTAGAGTCACAGTAATCCAGCACCCAGGACGTCACAGCACACAGTGTTCGCTTCCCTGATGAGCACCTGCTCAGGATCCCTGTAGAAAACGCTGCACTCTCTCACTAAAGGCTTCCCTCATGTTTTGCAGTATCAACTCTGACACATGGGAAAACTTGGCCTTAAACCGCTGTGCATGGCAGGATGGGTCTGCTCTGGTGGCGCTGCCTTAGAAGATTAAAGAGCCACCAGGAACAAAAGAATCCACCACCGTCCCAAGACTGTCCCAGCTCCACCCCTGCCCTAAAAAACAACTCGGCAAGACATTCAGTTAGGATGCAACAACAACAACCACTAGGTAAGAAGCCATTTGAGTGGCATGGGAGTGTCCACCCTCACGTGGCCATTCAAGGAACTGCACTTCATTTCTTAGCTTCAGAACGTTCCACTTATTTAAGCCTGGGTTTAAATTACAGTAGGAGCAGAGAGATTGCTGGAAACCAAGGTGTTAAATTTGGTTAAAATGGTTCTACATTCCAAATCTGTCACTAAAATAAGAAAATAAAATTATAGTGAAGAAGTGACTGCTGTAGAGTGGACCTGCCAAGACACAGATTGCATTCAGAGATTGCACATTTGATGTTGTTGTTTTCATCCACTAGTGAAAATCGTTTCCTTCAATGAGGTAAACATGGTGAGGTCTGTGACAGAATGTGAATAGGCGCGACAAAAATGTCTGTATTTGGATCGTTGAAATAGAAGATGATGGTTCTGTACTTCTAGTGAACTGCAGCTAATAAAATTCAATGTCAGTGATTCTATTAAAGTCCTGGAAACCATCCAGTGCTGTCACATCCCATTAGGTCAGCATTTACACAGAAAGATTGTTCAGGTACAATCAAATGGAGGAGAAAGAGTGAGGGGCACAAGGAGATGGACTGAGACAGAGGAAGGGGGCAGAGAGAGGAAACCCAGAGGACTCAGTGTGCTTATTAATATTAATAAATCAGAGGTGTAAATGGTGAGGAGAAAAGACAGAGAGTGATAAACGCTGCATGTCATGGTGCACCCTGAGGAAACTCCGGCAGAAACCTCTGCTACATCACTTGGCTGTTGTCTTACCAAGAGACGTCATTGCCAGACTGGGTAACGTTAGCTGCTGGATGCTAGCGCTGCTTGCAGTCTCCTGGTTTCCCTTCATTGATTGCTGGACGAAGATAATAACGTAATGCACACGCAGATGGAAAGTTCTGGCTGCATCGTCCTTCTTCAGCATCTCCAAGCTACAGACAGAGCCAGGATCCCAGGCCACGACCACCTGACACGGACTGACCTCATCTGGACAAGGACCAGCCCACGCACAATTACCCAAAAGCTGGACAGCCAACAATCAATCTGTAAAGATGGCCATGACACAATAAGGCCCCGTTCACACTGGAGAAAGTCATTCCAGCTTGAGTAGGATTGTATCTGGATAGTCTTTAAACTGGATACGTTCAGACCTATTTTCAAATCTAATCTGACACAAGCGTGTCCGCACTCAATCCGGCTCACACCTAAGCCACATTTGAGCCAATCACACCTCGAACCCGGCTGCATCCAGTTTGATTTCAGCCGGATTTGAGGTGTTCACACTCATCTGGATACATCTGGATGCGGCCCTAATCCCGCTTTAGCCAGATTTATTTCCCCAGTGTGAACGGGGTATACCAATCCAGTTAACCAAACTGTTGTTCCTTCATTAACATTTCAATCCCCCATACACCATCCTGCTGCCCCAAAAACTCACTAGGGCACCAAATATAGATTAATCCATCACAAAAATAGCCCCCTGACAAATGCCCTATTTCCTCCTCTTTGAGTTTATTAAAACTTTCAGCACCGAGCTGTTTAGGAAATCACTTTCCTCTAACTTAAACAACAACTGTGGACTAATGGCTGCTTGAATACATGTGAACATCAGCCCCACTGCCAGGCTAAAGAAGTGTTGCAGTCAGTTAATTAAAACCAGCAGTTAGTTAGCTTATTTTGTTCCGTTCAGGCTAAGGTAAGCCAACAGGACATATCAAAAAAGCCAAATAAAGTTTTAAATGTAGGTTTCTTTGCTGCAGCAGTGGATTTTTTGGAGTCTGTGCTGTGCCACCTGGCATGAAACTTCAAATTCTAAAAATCCTTTCTCAGATTCAAACAGCAGAGAAGTGAAAAATGTGACAGAAGCTTTGAATAAGTGAGGAGAAGAGATTAGCTCTAAGAGAGCTGGAACGATAGCTGCTGTTTTGACTGGACTTTAGAAGGTTGAGCCGCTATCAGACAGCCAAGAGTGAAGGCCTGCTGTGTGTGGATGACTGGGAGAGCCTAACAGTTGGTGTGGGAAATCACAAGCTGGGATAAAGTGTGAAGCTGGACCACGTCCCGTTTGTTTGGGGATGATGCTTTAAAAAAACAGTGTGCCGCTGTGCACGTTGGCTCATCGAGTCAAATTAAGAATGACCCACCTCACTCAGAAACAGAGTTTCTTCACTTCCAGAACTGATGTGCATCACCACAAGGTAACAAAGCCTGCAGCGCTCACATTAACCTTTCTTGTTCTTTATAAAAGCCATTTATCCTCTGAAATGATTTCATTATCAGCCTCTGCTTCAGTGGAAGCCATAACAGAAGTCCCTTATCAGACAACCGTTGTGTGTTAATGCTGCCGCATCCACAGCGCACACACACACACACACTTTCCTCTAAAAACTTGGGATGTGCTTATTGGCTCCCTTTATCTATATTTCGGTCCTTTGCTGCTCTGTAAACATGCTCACTCACCTCATAAATAAATGCATCTGACTTGATTTAGACAAAGAAAAGTTCACCTTAAAAAATGCACGGATTCTCTTCTAAGCCTGGACAAGCACTTAGTTGCTTTATCAAACAAATTAAAGTACTGACCGACCTAATGTGTTATACCATAAGTATAAGGGCCAAATGTAGTTCAGACGGCCTCTGAAGAAGGACCAGTTTATCACATTGAGGGCTACGTCACATAAAAAATGTTCATTATATTCAGAGATAAATCACCTGTCAGATCAATATCAGTCCAAAGGTTAATATTAGATCCATGACTTGTTCTATAAAAAATGGCTACATTTTTGTGACCAAAAGTAAATGGACACCACTTTAGCATACAGCTAGTCCGTTTTGCTGCAGTCTGTTTTGTCCTAACAATGTTCCAGACTAAATATGTAATAGTTACATTAATTGACTGTGTTGGTGTAATATTTCAACATGGCAAAAAAACTTTTACTAAAACTGTTTAATGGGCTAGACAGGAACATATTGAAATTCAAACATGGTGGCTGGGTGTCCACATATGTTTGTCCATATAGTGTAAATAAAACCAAAGACTGACTCATGAACTTGATGTGTCCACAGTCCTAGCAACACCTCTTGCGCCTGAGTATGACAACCTTCCCTGCTGAAATGATTGGAAGTAAGCTCTACATATCGGTGTCATCGAGTCAACCATTAGTACCCTACACACCAGACATTAGCCCAGCTCACAGCTTAAGAGGATGCTAACCCATAATGCCTGGTCACTGTGACATATGTGTACTGTATCCACTGTGTTCTGTACACGGGATTTCCTCCAAAGCAGTGACACGAATGTATGGTGCTGTTAGCAGGAGGTGCTTCCACTGGAAGGATACAGATATCAGTCCCAAACTGCATCATGTGTCAGTGGCAGAACATAACATGATCAAAAGATCATGTTACTGAAGGCACTACAGATAAGTGGATATAAGATTCTTTTACAGGCATTAATATTTACAGCAAGAGCACTGCTGTGACTCTCCTATGTTTGGGCTACATCAGAATCAGAATCGTGTTTATTGCCATGTAAGTGAAGGGGGTTCACAAGGCTATAAATGACATAACAGACATACAATGAACAGAACATAAAATGAGTGGCGGTTGTAATGGCAAACATAGACCCTTATATGAACGAGTGGAACAGTGTAATAATGTAATAGGCACCACATGGGTCTGTGAGGTGGTACTAGTGTGCAAGTAGTGCACAGGTCCCATTGCCACTGTATACAAGCTTCATATTTATTTGCAAAGACGTTTGTATCCTGTATATTGCGTCCAGAAGTAAATATGATATGAAAGCATTTTCTTTTAATTCTTAGTTCAATTGACTCTTCTGAGACCAGGTTAGAGCACCAAGGTCAAACTGAGTGTTGTTAAATGAGTCTGGCCTACAGAGGATTTCCCATTTGTGTCACGTTTGTTATACAGAAGCATCTGCAATGCTGTCCTTGGAAAGTGTTTAAAAAGAGCAGGAACTTTCCAAAGAATATTTGGCAGGTGATTGGATGAAGCATCTGTCTATCACAAGCTAACTTACTGGTGGAGGAAGTACTGAAGCTTGGTACTTAAATAAAAGTACAAATACCCAGTTTAATATATAAAGTAAAAGTAGAAGTGCTACATTAGCAATACTACTTAAGTGAAAGTCTTAAGTACTTTTTAAATGTACTTACAAGATAAGATAAGATAAGATAAGATAAGATAAGATAAGATAAGATAAGATAAGATAAGATAAGATAAGATAAGATAAGATAAGATAAGATAAGATAAGATAAGATAAGATAAGATAAGATAAGACTTTATTAATCCCGAAGGAAATTCTTGTGCCAGAGGTATCAAGTTGCATTACATGCAGTTAAGTACAGAGTATAAGAGTATAAGTGTCACTATAATCCAAAAATAAGAGTACAGTACGCAGTATGAGCACAATATATGATACATGGATACAATATGGAGATGTAAGGTGCTAAGTAAGCATAAATATAGACAAGTGGAGGGAATGACAGTGATGCCTGACATGATTCTCCCTACAGAAAGCTGGTGATTTCTTTAAAATATATATCAGTTTAGGTTAGCTTGTAAAAGATGAAAAGATGATTCCCCCAATCATCCAAGAACTCCTAAATTTGCCTGTCCCTTTCTAGGGCGTCTAGTACAGTTAGATTACTTTTAAAGAGGACTGGGTGTCCCCTTTTTCCATACAACGAAATGCTAAGCTAACTAGCTTTTAATCTGAGTTAAAACTGTTCCTTTAGAGTCAAAATATGGTTGATGGTATGATTAGTTCAAACAAACCTGCTCTTTGCACATCATGCTCATGCATAAGTGTGTTTTCCCTGCACACTTCAAACACATTGAAGGTTGGATTTTTTATTGGCAGCAGTTGTCTATGGAAAATGTACTGTATAATAATGCAATGAAAATAAAATGCCTTGCTGCATTCAAACACTGATGTAACTCCACTGTAATCCATGTTGTGTCCTTTCCCTCTTACTGCCTGTTCATCTGCTTCCTCTGAGCTTCTGCACCTTGCTCACAGATTTTCTTTTCCTCTGAGTGGGTGAAAGAAGGCAAAGAAGACACAAGTGTGACAGACCCACACAGGACATGAGCAGCCAGACATGGATATCGAGCCTCCTGACACATACAGTGTATGTGTGAAAGCCGCATATTCACCGAGCAGCTCTATCAGAGATGTCTGACTGGTCCCACATTCATCCTGCAGCATGACAACGAGTTCAAATGTACAGCCAGGGTCCAACTATCTTCAATGACAAGGAGATCAGATGGTCTGGCCCCCAGAGAGCCCTGATCTCAAAAATCACAGTCAGCCTGGGATTATAGGAGGAGACAGAAGATACTGAGACAGCCGGAATCCACAGAGTTCTCCGATATTCTGAACAACCTACCTGCCAACTAACCTGAAAAACAAGTGTTCAGCTGTGCCTAGGAGAGTTGGTGCTATTTGAAAAGGTAGAGTGCTCACAGCCAATATTGATTTAGGTGTTTTTAGTCTTTACTACACAATTTGAGGCATATTTTTAAAGCATCGCTGCCTTTTAATGCTGTAAACACTTGCAGAGCAACAACCCATGGTTATTTTTGCAAGCAGCTTATAGGTACGTTATATTGTGACCTTTCGTGGCTGGGTGGGACAGCATACCATACTTAAAGACGCGCCTGGCTGATCCCAAATAAACATAACCAGCTCTTTTTCAAAGGTGATCCCAATATGTCCCCCTGTAGGTTTTATAAAGTACCAGTCGGAAATTAGATCAAAACAGGTTTTTGTACCAGTCTCTATCATGTTTTATTTTTTCTCACTTTGGCTGTCTATTCGGATTGACTCACTATTGGAGTCAGCCTCAAGTGGCCATTTGTGGAATTGCAGCTTTCCATTTGTCAGTGCAGTTCAGTTCATTTTTCAGCCCTGAATCGGTGCACAAGATTGTAGCACAGATTATCATCAACTCAGACCCTTCACATGGATAGCAGGAAGATGAATTCCATGACAAGACCACAAAGAAAAAAGTGCAAATATGTTCATTTATTTTTAGTTTATGAACAGGCGTAACAGAACAGTATGTTACTTTCTACAACACCCAGAACGCTTTGCAATCTATTCCTTCTGATGTGTCGCCCCAGTCTGATGCTTTAGATAGGCTTGACACTGACCTTTGTGGAAGTGGGCCTACAAACCGTCAGGAAGTACAGACTGTAGATTCTGCATGGAGGAAAGTGAGAGACACTACACAAAAGCTAGATACAGTATGTGCACATTTTATCGTGCCAGAATGTCATGAACTATTCAAATAGTGTGTCTGTGTGTGTGTGTGTGTGTGTGTGTAAAGCAGGTGCAGTTTGGTGCATCTCTGACCCAGTGTGTGCATGTTCAGCATAAACAAGACCCAGAAAACTCTTCTGATGATTTGCCTGTGACTTGAGTTACGTTTAAATAAACATTTGTTTGCATAGTAAGTGAGGGCAAATCTGGAGTTGAGCAATAAATGCAACTAGATTCATGGCAGGAGACTGTGGGATGTTGCTGGCAGGGCCCCGAAGAAAAGTGTCTTTGTGAAGAAAACAAATGATCTGGAGCGTTATTGGACGTACATTTGTTTCACTCTGATTATTCCCAGCTTGCCACAGACATCCACCAGGACTCAGCTGGAAGGATTAGGTTTCCTGTCTTTTCCAGGCAGCTGTTTGAAAAATAGCAGTCAAAACTGGGGCAACTTAGTACCTTTTGAACCTATGAGTCTGACTGTCAACACAACAGACGGGCACCAGAGGAAAGGGATTTTACCTCCTAAAGTTTCTACAACAAATATAGGTCAGATTCCCATTGTGGGACTAATAAAGGTATTCCTAATCTTAATCTTAATCTTAAAATATACCACTTACATGTTTTCAGCCAGACAGGTCCATTCAGAGGCATCCAGAGAGCTAAGCTATGGGTGGACGACATGGTTAACCATCAGCGTTATAGAATGGTTTCTGTCACCTTTCATGGCCGTAAGTCTAATATTTTTGAGATGAAGCATAAAATCCTGCTATTAGTGTTTTTACCAAAGCTTCACTTGAAACCTCTTTTTATTCGTACCTTACACTCTTTTTTATTTATACTGGACCCAGTCGACTCCCTGTCTGTCTCAGCTTCGCATCTGACTTTCTGACACAGACATTTAAAAATAACATTGTCTTGGGCGAATTAAGCGTGAATTAATTTGGGGTTGCTGTGTGTCATGCAGTAATTTTATATTCTTAAGAATATATAAGGCAGGAGAATGATGTGGGTGGAGTGGGTGCTAGTGCGGATTGTTGAAGGCTAGCAGATAGAGCTATGAGGGGTTCCACCACAGATAGTAGAAAAAGACAAGGCCACAGATACAGTGCCTTGTGAAAGTATTTGGCCCCCTTGAACTTTGTGACCTTTTGCCACATTTCAGGCTTCAAACATAAAGATATAAAACTGTAATTTTTTTGTGAAGAATCAACAACAAGTGGGACACAATCATGAAGTGGAACGAAATTTATTGGATATTTCAAACTTTTTTAACAAATAAAAAACAGAAAAGTTGGGCGTGCAAAATTATTCAGCCCCTTTACTTTCAGTGCAGCAAACTCTCTCCAGAAGTTCAGTGAGGATCTCTGAATGATCCAATGTTGACCTAAATGACTAATGATGATAAATGGAATCCACCTGTGTGTAATCAAGTCTCCTTATAAATGCACCTGCACTGTGATAGTCTCAGAGGTCCGTTTAAAGCACAGAGAGCGTCATGAAGAACAAGGAACACACCAGGCAGGTCCGAGATACTGTTGTGGAGAAGTTTAAAGCTGGATTTGGATACAAAAAGATTTCCCAAGCTTTAAACATCCCAAGGAGCACTGTGCAAGCGATAATATTGAAATGGAAGGAGTATCAGACCACTGCAAATCTACCAAGACCTGGCCGTCCCACTAAACTTTCAGCTCATACAAGGAGAAGACTGATCAGAGATGCAGCCAAGAGGCCCATGATCACTCTGGATGAACTGCAGAGATCCACAGCTGAGGTGGGAGACTCTGTCCATAGGACAACAATCAGTCGTGTACTGCACAAATCTGGCCTTTATGGAAGAGTGGCAAGAAGAAAGCCATTTCTTAAAGATATCCATAAAAAGTGTCGTTTAAAGTTTGCCACAAGCCACCTGGGAGACACACCAAATATGTGGAAAAAGGTGCTCTGGTCAGATGAAACCAAAATCGAACTTTTTGGCAACAATGCAAAACGTTATGTTTGGCGTAAAAGCAACACAGCTCATCACCCTCAACACACCATCCCCACTGTCAAACATGGCGGTGGCAGCATCATGGTTTGGGCCTGCTTTTCTTCAGCAGGGACAGGGAAGATGGTTAAAATTGATGGGAAGATGGATGGAGCCAAATACAGGACCATTCTGGAAGAAAACCTGATGGAGTCTGCAAAAGACCTGAGACTGGGACGGAGATTTGTCTTCCAACAAGACAATGATCCAAAACATAAAGCAAAATCTACAATGGAATGGTTCACAAATAAACATATCCAGGTGTTAGAATGGCCAAGTCAAAGTCCAGACCTGAATCCAATCGAGAATCTGTGGAAAGATCTGAAAACTGCTGTTCACAAACGCTCTCCATCCAACCTCACTGAGCTCGAGCTGTTTTGCAAGGAGGAATGGGCAAAAATTCCAGTTTCTCGATGTGCAAGACTGATAGAGACATACCCAAAGCGACTTACAGCTGTAATCGCAGCAAAAGGTGGCGCTACAAAGTATTAACTTAAGGGGGCTGAATAATTTTGCACGCCCAATTTTTCTGTTTTTTTATTTGTTAAAAAAGTTTGAAATATCCAATAAATTTCGTTCCACTTCATGATTGTGTCCCACTTGTTGTTGATTCTTCACAAAAACGTACAGTTTTATATCTTTATGTTTGAAGCCTGAAATGTGGCAAAAGGTCACAAAGTTCAAGGGGGCCAAATACTTTCGCAAGGCACTGTACATTTATGTCATCCACCGATTTGTGGAGTATCTGTTGACAGTTTTACTTTTTTGACCTTTGCTACCTTTTCATTGGTGCCAGAAATGATCATATTTGGAAGAGGGGGTGGAGCCTGAGAGCAGAGCAGTAGCTAATGAATCAAGCGGCAAACAGAGACATTTATAAGATAGACAACTTTTCAGGTTTGCCCATAAAAATGTGGCCAAAATATTTGGTTTAGTTTAGCGGGTCAAAAGGTGTTCTACTCATCTCCTTTGACGGGGAGGGAAAAAGGTCACGATCAAATTTTAAATACTCACGTTCTGCATAATAGTGGAATATTAGTGTACATTTAAACCCTTAACAATCCCTTTGTGCTGCTTAGTCAGTCACAGGTTGGAGTCCTCCAAAATTACATATTATCTTTACTTTTTGCCATTTTTCTTTTTATCCTCCAAATCTGCACTATCCAATTAAGCAGAAACATTCCCTCCAACACACAAACAAAAAAACTGGGGAAGGATAATCCTGAGATAACAAGAAGCTTTCAAGCTAGAAGCAAGATGTCATCTCAGTAAAATAATGTCTCTTGAACTAATTATGTATCCAAAATGGCTGTCCCGGGCCAAATTAAAGATCAGAGCGCTGGGGGAGCATTCAGACTGATGCAATGACCCCAAAAGAAATCGAAAACGTTCCTCCCTGTCAATCACCAGCTTGCATCAGCCCGGCTAATTTGAGGAAGTTTCTTCAGAACAATATAGAACTTTCAGCAAAAGTCTTATGCCCTCATTACTTCCAATATCTTTAGAGTTTGACCCAAAACTTGAGAAGTGCTACTCAGGAAATCTGCTTCCCAAGATGATTTTAGAGACTTTGTTCCATTTCGTCCAATAATCTGTGACAAACAGAACTTGATATCAAATGATGACAGGTAGTCAACAAGCTTAGCACACGGCTTGCTTAGTTAACTAGTGTGGCACATATTTCCGCTGCTTTTACCTTCTGTACAGATTTAACACTTTAATAAAAAACACCCCTGTGTGGATTCAGCTTTGCTCCAAACTGACTGCAAACAGACAATGCTGTAATAACAACCACCGTAAAAGAGAGGGGTCTATTCTGCTGAAGCAGTGTGTATCCGAACTGTTGTTGACCTGAGGGAGAGTCTTCCTCTGAGAAACTCAGCGGGTGTAATGAAATGGCAGCGGGCCGCTCAGTTCACTGATGTGTGGAGGCCATATATCGCTCCACTCACAGCGGAGAGCGTCTGCTCCCAGCTGGACTAAAAGTAGGTTGAGGTGCTTGAGAGAAATCACTTGGCATACCAGCTGTTCCATCTACCTAATAATCGGCTTTACTATATGAAGGTCCGCTCCGGTCCGCCTATAGGCTCGCAGCAGCGTCACTGACTTAGAAAGGTTCTGATTGAGCTAACTGGCCGGCTGTTTGTTTGGATTTCGTGGAGGAAAGTGCGCTCCCCCCCCCCCCAACTATGACAGCTCCAACTGGCAAACACAAGAGAGGGAAATGAAAGAACATGAACCAGATCGTTACAGGGAACACAGTCCAATTTGTGCAGAGAAGTAAAGGTTATTACACGGACTGAGAAAAAGTTAAGGTCAGACGTTTAATGGCTGCAAGAGGCATGTTCAGACCTGGCTTTGCAACAGAGAAAGAATGTTAGCGGCTCCCACACAGACCGCTCTGATACGAGCTGGCCTGTATGCTCTTCTTCCTCACTGCCATGTTTTCTAAGCATTTATTTAACGGGATGGAGCTTTGACTGCCAAGTTTCCTCTGTGGAGAAATGTGAAGGCCACTGACCACGTTACAGCAGCACAGTTAATGAACGTCCTCATTTATAGTCAGTGCTAAAAGAACAATGTGTGAACGGAGATCTCACCTCTGACTGAAGTGCTACCTAAAATTTATAGAAGGACGCACAGGAAACACAATCCTTACAAGTTCTTTTTGTGGCTTCTTTTTCCATCTATGAAACACAGATCAATAATCTGCAAATGACACAAATATGCTCAACTCAAAAATAATATACACAATATACTGTTATTATAACATTTTATCTGCACAGCCAAGCAGTATTTTATATTATATAATAACAATTAAATATTATTTTTATATTATTTAATAAAAAAATACTAAATAGTGTAAAAAAGTGATCAAAAGCTAAACCTATCTAATAATAAACTTCTGGGTTTCTCTAAAATGTTGTCTCTTGTTTCAAGTTTCCTCCCCCAGTGTTACAAATGGTTAAAGAATACGCAGAATAAAGGGGTTTCCTGCCCTTTAATCAGTTTAATATGTTCCAGTGTCAGCTAATGCCAGTTATTACAAAAATGGCCCAAAATTTACCAATGAATCAAACGTGTTATTTTACATGGGAGTGATTTTAAAACTTGAAAATTGGTGATATTTTAATAATGATTTTCTCAAGATAAATTGTTTAGTGAACAGCACCTGTGAGGACAGATTGTACCCTTCATTTTTGCCGAAAGCTGGATATAGGTGAGCCTTAGTGACTTTTTTTTTGTGTTAACGGACAAATGATTTATTGTTTCCGCTGTGTCAAATAGCTGCTGCACCTGCTTTATCACTGCAGAACAACCACAGCAGCACAGGAGATTGTGTCTGGCATTTAACAATGGAGAGAAGCAGGTGTAAAACTGTAACGACAGAAGTAAAACCCAAGATATGGCAGCAAATTCAGGAAGAAAAAAGATGCATTAAAAGTTAATTGAACTAATCTCTCTTTTCTCTGTTTTACTCTGTGGAAGAGGTTTTTTTTTCTTCTTAGTTCTAACAGCAGCTCCGGTCCAGTGTGATGTGATTGAAGCAGCCAATTAAAAACTCATTAAGTAGGCATGTTATATTATTTTTAATCTTTTTTACAGCAATAATGTTGTTGAAAGGGTTTCAAACTTTTACAATGAATCTTCATAACTTATTCAGCCACTGATGTTTTTGCAATAACATCCATCTAATTCAGGCCTCACATACTGTGTAGCTTCTTCTTTCAGGATGAACACACACCAAGAAAATGCCCTCATTACTTTTTAGAACTGTACAATACACACTGACACACACAGAGTTTAATAAACAGAGCTTTGTGCTTCGTCTGTTTACATGTGTTGTGAAACAATGAAGGTCTGCACTGGCCCCCGTCATGCTAGCTGCTCCTAATGGCTACACTCCCAGAAAAATTAAATTAACGGGATACTACCTAATAAAGCTACATTTAAAAGTGGTGCAACAAGGCAAAAATACTGTTAGCTAGGTGGTGGATACATCAACACCAGAGATCCATCGCTGACCACTAATGGATGCTGTTTCTAAGACCACACAGCAGACATCACAAACAGAACAGCCAATAGGGGAAAAACTAGCAGGTTGCTAGGCAACAGAACAACATGAGATCCTTCATAGATAGATTCATAGGCCATGGCATTGACAGTGTGTCCAACCTTGGCAGTCTACGGAAGAGACACCTCCTAGAGTGATCTACGTCAGATAGCGGTGGTGAAGCTGGTTGCAGATTGGTCTGCCACATCAATAGTGTGACCCAAAGACCCAAACCCTCCTTTCCTAAACCTGACCAAATAGTTTTGGTCAAACCTAAACAAGCTCCACCTTCTGCGTGACACTCTGGTTAATATACAGTATCTGTTTGGGAATCACTTCCAACTGACCTATTCCGCATGCACCGAGTCTGGCTGCCTGTCTGATGTATTAGCACTAGTACTGGCATGATGATGGTATTCCAGGGTCTCAACCTTCCTTAGGTGATCAAGGGATTTACAGCCATCTGCTGCAGGAGCTTCAGTCTTGCCCTGCATCTTTATGTGTGTATGTCTGGATGGGGGTCATCTCTCTCTAACCTCCTTGTTGTCCTTTCTCTTTGTATTCTTGTCACTCGTCCATCCCTCCCCTCCAGCAGCTTGTCTGTCTCTGGCTGATGCTGTGATGATGTTCAACACCAAGACAAAGGTCATGCTCCAAGAGCAAGTGAGACGGTACGGACCGTAAAACCCAGCCAGCGTGATCTCTCCTGTGTGTAGGATCTCTGCTGGTTTACAGTTTGGTAACAGGATTTATCACCCATCAAATGTTATGTCGAAGCAATGAAAACAACACAGATGATGATGTCACTCACTATACACTACACTATACACTACACTATACTGTAACAAAGCTGGAAGGGATACAGCACAACTCACAACTACATCAGTAATATACCTGGCATTATGTGCATGTGTTTACAAGACAGTGAACGTGAAAAGGAAGGTCGGCCAATGTATCACAAAAACAGGATGTAAAATACTGCACATGGTACAAACACAGTACACAGCAATTAATATTTCATACTCTGCCTCTGAGCACAGAATGTCATCAGTGTGTAAACGGATGTTTTTGCATAATGAATGCTGATGTGGTTACGTAATATCAAGTTTAAAAGACGTGATAACGGCGTTTATTAGAACGTGACTGCAAGATGCATTTGTAAATCATTCCTTCAAATATTCAGATAGGGACTCGGACTCTTGCACCCAAAAGCGGCAATCATCCCTCTACACCACGAGCCACAAAAAATCATTCTCTGCTGCAAATGTGTTACACACAAAACCAGCCCAAAACAAAGTCCAACATCAGTTTGATTCAAGTAACTGAAAACAAGTCAAAATCAAATCCAGAGTGTGTCCAAAGCAGCTCCAATGCAAACTTAAAACTAAGTCCAGGAGTCCAAAACTAAACAACCAACCCAAAACAACCCCAAACCTAGTCCAACACCAAGTACACAAACGGTCCAAAACAAAGACCAACACTAGCTGAAGACTAAACCAAGTACAACACTAGTCTGAAACTACATACCAGCTCAAGGGGGTCCAGGCTTCAGCAGACCTGTGCACACTTTTTTCTGACATGAATGTTCCTGTGACAGCTCAGTCAGTCCACTTTGTTAAGTGCAACAAGAGCCAAGTGCGCAGGGGAGTGAGAGCTGAATCAGGATCTGTGTACACGTCACACACACCTAAATACGAAGTGGCATAACATCAGTGTGACAATTAGCATACAGTGTGAGTGTGAATTCTTTAACACAGCACTTGTTTTGTGAGCATCTCTTTGCACTCAAGAGCCTTTTTAAAGGGAAATCTACTGTTTGTGCAGCAGCTGCCGCCTTTAAGTGTGTCTCACACTGTTCAGACCAGAGGCAGCAGCTCCCGTATTCATAGCAGTGATGTAACAGGCTGGTGGGCTGCAGAGGAGATAGAGAAGGCAGAGCACTGCTAACACTGGAGACTCCCTGCAGTCACTGTGCAAAATAACAGACGAGACATTTACAGACAACAATAAAAATACAAATAAAAACCCATATTTTTCCTCACAAAAGCATAAAGGCCTTCCTTCACAGAACATACATTGCCCAACATGCAATTTTATATTATCTTAGCATAAATACAGTACAGCCACAACAGTCTGAGTAAGGAGGTAGGATGGTGGGGTACATGCAGCACGGTGGTCCGCGGTTCGAGCCCCCCCTGACACCGCTGTTTGGTTTTTGTGGTGTTAAGACTCATTTTAATTGTGGCTGAATTTGGCGTTAAACACAGGGTTAAACAAGGGGTTAGGTAAAGATCATCTTGAAACACACACACTTCATAACATTACCGTCTGATTTACTATATCTACTTTAATAAAAACCCTGGTGTGTGGCTGCTGAGGACTGAAATATCAACCTGTGCCCGGTGAGGACAGGCTACAAACCTCATCGGGAGGATTCATGAAAGTCAGGATATTATTACCATTGCAGTTTTTTGAAATGTCTCTTGTGAATCTTTCATCTTTGAGTGAAATACTAAGTCACTCCTCAAACAGAGCTGTCCTGTCAGTGGCAAATAAAAAAGGGCGACTGAAAGACAGATCCACCGCGTACTGAGGCGATGATGGATGGAACTTAATAACTCATCATATTTTCTGGAAGGAGTGTCGTCCCGGGGTTTACTTTATTCTGAGGCAGCCAGATGTGCCACCACCACCGCACAGTATGCTGCAGCAGCCATCAAACGTCTGCAGCGGCCTCGCCACTTGGACCCTTTGCACTTTGAGCCTCAGAACGTAATTCAAATTCAGCTCTCCGATGGGTGCCCCGATGGTCGGCTGGCCTGATGTTGCCTCTCAGCATCTGAAATGACCAGCGGGACGCTTTCTTTGAGTCGGGGCGAGGAGACAGTGGTCCATCTCTCCTTTCCTTCAGTCCTCGCTGACTGAAATCAACCCGACCGGTTTCAGCTCTTCTTTTTATTCAAGGACTCAGAAATCCTAACAATGATTCATGCGTTGTTTCGGAGCTTATTATGTTGTTTTAGTTCTTCTTCTGAACAAATACCAACACCAAGAGAACAAACAGCATGGCACTACTTAAATGTTTGTTCAGCTCTAAGACTGCAGCTGGTTTTTTTATCTCATAGCTGCAATGTTTTGTGTTCTGCTTTATTCTTATGTTTTCATCTCTTCCCCTGTTGTTCTACTCATTACTGGCTATGAGGATAAAACTGCTGTGAAACACAAATGTTCGTCTTGTGCAGCAGTTAAAGGAGAAGGCAGCTGCAACTAAGACCTAAATGGCAAATACAAAGACAGAAACGGTGTGTTTCTTTTACACCAGGCTGGTTTGGGTCAGTTTGTCCATGCTGGGGCAAACCTGTCAATCAAAACTACCTAACAGCCCTCTGAGAACTGTAAGTAGAAGTGTGCGTGTAAATGAAACAGGCCAGCAGGATTTAACTGTGCTAGCACATATGTGAGTAAAGCATGATATTATTAGTGTGAGCACACACCTGCTTACTGCCACAACATAAGAGCCTGCCTAAAAGCACTGCTCTGCCAGGGACACACTGCCATATACAAGTGTATACAAGAGTGCCAGCTAACGTTATTAGCAACAGAGCGATGAGGCAAGCTCTCCCACCGTCAGCTCCACTCCTCACCACAGAGTACACAGCTTCACCTGCTGCCGCTTGCTTTACTCTCAGCATTTCCCTGGCAGGGTTTACTCTATCTTCCAGGCTTAAATTCAAGCACTTGCAGCCGAACCACCAGTGGTTCAGACCAATCAGCGTCCAGTGACTTGTGTTTTGCTCATGAAGACGACAAGAAGCACCTCCAAGTGTGCTGCAACTTTCAAAAGATCCTCACCGCTGCGTTTCGTTTCCTTTTATTGAGCCTACATTGATCTGATTGGTTGAACTCATTACAAGGGGACTGGACAGATGGTTCATCCAATCATCTGCCATAAAAGTGCTTGCACCTCTTAAACTCTTTCCTTGGGCGATCTCACAGATGGCTCTATGTAACAAAGCATCTGGCATGTAGCTGACTTAAATCTAACACATGCTCATTTATATGAAGGTTTAAACAGGACAACATGAAATATTACTAAGCTTAACCTTTAAATGTAGTCATGAGTTTACAGCACCTAAAAACATGTGACCTTTTGAAAGGTGAAAGGTTAACCTGCTTATTGACAGTGGTGGAGTACAGCTGCAGGAGCACCCCAATAACAAACTCTGGAGAGCCCTTCGTTTCATCTCTGCACGGCCGCATTAAAACCTGTAATGAATCCATTGGAATGTTTAACTACGGCTAACGCGCCGTCTCAGGGAGCACGTGCCCGTCCAGTACAGCGGCCTGCGGCAGCCCGGCTGCATAAGAACAAATAGCAGCGGTGCCATAATCACCGCCAGCATTAGCTGTAATGTCGTTACCGCGGTGAGTAATTGCAAGAAATGTAGCAGGCAGCCATCAGGCGTGGAGAATGTGGATGTGTAATGATATCAGGAGATTATTGAGATTGAGTATCATAACTTCATTGGCCTCTCTCTCTGATCCCGTCCTTATTTTTTTCTCTCCCTCTCACTTCCTCCCGTCTCTATGTCCTTTAGTCCCATTTAAAATTGCTCATATCTCCTCTACTGCGTGGGTGGAATGTAGTTTCCTCCTCCTCCTCCTCCTCTTCCCCCTGATCCAACTACTTCTCTTCATTTCCTTCTCTTTCTTCCCCTTCTCTCCCTTCTCTCCTGTGGCCCTGTGAGAGAACACGAGAGGCGCTGGCGAGAGAGGTTTTATGAAGAAAGAGTGAGAGAGAGATAGGCAGAAATAGGGAAACTGCATGACAATGACAAAGAGAGAAAAATATATGAATAAGAGCAGTGTGTGAGTGTGTAAGAGAAAGAGAGAGAGAATGAGGGAGCGAGAGAGCAAGGCAGAGGCTCTTCTGATCACTAACTTGGTGTCCTACTTACTCTCTCTGCAGCACACCCAAATAACAACCCTGAGCTGTGATATTATATTCCCAAAACACACCGACTCAGAAATAACCCCCCTCACACACACACTCCCAATGCAAGAAAAGGGATGCACACTAAACAACCGCAATATTATTACATCCTGTGCAGACACACACCCTCCTCTTCACAATGCACAAATAACACGAGGTGTGATTTTATATATATATATATATATATATATATATATATATATATATATATATATATATATATATATATATATATATATATATATATATATATATATATATAAAAAACGTTCTTTTCCACTAACAGACTGAGGCATGTTTTCAGTCTCTTTTTCCTTTGTCTCAAGTGGGCTATCTGCCATTTCCCAGCATCCTCTCTGTGTCAGAGACACATCCACATTTGAGCTTCAATTTCTTCCAGCTTAAAACACATTGAGGGGCCAAACCCTACATAGTTACACTTCTCTCTGTCACATGTTGTCGTCTGCAGCCTAGATATGGCTGGTGTGGGCAGTGAAAATCTGCGGCGGCTGTCTTCTGGCAGCAATACTCAGTTTGACTCATTCCACCTGCTAAAAGAGTGGGATCCATGGGCCACAACTGGGCCAGATGTGCATCTGTGTAGACCAACAATGTGTGATTGATTTTCGAAATAAAAATCAGCTGCAGCAAACAGACACATACACAGGTAGCTTAAGTTTAGCCTCTCAAATATTGATGCAGTTACTTCATAGACTGCACGTCTCACAGTCTATGAGGCATGTGCAAAAGTTTGGGCACTGGTGTATCTCCCATTGCACAGCGGGGATTTACTGTTTATTTTCCTTTTTTATGTGAAATGATAAAACAAAAACACCATGTTCCTTCTACAAAACAGTAAAAGAGATGTTTAACCAGGTAAAATGCAAAATGTCCTAATCCAACATCAAAAGAAAAGCACAGTACAACAAAAGAATCCAGAGGATGTAAAAATAGAAGAGGGGACTACATCACAGTTCGGTGGCAGAACTGATCACCAAACAGAGGCATGAATGATTCAGCATGACATGGACTTCAGTCCTGTGCATGTGTGCATGTTTCTCTGTGTGTGTTATGTGTTAATGGGAGTGGGGGTAGTTTTCCCTGCAAAATGCTTTTAATGCTCTGTGTGTTTTAAGAAGTCTATGCTGAACCTGAACCGGTTGTTTTTTATGCAAAACTAAAATTAACTGCCGGCAAAAATCATCAACTTAACAGTGGGAGAAAACACAACAGCCCACAGCGTCAGGGGGGTCAACCTCAGACTCCAGAGTGAAAGTCTGCTACACGTAGTGTGGACTGGAGGCCTTTTTTATGAGGTTCGCAAAATCATTCCTCCACTTGGCAATTCCTTTGCAACGCTCTTCACTTGCACAATCATCTTAAACTGATAAACGTCAAATGTTGATGAGGGGCTAGAGGTGGGAAGTACAGCCAAAAATCACAAAGATGTCCTCCATCATTGTGTAACCTTCGGCCCCTCCAGTGAAGCTCATCTCATCACAGGACAATCAATGGGCTGAAGATACAGTATGTTGCAGCTGAAGCGTATGAGGGCTGCAGTACTGTATGTTCAAATTACAGAAAGCATATGAAGTTGCCAGTTTCTTTGGCTCATGTTTCTGAAAGCGTAGTTATCACAGTCTGTTTTTATGTCAAGTCCAGACTATCGCACAGTTTGGGAAAAGACTGCAAGCTGTCCATCATGTGCCAAATCACAGCGAGAACATTATGTTTGAACTGCCTAGATCACCCTCTGTCATCCAGCAGGCTATTTGGAAGCCATTTACATAAAATTTACATTAATCAGGACCACCTCCTCCAACTGATGAGTAAAGGCTGCAGCCGGAGATGTCAGACTGTTACAGCGATCTACGATCTGATGTTTGAAAGAGTGGGGAGGAATCGGCAGCATGATAAAGGTGAGGTTGCAATACAGCTGGAGGCTGCCAGGTTAGCGTTTAGCACATCGATTCATCTTCACTTCAGTCGTTCCTGATGTGTATGGAGATCATGTGGAAGGTAAAGGATTTGTAACACTGATAGGGTCTCAACCCTGCAAGCTGCAATGTGAATAGACTGAACTGTGAGATACCATGTTTAGATCTTTTAGTATTTTATACATCTCTACTGCTCAAATTTCACCACAGTAGTAAGTTGCGTGCTCATCAAAGCGGTATGCGACTGGCTAAGCTCTCGTCTAATTTAACCACAGACGGTTAAATGAGCCCACTCTATTTGGCCAAGAGGGCGAGAGGTGTCCATCACTTCACTCTCTAAGCACTGCATTAGAGCTTAGACTCTGCATGAACACAACACAAAGTGAAGAACAGAGAAACAGGTGTGGATCTACTCAAATATGCTGGGAGAGATTTGACTGGTAGGCCAGAGGGAAAGTAAATAGATATATAATAGCAAATAAATTGTTTACTGACAACCATTATATTTATAGACATCTAACTGCAAACTGTATATACTTATAAAATCCTGTCTGTCCCTCTCACACCACCCCTGTTGTTAAATTTAAACCTGGTTGTAGCTGCTGGAAAGAGCTGGGAGGTTGATGGTCTCAATCCCCTGAGCTCCCCTCTTCCTCCTCATCCTTCCTTTACTCCTCCACTCCCTTTAAGGCTGGCAGTGGACACACACACAAAGGAAACGCAGTCAGAGCTGGTGTAGAGATCCATCAGGAGGAAAGGGCAGCTCCCCTGAGATCTCGCTTTTTCTTCTATTCCTCATCGCCAAACCCACTCCTCCTCGCACTTTTTCCCCTGTTTTCCTACCTCCTCATTCTCACGGCCAGGCAGGCACAGAGAAGCACACAGTCCCCAGAATCTCACTGATCTTGATTGTGACCAATTTTTTAAAAATAAATCATGATGAGAAGCCAATAAAAACATCGCTCTGACTCAATGAATTAAATGTGCACAAGCCAGGTTGCTAAAGACAGGGAGTGCAGATTTGGCAGGACAGACAACACTCGAGTTTTTTACCTGGCATTTGCTTAGGAATAGTTTGATTAGGGCTTTTTGCTCCTGTGCTGTACGTCTGAGGCAAAAAAAATAGATCTATTTCTGTTACTGCATTTTTAGAGGTTAACACTTCACACACATACCACACACTTTGCTATCTCTGACAACACTGGGCAGACAACTTGTGTTTCAGAATGGCAGTTTGACAGTTTGTTCAGCCTGCTGAGCCGAGCTGAGAAAGCAGAGAAACTTAAAAGGGGAAGCAGAATCCAGTCGCACCAGTTCGCAGCCAGAAAAAAATATTACAGTTCAATACTTCAGCTTTGTGGGTTTTTTTAATAACTGACGGATAAGAGAGACTGAGAGGTTTAGTGTAGCTGATGCTCCGATCATGAGATGCAAGTATATTTGTAATGAGGTTTATTTCACCTGAGTTTTGAACAGATATGTTTTCAATTCTTTTCTTTCTTAAACATACAATGATCAATTAAGAGGGCAGAGAGTATTAGCCACGCTAGCCACTCAGTGAGCTTGTGCCTGAGCTTGTGAATGAGCAGAAACCTCTTGGGGGTTTAAATATGAACACTCCATTCCAAACACTGCAGTTCCTCTAATGACCACTTGCGGCAGGCTATAGAAGTGAGCCAATCCACCAGCCCATCCTCACCAGGGAAACATAACAAGAGGTGGATATTTTAGTCCTTGAAAACAGAATGTTTGGCCGCATCGCCTTGTGTGGATGGAGGCGGGGTCTCCCTATGGCTGCTGAAACTGACCATGTGACAGAAGCAGTTTCCCTTTTAAACATGTGTAATGTTGGGAATTTGTTTAAGGTGACTTTTACCTAACCCCTTACCCTGTTTTAATGTCTAAAGAAGGTAAACAGCGAGTGAAAACAGAACAGCTGGCAGTGTCAGGGGACTCGCACAAACACTGATACTGACACAACTGTCAAATCAGGGTGAAAACAGAACATTTCCAGTGACTCTGAACTATTCAAATTCAGCCTAACAGGGAAATTAGGCTTGGCTTCATCCTCTGACGAACCTCCTCTGATGAACAAAGTGTAATCTATATGCACATTTTCATCCCGCCTGTCACGGCTAAAGAGCGAAACTGAAGCAGCACAGAGAGATATCCTGACTTTATCCTGTATGAGACATGCTCCAAAAAATGGTTCAATCCTAAAATCCTCATAATGCAACAAGATAGCAGATTTCTTGACTGATAAACGCTACCTCGATGACACGCTTCAACCTGCAAGCTTCAAGCACAGACAACCTCATCACAGCTATTTATTTTTCTCAGACTTGTAAAATCTGCCCTCAGAGCCACAGAAGTCATTATGCGACACTTCCATGAGTAGAACAAGTAAACCTGGAATTTGCCAGATTGTCTGCGCAGGTTTTACATATACAGCCCAGGAGAGCTCCTAACACACCAAGCCGACAGGTTGAGATGACACCAGCTGGTTCACATCAGTTTCCTCACTGGTGGCTAAATAGAAGCTCATTGTTCTCACTGGTTCACTGTTTAATTGTATTGTTTGTTCACTCATCCCCTACAATGCAAACACTGAAGAGTAGAGATTTTAGTCACCTGAGTCTGTTTGGTCCCTTTGGTGACATTTTAGGTTAGCATAACCACCAAATCCAACCTGACTGCCCATCTTTCAATCATAGGTAAAGGCTCACAGAGGAAGCGACCTCATCAGTGATCTCTAACCACGGTGCACCGTCCAGATTTCCTCAGAGGTTTTAACTGGGCCTCCTGCTGCAAGTGATTTTATATGAATGATAGGAACATCTCGGGGTCCAATCAGGGTAACGGAGAAGAGAAATGAGAGGGATAACAAAGACCGAGAGAAAGATGGGCGACTGGGGACGAGATGAAGAGATGCTGAAAGAAAAGATTGACAGAGAGAAAGAAGAGGCAAAGAAAAAGTGGACCAGCCACGCACAGAGAGGGGAAGGAGGGCTGGAAGAGAAGGAGAGCTGGAAGGGCAGAGGAGATGAGAGAGAATAAAGGCAAGGGGAGAGAGAAGATGAAAGGAGACAGGGAGACAAGCAGACACAGATGTGATCAAATATACATAAGAACTGTACAACGAAAGGATGAACCTGACGCCCCTTACAGCCTGACGCAAAGACAGACGGAGGAATGACAGCGAGAGGAAGACGAGCCGGCGCCTTCACAGAGGATGGAGGCATACAGTAACTGTATAGTGATTAAAAAAATCTTCCTTTTCCAGGTTCATTAATTAGAAACACTATGAAATATTGCACAAGAAATCAGTGGAATCAATTGATCTTTAATCATTTTAACGCCACAGTTCTCTTTCAGACCCCTTCAGAACCTCTTTGTTCTGTTAATGATTACTTGAACAGCTGAACTGTTGAGAGTTCACTCAACTAATTAAAGAAAGAACCTAAAGTAGTACATACACAGACTTCCCAGCATGCATTGTTTGAGGGGCTGTATAAGACATGGCGCTGGACAAACAGTAGTATTGTCCAATCACAGCTGAGCAGCTTTTGTTGATCCACAGTCTATGTAGAGGTGGAACCTGGCTACCTGTCCTCAGAGGCTAAGTGAATTTACTCCCACACATCATCATTTGAGGACACTGACAGACATTGACGCTAAACAGTGCAGCTAAACCTTGAAGCTAGTCCTGCCAGAGTAGCAGCAGCCTTCCCTGCTGATGTTACAGCTGCAACAATAATGGTAAGATTTACAGGGAATAACCAGGTATGAAGTGTGCCGATTCATGTTCTGCCCATTAAGTGGATCATTTCTGGTTCAAGGATCATGTCGATCCTGAAAAAAACAACTGGCACAAAGCCTGGCCGGTGAGGTGTTCCAGCAGCACCTACGGAGACGGCATGTGATCCTGTGAAAAGACGTAGAGGACCAGAAATGCTCGTTACCATCCCCGCCTGCCAAAGACTCTCCATTGTTCCATGGCATCTGTGGCGCATACTGTATCTCATGTTATATTTAGTTTCACATTTTACGGTGCCAAAGTAAAAGCTCATGGGCAAACCAGACTTTTTTCCCCCCTCTTATTCATGATTCTGAGCACCTCGGCGTTCATGACAACCAGCATGGACCTCGCAGTAATCTTACAGGGATGGAGAAGCGATTTCCCTCTCAGACGTCTCTCTCTCACCATTTTCCTGCTGAACAAACACCCACAGCACTGTCTCACTCTAATCTCAGCTGATCATGTGGCTGCATAGGTGATCACAGCAACTATGAGCACAAGATGACACAGTGACCCAAGTCTGAATACAATTCCAGTTTTTCACTGACTGTATTCCCACTTCTCCAAAAAAACAGCTTGAAGCAGATGTTTCTCCTCTGCTGGCACAGCAGTAACACAAAGCAAAGAGAGCGGTGCAGGGTGAGAGCAGACGAGGGTGAAGAAGCTGGAGTCAAAGTCAGGCGGCACTCACTGATGTGATGAGCTTACCAACAGACTCAGATTTCCCAGAAGACACACACACAGACACACAGACACACAGACACACACACACACACACACAGACACACACACACACACACACACACACAGACACAGACACACACACACACACAGACACACACAGACACACACACAGACACAGACAGACACACACACAGACACACACACAGACACACACACACACACACACACAGACACACGCACACACGCACACAGACACACACACACACACACACACACACACAGACACACACACACACACAGACACACACACACACAAACACAGACACACACACACACACAGACAGACACAGACACACACACACACACAGACACACACAGACACACACACACACACACACACAGACACACAGACACACACACACACACACAGACACACACACACACACACACACACACACACACACACACACAGACAGACACAGACACACACACACACACAGACACACACAGACACACACACAGACACAGACAGACACACACACAGACACACACACACACACACACACAGACACACGCACACACGCACACAGACACACACACACACACACACACACACACACACACACACACACACACACACAGACACACACACACACACAGACACACACACACACAAACACAGACACACACACACACACAGACAGACACAGACACACACACACACACAGACACACACAGACACACACACACACACACACACACAACACACAGACACACACACACACAGACACACACACAGACACACACACAGACACACACACACACACACACACAGACACACACACACACAGACACACACACAGACACACACACAGACACACACACACTCTTCGGTCTCACTCTAAAATGGGAAGCGCGGTGTTTAAAAAGCGTGACTCTTGCTCCAGCATGAAACTTCAAATTAAAACTCAGTTGATTTGAAAAGTACAGTCATTAAAATAATTTTTGGCTCCTTACAACGTAACACAGAGCCACAGAGATCAGCCCAGCGACTCCCTTACCCTGCCTGGAGTTAATTAATTGCATGTGACAGTGGAGGTGTGAAGGTGCATGGATGTGCGCCTCATTTGAATAATCCTCACACTCATTTACTAACGTGCTCTGTGATTGGTGCCCATGATGTCAGCCTAGCCACAGAAACAACTACACACAGAACATGAGCCACAACGGAAGATGAGGGGAAGAACATCTTCTCACTACTTCCTGCAAAATAGTGGGCTCTGAGGGGATGCAGGACTCTCTAATTGACAGATGGGACACCTTGAAAATCTGAAGAACTTCATGTACTTCTCCTTTCTTCCCTTTCTCTGAGCTTTGGGTTTCTCCCTAACCTGACAAGCCAGATGGTTTGTTACACAGAACCATCTGGACACTCACCACCGTCTACATTACATGAAGACTCTTTCCAGGTAATTGGATAAAGCGTCTTTCTATTATGGGCTCTCACTGTCATGGCGGAACCTAAAACACACGTCTGACTGCAGGTATGTTCTCCAGCTAACTGGTCTGAACTGGCCTTTCATCATATTTCTTCAAAGTGATGTCATGTTCAGCTTCCTTTCCACTTGTCTGCACAGTAACAGCCAGTTTTTGCCATTGTACCAACCACATCACTCACACACCCAACACACTGTTAATTAATGGGATTAAAATGATCTTGGGTTACATGCAGACTACCTGAGTGAAGCGGGGGGTTGATGTGACTCAAATCATATTTTTTTCAGACTTGAGTCACTTCAGGATGTGGATATATATATATATATACATGAGACATGGCTGTCAGCCTTCAGGATGTGAACTGTTCAAGCTTCTCCATGTGTATTTGTGTTCAGAATGTTACCTGGAACAAAGCTTCCCTGCACAACGTCCTTATAAGCCCACCAACTCTCATCAAGCTTGGATGTAATAGGTTGAGCTGCAGAAAGAGGGAAAAAATCATCAGTGTGTGAAATAGTCTCATTTTTTCATGCCGTTGTGGAACACACAAGCAGGATCACTGAAAAACATAAAACAGTGGACGGTACATGTAGGTGATTATTTAAGGATTTCCGATGGGGCATCACATAATTAAATGTTGCTTATATTACTTGAGTGTATCAGGCTCTTGTAAACAATACCAATGCCTCCGTACAAAGAAAAGCTGTAATTAAAACAAGTGGGAGTAAAACGTCTAGTTTGACCATTTCCAGCTTGCATAACATTAACCCAGATCACTGCAAGTGTGGCACTTGAAGAGCTAAGAACACACAACATAACTGGACATACAGAACCTGTGAGCATATGAATGTGTCAAACCCATCAGTCTGTGAGCCAGAAAATCCAACTGCTACATTAGCCACCATTACAGAAACCAATCCAGCGAGAGCGCCTGACATAACACTTCAAAACGTCTTTCATCAGCATTACATGTGGTGTAGAGCAGTGGTCCCCAACCACCGGGCCGGGGACCGGTACCGGTCCGTGGGTCATTTGGTACCGGGCCGCACAGAAAGACTGAGCAAAACATATATTATTCATTATCTGAGTCTGAAAGCTGTTTCATTTATAAATCGATCAGATTCATCCGCCTGTGCCTTTAAGCACCTGCCCAGACGCTTGTCTCGGTCACGGGATACGGCCCCAAAATTAAGCCCACAAGCAGCAAAAATGAATAAAAAACAAACGTCTTTGGAGAGCTTCTTCGGAAAGGGGAAAAGGCCTAACGAGGAGACAGAAGAAGAGGAGCCTACCCCTTCAAAGAAAAAGAAATCCGCATTTAAAAGACTATATCAGGAGTCCTATTTAAAATACGGATTTATTGCAACAGGTGATTCTCACACACCAAGTCCGCTCTGAGTGATGTGGCGACAGACTCGCAAATGAGGCAACGAAGCCTTCAAAACTGCGAGACCGAGCACCCTGCATTAAAAGACAAGCCATGGAAGAAAACATGAACAAGAACGACTGAAGCAATTAATGACGGCCAAAACAAAATTACGGAGTGGACTGGACATAAGAAACACACTTCGGGTGTCATGTCTCCCATTATCCCCAGATGGGACCGCCTCATTGCTGAGAAAGCTCAAAGGCTCCCACTAATTAAGCATAAGAGTAAGAGTCTGTTTATGCACTTTGTTTTCTGTGCCGGTCCGTGAAAGTATTGTTTTACATGATACCGGTCCGTGGTGCAAAAAAGGTTGGGGACCGCTGGTGTAGAGCACAGGGGAGGGGCCAGGTAAGCTGACCAGGAAGAGGAAGACACTTTAAGGCCCTCTGGTGGACAGGTGGCGAATGGGACAACAACAACAGAGAGAAAGCAACCACAGGGGCCCTGAGGTGTGTCCCAGCTGAAAACAGTCTTTATACTTTGTGTGGCAGTGACGTTTCATTCAAGCTTTAACACCCACAGAATCTGATGCTATGGCTGGTCCACAGTTACACTTGTGTTAAACTTGTAATGAGGCTTGGTCATCCTGGAGATGCGAGTGTTTGTGTGTGTGTGCAGTGAGTCCCTATGGAAGGTCTACAGCCTCCTGTGGTGCACATTAGTTTACACGTTGGTGTCCTGTGTGTGTGTTTCTGGCCTCTGGCCCTTTCACCTGGGCTGTGGTGCCGCCACCATCCAGCCGACCTGCCCGGCAGCAGCTCAGCACAATTAAAACAGAGCCGCCGGGGTGTGACAGGCTTGTTGCACCATTTCCACACACAGACGTGTTGTAAACGGGAAACAGTGTCTGACACTCCGACGTGCCCAACTTAGAGTAAAAATACTCATTTTCCTCCTGCTGCAAATGTTCGGCTGTGGGAGTGAGACCCTGGCAGGAACAGATGTGTTTAACAGTACTCCTTACAGTCTCCATGTGTCAGCCCACAGCTCAGCATGTTACCAGCTCTGTGGAGAAGCCTCTCCCCTTTCAAAGATGCCACACATGATCCGGATGCATCTTCGGCAGCGTGTAACAAAAGATACTTGAAGCTCTATGAAGTGTGTGCACCGGGCATGATGGGAAATGAAGGCTGCAGAAAGTTCTCTGAACTCTGAATGGCTGCAGGGCTGCTGCATGCATGATGCTGCCTCTCTTCAGATCTCTAGCTGCACATGTTTGGGCTGAGACGCAGAGGTTGGCAGCTTCAGCAGCTGATGAGTAACAAGTCCTGACTCGTGACACTGACCGGGCTTTGACACTGGCAGTGATGCTCTTCACACATGTGTGCAGTCTCAGTATACTGCGCACTGCTCAGAAGCTGTGCTGGTCAGGCAGCAGCTGTTTGATGATACTGTGCTGCTTTCTACACTTCTACAGTGAAACTAGATTTTCATAACAACAGCTCCTGGAGTACACTGAGCCTATAGTTGTGAAGCCTCTTTCCTTAATTCTTACCTGATGAAGTGCAGATGATGTATGTTTGCAGAATCACAGATAAATCCCAAACGACATGCATTCTTCGTTCAATAATTCACGCTCATTGTCTGCAGCTGTGGCGGGGTGGCACTTGTAGACGACACGGCCAAACTTTGAGCATTTTCCCTGCTCCTCTTCCTCCTTCCCCGTCTTCGTCCTCGTGTTAAAACGCGTTGAAAGCCTCGCGGCAGAGACTCGGTCCTCCTTCGCTTTTACCCGCTTTGGTGCTCAGGCATCATTTCCGGGCTTGTCACACATCTCGCTCCTCTGTGTGTCCACCGTTCACAGAGTTCCGCCGCGGAGTCCGCTGCATGTTCTTCCTCTCTGCGGGAGATGTTTGCGGCTGCAGCGGATCAGGCAGCAACTTCACTGACGACGCAAAGCGCACCGAGAGCGCACGGACTGACGGAGAGCAGCGACATGCCCACGACGCGATGTGATGTCAGAGTCGCGACAAATGAACATCTTCAACTCGTAGATACGCATAAAAGCAAAAAGGTTTAATACAAAGACAAACTGAGTATGAGCTCAGTGTGAGTCCCAAACTTTACAGAACAGGAAACTAGTTTAGAACACAGATAAAAGTGAATGTTCTCCTCATGGTTCAATAAACTAAAGTAGCTGTGGACGCGCTGTGTTGTATGCAGATGGTCTGGTTGAGTGCTTGGTTGTTCTGACCTACATAACACTCCTAACGCTTACCTGCTGTGGAGGATGAGCGCCCTCTGGTGTCATCATGGGGTTACTACAGCTCCTCTGAGCAGCATACTAACTGTATCAACATTGATCTATTGGCGTTTACATCGATTATATGTCGAATATGGGCTTGGTGCAGTTCTGTCTAATAACAATACTTATATGAATAATAATGACGTCATTTCTTTCACTTTTCACAAGAATTCTGTAAAAATACATTTTGAGGAATTAAAAAAAAACAACAGATTTTCTGTTTTCTGGAAAAATCCTTGTAGAACTGTCGGGTTTTTAAAAACATTTTCCTCTGAGGTTAAAGTTAGAATTAAATGACCTCTTTTTTAAATGGGACTTTACTCTGACTTGCTTGATTTTTTCAGCAGGAACCCAGCTCTCCTTTCTGATTCCTGTCTGTCTTCCTCTGTAAGGAAACACTTTGGTAACAAACCATTGAGTATAAAATGTGATGTATTATGAAATCAAACACACAAAACCCTACAGACAAGAGTCAGAGACCGGGCACAGCAGAGACCTAGAACAGGAGACAGAGAGGAATGAATGCATGTTATTTTTCCATCATGGTTACATCTCTCTCTGATCACACAGATACAGCGAGCCTCTGTCATCCCCCTGTCTCGCTGTGAGCTCACAGATTACATGCTCTAAGGAGATATGAGATTCAGCTTTGACCTACATTGACAGTGCTGTAGGACGATCTGATTCCTTCATCTCCATCTACACACACACACACACACACACACACACACACACACACACACACACACACACACTCAGGCCCGTCCACACCTCTTGCTCTGTCGGCGCACGGCGGCTTTGTTTATCTCCCTCAGCAGAGTTTCCTTGTTGTTCTTCATGTTAGCCTTGGCTGTCTCCAACAAAAACTTGATCTTCTCCTGGTTGAAGGGGGGCTGGAAGGTGGAGAACTCCTCCATCTTTGCTTTGAACTCCTCTGCATCTGTATAAAAACAGCGAGGATCCTTTTAGGCTACTGTAAAATTAGAATCAGTTCATTCAGAGGTCACAGTAGCTCCTGGTTTTAGACAGGTGTGGGAAGCCACAGTGTGATTTAGTTTTTGGATACATGAAGGTGGAGGAAATGTTAGGAAGCGTGTGGGAACAGACCTTTGCAGTTTTGTCTGTTGAAGAGCGGCATGTAAACGATGGTGGGTTCCTTCCCTTTTCCTTCAAACACGTAGCAGTCCTTGGGCCAGTCTCTGTCCTGCAGGACTGTCTCACCAATCTCCGGAAAAGGCTTCTGCACCTCGGCTGCGTAGTCTCTGGCAAGAGTCAGAGTCTGCACAACGAGCAGAACATTACTGTCTTTAAACCTCTAAATGTGCAACTTCCTAATAAGTCGCTCTTCATTAGGAATCAACATGAAGCTGCAGAAATCATCAGCTACGATTCACGCAGGTTTAAATACCTCAAACATGTTTCCTGCGCTGTATTCTGGTGCTATGATGAGGTCGATGTCTCTCTTGTCTCCCAGAAATGAAGGGTAGGCCACATTAATCAGCAGCCCGGCGTCCACCAGGTGGAAGCTTTCTTTAGATCGCAGGCATGTTGGAACAGGCGAATCTGTGCAGAAATTCAGCATTTCTCAGTCTTTCCTCTTATATGCATCATTGTTGTTCTGCCCAAACTCATAAGGGAAAGCTGGCGTTTTAGTTGTTAAAGCTGCTAATTGTGTCATTTGCTGCTGAGATGGTAATATACGGTGGCTTTTTATATATATGGCTTGCATTGTTTTGAGATATATATATATATATATATATATATATATATATATATATATATATATATATATATATATATATATATATATATATAGCAAAGCTCCGTATTAGCCAGCTAGCTTGCATTGTTTTAAGAAAATGAGTGACAGTTTTTGTCTCAATCACCCAACAACCTGCCTGTAATGTGACCACAATCAACGTGATGCATTTTATGGGTTGTTTTGACCCCTGTTAACCCCTTTGGCTAGACCTGGTGTCTGCCCATGTTCCATGACCCATAAAATGAGATCCAACCTGCAGTAACTGTGCAATTACTCTGACTGCCTGAAGGAGGCAGTGTTGCTCTGTAGCTTTAAGCACAAACACCACGTCTTCTCACCTTGGTATTGGTAGAGGAAATTTGGGGTTGTTCCCCACTCCCACCTCATCACCAGGGGAAGGATTTGTTTCGTAAGGAGAGAAACTGGAAGAAAACGAACACAGAAAAAGCCATTTTTAAAAATGTGCTTGTTGCCCAACATCACGTAGACAAGGTCAGGTCTGTGCACGTGCTGTATCATGGACTGACCATGTGTTTTAAAGGCTCCTTCCTCCAGGCTCTGGGTCCAGGTCTCTACTGCCGCCAGCAGCTCTTGGCTCCACTGCTGAAAAACACCTTTTCTTTCTTCCAAAGTCTTTGACTCCAGCAGCGCAGACTCATTATGATTGACCTTGTCTGCAAAAGATAGGAGTCTAAATCAGACATTTGCTGCATCATTATTGTAAAGAACAAATGAACTACAAAGAAAAGTATCTACAGAATCGTAAAATAAACAGCAGGATCTCTACCTCCTAATGTTTTCTGCAGCTCGTCCAGGGCAGACCAAGGAGCGGGCTCATTAACAGTGCTTTTGGTCAGAGCAATTATTTTATCAAGGGTGTTGTATGTGCGCAAGTATTCCTGAGTAGCACTGTCTACATACTCGGGCACTGAAACACACACACACAATGCAGGACTGTTACATAAAACACACATCATAGCCAGTAAAGATGAAATTCAAGCTGTGCTTACCATTCAGCCAGGGAGGGATGAAGTCTCTGACCACTTCCTCGTGAGCCAGAGCGCAGCCTAAGACACCTGAAAGCATGATGGCATGATGATGATATGCAAAGCCTTCAAAATAAAAGCTCTTCTGCCATGAGCTGCTCAGACTATAAACACACACCTTGTAGCTTGACCATGTCCATCTCTGGCTTCTTCTCCAGCAGCTCTCCATTCTGGAATTTGCTGCCCAGATAGGACGTCTCAACAAAGAGGCCCATCTCGGTGAATCCGGCTTCATGAGGGCTGACCTCGAACCATTTTCCTACGAGACAGACAGAGTCCATTTTCCATTAAGAATGAATTTCACTTAATCAGTGTAGCGGTTGAGCTTGTGTGTACCTTCTATAGGCCCATTAGTGTAGCAGTGCTTCTCTATGGCACAGTAGATGGGGTAAGGGTTGGTGGCGTTCCGGCTGGCCTCATCTGAAAGATGCCGTATATCCATCTTATGAAAGAAAACATATTTCTCTGATTGACCAGAATTATAAGTTACAGTACGTGTGTGTGTTTGACCTCACACCTGCTTCATGATCCCAGCAGAGGTCAAGACCCCCCAAACATCCGTCAGAGAGAAGTGCTCCTCTTTTGACCTTTCGCCCAACCAGCCCAGAGCCTCCTCCAGTTTGACCCCAGGACCCGACAGCCTGGACTCTGCTGCCTCCATGTTTCTGCTCCACTGTGGGTCACTGTACAGGGAGGCCATGGACCTATCAAAGACAGGATCTGGGGTCTTAGTTTGGCGCTGGCAGACATTGAGTAAGATAATGGACATGGGCATAGACAGTGAGTATAGCTACCATGTTGACCCAGAAACCCCTCCAAAATACAGCAGAGTGTCCAGCAGACCTTCATGATGCATCTGATGGAGGGACCCCACCAGGGCCACAGCTGCCCTCTGACCTCCACCTGACGCCAACAGGGCGATGTGAGGAACAGAGTCCTGGATGGAGAGAAGTTGATCATTCAAAATGCTATTAGATGAATTTTTCTTACATTAGCTACACAAAGTAATAAATGTGTTGCTACATTTCTGAATAAGGTGAAGAAAACACAACACAATCATAACATAGACTGTATTTCTTACTGCTGTACAGTTCATTTCCAGACTGCTGAGTGAATCTAGAACGACTTGTTTCCTCCTCTGCACATAGTCCTGCTCACCAGCACACAGGCTCTGTGACTGATACACCAGTTTCTGCAAAGGATAAAGGACAGAACATCTTTTTTTAATCTCACTGATATGGCAGAGAAGTTAAATCTATTGTACACAGAAGGATGCTTTTTGAATTCCTGTCCTCTGATCAATGTGATGTTCATATCAAAAGAGGCTTGTGCAGCAACAGTGAGCTGGTATGACCATCTCAGCACTAAGGTGAACATCAGGGTGAATCCTGGCAGAGATTCTGACCTTTGACTCGCTGAATTCATCAACACCAACCCCCACTAAGAGTTTCAGTTCCTACCCCCAAGTTCCTGTCTCAGCTCGACTTTAGGCACCAAACATGCTTCTTTAAGTTTAGGAAGAAAATGGAAAGAAAAAAAATATGTACAATCTTCAAAAGCCACTAGAGGGTGCCAAACACATGCACGCAGTTTGTTTCAATCGCCTCCAAATATCCGTTTTCATAATCACAGATGTGCTCTGTATTTAGAGATGGATTTTTTATGTATTTATTCATTCTTTTATTTATGTATATTGTTTTCTCTACAGGTCCCCTTCTGCCACTGGAAGAGTTTAATTGAGGGCACATCACAATATGAACACCAGTCGTTATAATTGGCAAAAACCAACGCCATGCATGAAGCAACAAGGTAAACTCTGTGTTTATCTCCTGTCAGTTTAGGATACATTTTTTCACATTAAAAAAATACCTAAGAAAACTACTACCAGGTAATTAATACAGGTCTTACCTCAGAGGCAGCCAGCGTTCCCTCCATGCGAGCCAGAACTCCTGAATTCACAAGCCAAAGACAAACCACCACAGCTGGCAGACCTGTGTTTGCTCCCCTCATGCTGGGGCGTGGTAACTTTCAATTCAAATGATGTGTAAAAAGGTTCATTCACGCTGCATGGGAAAGTTCCTCCGCCCGCTGCTCTGTGATCACGTCGGTCTGATCAGAACTCCAGGAAGAAGTCAGATGTTATGGGTGGAGGTATGTTTTGTCTGCTGGCTTCTGATTGAGAGCAGGTGATGCATGTTTCACTGCCAGTTCTTGTTAAGAAGGAATTTGTGGGGATGGTTGTGGTCTCGCCTCAGTCTGCCCGGGGCTCAGTTAGAGGGGGAACAACCCAACAGAGCTCTGTGCCATTTCACCTGGAACTTGTGTATTTAGTATTGTGTATCTTCTATTTTTGGGCCCTGTGCTGAGGGAAAGAATTCTCTCCAATATGAACCAGATGTCAAAGCTGAAAAATAAAGAGGAAGAAAGAGGAGAGAACCCACGCTGCTGCCAGCCGAGGCAGAAGTAAATGAACCCCTTAATAAGATTAAAGGGCTAAATGGGTTCACACACACACACACATTCTTTCTTTTCACAGTGCTTTGATCTGGTGGTCTGACCTTTGATTAATCAACATACACCCACCAATCAGCAGCTGATTATATTAGTGAGACACGATGCAAATGCAGAAAAGAATCAAACAAAAGTCAATTCTTCTCTTCTCTTCTCTTCTCTCTCTTCTCTTCTCTTCTCTTCTCTTCTCTTCTCTTCTCTTCTCTTCTCTTCTCTCTCCTCTCTTCTCTTCTCTTCTCTTCTCTCTCTTCTCTTCTCTTCTCTTCTCTTCTTCTCTTCTCTTCTCTTCTCTTCTCTTCTCTTCTCTTCTCTTCTCTCTCCTCTCTTCTCTTCTCTTCTCTCTCTTCTCTTCTCTTCTCTTCTCTTCTCTTCTCTCTCTTCTCTTCTCTTCTCTTCTCTTCTCTCTCTCTCTCTTCTCTTCTCTTCTCTTCTCTTCTCTTCTCTTCTCTTCTCTTCTCTTCTCTTCTCTTCTCTTCTCTTCTCTTCTCTTCTCTTCTCTTCTCTTCTCTTCTCTTCTCTTCTCTCTCTTCTCTTCTCTTCTCTTCTCTTCTCTTCTCTTCTCTTCTCTCTCTTCTCTTCTCTTCTCTATAATATCAAGATCAGTTTACATCGAGAGCCTTCAATGAGGCGTATCTAATGTTGTTGTGCTTTGCTGTGCTGATAATGTGTAGATGCTGTACTCTGAACATTTTCTGAAACTTTCTGTTCGTCCTGTCTCTGATCTGATGTCCTGATCCTGAGGATGAGCTGTAGCTGGATATAAAACAGCCTTTGTGTGCTTTTCCTCTCAAACAGAGCCCCAGAACAATCCTCCAAAGATGCTGTGTGGAGATGCCGGCTGGGCCGCCGGGCTGGTCTGTATCATGGTGTTAGGAGCGATGGGACACCCTGCAGGGGAGGACACGTCCACAGTCATTCCTCCGAAACAGGACAACATGAGCAAGACGTGGTATTCAACTGATGCAGCGAAGGTGAGGAAGCCATGAGGCTGATGTTTGATTTTAACTGTGGTCTTACAGTACAGTGTGTGTGCAGCATCACGTACGTCGGTCCCAGTCCCTGTCTGCTGGGGAGCAGGGTTTTATCCTGAGGAGGAAACAAATAGTGCTGAAGTCTCTCAACAAGCTGGGAGTCACATGTTCACAGGTAGAAATGAGAATGATCCGTTATTCTTTCTTTCTCTCTTGATATCAGGACACAGTGCAACTCCTCTTCTGTCCCTCCTGTTTCTGCTACAACCACGTTCCCTTTTCCCTTTTCTATCCAGTATTCGGTTCCTCACATCGCAGTCTTGGGGTCAGGTGGGGGTCAGAGGGCCATCGTGAGCCTGGTGGGTTCCCTCTATCAGATGAAGAAAGAAGGTCTGCTCGATGCCGTGCTCTACCTGGGAGGAGTTTCTGGCTCTGCCATGTAATCACTTCCTGATTCATATATATATATATTTGATCCACCTTCTGCACGGCTGACTCCCATACAGGGTCCGGAGCCTATTCCGTGCAATGTACGACCTGTTTAAGGTTGTATGCATTTAGAATACCCAGGTAACCTAACATGCAAGTCATTGCCATGTGGGAGAAGCTAGGGTATCTGGAGGAAACGTGCACCACCGCCACCATGCCACTTTATCTTGATCCTGTTAAAGATACAGAGAAGAACTTTGCCTCCCTCTTCTGACAGTGAGAGGAACAACGTGAACAAGGCTGTGTAGATAATGATAATAATGATAATGATTTTATTTATGTAGAGCATCAGACACCGGCTGGGTTTCTCCAAAGAGGAAAATCTGATGCGTCTACTTGCATCATTTCCTTGGTGCCATTCATTGCATCATTGCTGTTGCACAATTAAAACACGCTGCTGACCTGCATGATGCACATGCATGGAGTCTACATTCAGGCACAGCCAAGATCTAAAACTCCAACACACTGTGAAATACCAAGAGGTTTCACATGAAAGTAGTGATTGTATCAACAAGCACCAGCTAGTTAATACTGACAGAAGGATGTAAACATGCAGGCAGGTTCATTAAAGACACAAGAGTCTTTAACTCTCTGTCCCTCTCAGGTCCATGGGCTCCCTGTACAGTGACCCACAGTGGAATGCCAACATGGACGCCACAGTGTCCAGGCTGTCAGGTCCTAAAGTCGAGCTGAGTGAGGTGATGGACTGGCTGGACAGGAGGGTAAAAGAGGAGCACTTCTCTCTGAGTGATATCTGGGGAGCACTGACCTCTGCTGCCATCATGAAACAGGTGAATGTTGGTGGTGGACTCAGTTCAAGACCGACGCTGAGCGAAGCTGAACTGACCTCTTCATTTCTTTCCAGCTGGACAAGCGTCGCCTCTCTGAGGATGGCGGGTACATCATGAATCCTTATCCCATCTACAACGCAGTGAACAAAAATTGTTTGACTAATGGCTCCCAAAAAAGTACTAAACACACACACAACTACACAACTAACTGAAAATGAAGCTATTCTAAGTGTGCTTCTTTGTCTCAGGTAAATGGTTTGAGATCACTCCCCATGAGTCCGGCTTCACAGAGCTTGGCCTCTTCATCAACACGGCTTATCTGGGCAGCAGAACCCCCAATGTGGAGAAAGATGAAAGTCCAGAGATGGACCTAGTCAGGCTGCAAGGTGGGACCAGTCCGTTTGCATGTTGCAAACCACCAGGGGGCAGATGTTTGGACCTCACTTTTGAGGAGCTGTCATGTTGTCCATCTTTATATGCAGTCTATGGGTGCTTTGTTTTGCAGGTATCATGGGCAGCATGTTGGCGTGTGAAGAGGACGTGGGGAAGTATATGTTCGACTGGCTTAGAGGTAGAAATATGAACCTGTCTATAAAATATGTGTCCTGATGGTGGCTGTTCTTTGTACATGTTAATGATTGTTTTCCTCCATAGTGCAGCAGCGGCTCAGCACCTATGAGGACTGTGACATGCCTTTCTGCCGCCCTGTTTGGTATCTAACGGAGCTGATCAGAAAAAACACAAAGAATTTCTCTGGTTTAGAATTTCTGGACAAACTGCAGAAAACTCTGAAAGGTACACATGGTGGTGACATGTTAATGGGAACTTTACACATCTAGAAAATGACTCAAAAATACGCTTACAGAACGGCTGAAAGTCAACCCTACTGAGACATTTGAAAAGAAGTGCACAGAACAACCAGTCCTCAAGCAGTGGCTTCAGAGGCTGATGCCCTCCTTACAGAAGTGGACCCAGAGTCCGGATGAAGGACCCAGCAAAAACAACGGTCAGTGTCAGAATGACATTTCCTTTGCTGCAACCTGTTTCTACCACAACATCTTCCGATTGTGTGCTTTGTGGCCTTCCTCCGGTTAGCATGTGGTGATAATGGGAGTTTAAGCATGCTGTCATTTGTTGTTTACTGAGGTTTTTGTACAAACCAGAGGCAGCAGTCTGTTGTTAAGCACCCCGCTAACCAAAGACAGCTGGAACAGGAAGCTAGGTGCAGGAGGAAGTATTCCTTCTCAACAGGTTAAAAGTAAAAAGTAAAAACAAGGAGCTTATGGCCACAGCAGGTTACACAAGTTATCAGACACGTTAATGCCGTCGCACTAAGTGCAGGTTGCAGTTTGCTTTTAACTTCTGGCCTTTTGACTTTAGGCTCGATGCTAACATATGAAGCAGTCATATCTGTGATATCTTACAGCTCTGTAATAATGATCTGTCTTTTTCTAGCCACTTTGTTGATCAATAAACTGATCTCTCTGATTGTGAACTGGGAATGGGGAACCACAGAAAACTTCCTGTACCAGGACTCAGGTCTGAGCTTCAAGCTTCTATTATTCACAACACTGTTTGTTGTTGATGTTAAATTGTGCTTGTGTTGCTGGAAGATCCCACAGTGCCGGCCTGCATTAGACTTAAAGAGCGGCTGCAGCTGATAGACGCTGGTGTGATGCTCAACATTCCCTTTGCTCCTTTCCTGGGAGAGAAGAGGGACACGGACCTGCTCATTGTTCTGGACTACGGTGCTGCTGACACCTTCGAGGTAACATCTGTGGATCTGTCTGTCAGTGAAGCTCCAGGAGCCACTAATGTGACTTAGAAATCCTCCACACAGGATCTACTGACTGCTAGAGACTACGCCACCAAGCTGAACAAACCTTTCCCAGAGATAGAAGAGAAAGTCCTGGAGGAGAAGGACTGGCCGAGGGACATCTATGTGTTCAGGGGCGAAGCCAAGGAACCGACCATTGTCTACATGCCACTCTTCAACAGAGAGAACTGCAGAGGTCTGTCACAAAAACACAGTTACCTGTCCAACACGTTCATGATGATCATCGTGGTGCCGTTCTGGTTCAGATGCAGAGGAGCTCAGAGCAAAGAGGGAGGAGTTCACCACCTTACAGCCCAGCTACAGCAAGGAGAAGATCCACGCTCTGTTGGAGATAGCAAAGGCGAACATCAAGAACAGCCAGGACACTCTGCTGAGGGAGGTGAAGACGGCCGCTCTCCGCCGACCCTTCAGGAGACACAGCGGCCACACTGTATGAACCGCACATGGAGAAATATGTCGACGCACTTTCTTGAATATGTAAATGAACTATGTTTCCTTTCTGTTCTCTCCTTGTATCATTTCCTGCTCCCTTAACTCCTCCTTCCTTCTCTTTTCACAATCTCATTCGATCCTTTTTCTTTCATCCTTCGCTTATTTCCTCCTCCAAAACTCTGCAGATGTCTTAAAATATGGATTATATGTATATTAGTGTTAAAATGTTCAGATTCTTCTTACATTCTTGTAATTTGGGTGTAGTAACATGAATGAACCAGGAGATGTCTCTCTATGTACAGGATGGTTGATTCAGATGTGACGGCAATAATAATAATAATAAAATTAAAATACATTAAATTATTATTATAGATTTAAATCTTGACCAATGGTTATCTTTTTTATTTTTATTTAACATTAACGACTAAAATTCTCCTTGAGTTAAAGGAATAGTTCACCATTCTAGGAGCTACTCACCAAGACTGAGAGGAGGAAACTCTCAAGTAAATTGATTCATCTAGGTAAGGTGGTTAAGTTCTCCCTCCAACAGCATAAACCTAATACAAGACCCAAGGGGTTAATAAGGGCTGTTATAAATATTGTGTATCACTTTTGTGTCCCTGTGCATTCATCGGGTGCTTTGTTGTATTTTGTAGCCATTAAGAAAATGACTGTGGCGTGGTCAGCTCACACTGTGATTCAAAATCCTTCAAAGGTAGATCATGATGCAGAGACTTCAGAAGCAGCCATGATGAAAACCAACATCTGGCTTCATTCTAAAAAAGGATGTGAAGCAGAGCAGTCCATGAATAATAAGAACATGTCATTTGTAGAGAAGGTTTCTGACTGACAGTCCTGAACACTCTCCAGGATGTAGGCAGGTCGTTCTTTTCAACAATCAAGACCAGAACCTCACAGGATTAAACACATGATGCAAACCCCCGGCAAGCCTCGTCCACAGAGCAGCAGGTCGCAGGTAAGAAAAGCATCTCTGAAGAGGATGTATGAAAACAAACGTCAAGCTCTTCTCATGATGGAAATTTCCTTCTCCGGTCACTGAACAGAGCACCTGCTGAAAACTGCACTTTTTAGAGGTCCATGAAATGCAGTCATGGATTTTTAGTATAAATCCAGCTGTGAAATGTTCGGGTGCATATTTTTATCATCCGAAATAAAATGGTGAGGCCAAAACATCTTGATTGCCCCCTGGTGGCTGGCTGCAGTATAGGTCATAACCCCACCTCCTGCATGTTAGTGGAAGGTCCACATACTCAAATAAAATGTTCCCAGCAACGGCCTGAGGCTTGTTAGCTAGTTCATCAGTTAACTGTTCGTTTGGTTGGATATGCTCATATTTAATTTACTAAAGGTCCAGCCTCCACAAAAACGTGAGGGAGCGCTGTGCTCCATGTATGGGCTAAACTGACACCATCAGTCCATCAGTACCAGTTCCAGCTCCTGAACTACAGATTCTGGTTCTTCTTCCAGCATTGCCCATTAAGGAGATAGTTTGGCCTCACGTTTGGACAATAGGTGGAGCTGGAGCCACATTGTCCATCCTGTCTGTGTGTTCGCCTAGTGGCATCCAAGGAGCTTCATGTACCCGCATGTTGTGCTCAGTTTTTGCTGCTTTGGGGTCAATAATAAATAACCCGTCTCTGGGTCGTGTTAGCAACCACATGTTAGCAAGCCTTGATTCCTTCAGCTACAGTCCTCAGCATGCTGCGTTCAGACTCTAGGCGCTGGAGTAAACCACTGAGTCCTGAGCCAGTGGCTGTTTTTACATTTTAGCAGCTCAGTATGTTACAGGTCAGCACACACACACACACAGACACACAGACAGACACACACACAGACACACACACACACACTCACACAGACACACACACACACAGACACACACGCAGACACACACACACACACACACACAGACACGCACACAGACACACACACACACACTCACACAGACACGCAGACACACACACACACACACACAGACACACACACAGACACACACACAGACACACACAGACACACACACACAGACACACACACACAGACACAGACACACACACAGACACACACACAGACACACACACACACAGACACATACAGACACGCAGACACACACACACACACACACACAGACACACATACAGACACACACACAGACACACACAGACACACACACACAGACACAGACACACACACAGACACACACACAGACACACACACACACAGACACACACACACACACAGACACATACAGACACACATACAGACACACACACAGACACACACACAGACACACACACAGACACACACACACACACACAGACACACACAGACACACACACAGACACAGACACACACACACACAGACACATACAGACACACATACAGACACACAGACACACACACAGACACACACACAGACAGACACACACACAGACACACACACATACACAGACACACACACAGACACTGACACACAGACACACACACAGACACAGACACACACACACACACACAGACACACACACACACAGACACACACACACAGACACACACACAGACACACACACACACACAGACACACACACACAGACACACACACACACAGACACACACACACAGACACACACAGACACACACACACACAGACACACACACACAGACACACACAGACACACACACAGACACACACACACACAGACACACACACACACACACACAGACAGACACACAGACACACACACCTTAGGAGTCATGCTGTCTCATGTCACGGGCGGCAGTGGTTAGTCAGTCTTGGTTATCCAGTAACTGGACGGTTGGTGGTTGGAACCCTGCTCCTCCCTACTCATTGTGTCATTGTTGGGCGATGCACTTCACCCACATTGCCCCAGCACACTCACTGTCTGAATGTGTATGAATGAACCGGCAGTGGCCGGAGAGGTCGTAGCCATGTGCTTGGAGTGCTATAAGACCAATGGGTTATTGTTATTATGTATGTTGTTGCCTCTTCCTCTTCTTTTCCATCTGTCTCCTTCTGTCACTTGGTTTTCTCTCTCTCCTCTGTCAGAGTTTTTAACACTGCTCGGATCACATTTTCAGTTTCTGTCATTGTTTCCAACGCAGTGTTCTGCAGTCTTCTATTTTATCTCGACTAGAACAGCTTCACTGAAAGGACGTTCAGACATATTACAGATAACATCCACGCCTGTTTGATGTTCTGAGATCTTTATTTAAGTGTTAAACACGTGAAGATATGAACAGCTGATAATGATGATCAGGGCCGCTGACCGTGCACGGACGCGGTTGTCATTCATCGACCGGCGAGTTAACGGCGTCACCAACCCACCGACAGCGATGAATGTGAACCGGAATCCAGCACTGGGAGATGACTGACACATGTGAGGAAGAAGCCAGACAGATGCATTGTGGGTAAGTGACCTTCAGACTCCATGCTATTTTCTTACATTTTACACATTTTATTATGTGAAAATGCCGAACTGGTTCAACGCTGCTTTGATCACACAATATTGATCACAATACTTAGTTAGCAGTTAGCAAGGTTAGCGTCGATGATGAACATGATGCAGTGGATCCCAGCTTTTGTCAGAGGTAGATAAAGTAGCATGAAGCCACAATAACAGTAAGAAAATACATGCTAATGCTAACTTATCTCTTTTCATTCTGCACATTTCCATAGCTGCTGTTTTGCCTTAAGTAACAAGTGAGGCAACCACAAAATGTAGCAGCTAGCATTAGCTCCGTCGATAGCAGGTTAAATGTTGCTTATACCTTAATTTAACAGAGAAAGCTACAAGTCTATATATATTTGTACACATGAATATTTAACAAATGTTCCGTTTCATTTCTGTGTCAGTAAAGGCCATGGTTTCATTATACAGAGAGATGCAGAGGGCTCTGCCAGTGTGCGTTTCACACTGTTGTGAGCTCAAGCGTTAGGGTACACTCAACACTCGATGGTTTCCTCTGAGTCACAAACTCACCGACAGCGTTGAATGTTCCCTGAGACTTGAAAAACTGGAGCTGACAGCGAGCTAACAAACAGCAAGTCCTCCTCCGGTGCTACAAGGAGTGGACAGCCGTGACAGGACGGACTCAGGAGGACGCTAAACGAGAAGAGACAAGAGCTCTGCAGGTGCACACACACATTTTAACCAGCGGACCGCTTCAGGCATCTTCAGCAAGAATTGGAATTATCTTGTTCACATTCCTCAGTATTGTTGTAAATTTGCAGTGATTGGTTTCTTGTTAAATCTTTTCTTATAAACATTCAGGATCTGAAGGGTTCAGTTTTTAATTTAGTACCATATCAGAACAGGAAGACCAAATCCATCTGAGAGTGGACAAACAGTGCTGGGGCAGCTCAGCCTCATTACTGCACTAAGTGATTTTAATTTGACTGCGAGTCTCACAACAACTGAGGGTTATTTTTAGGACTTATTAAAGCACACGGCCATTTTATTCAGCACGCTGGCTGTAAGTCAAACACACTTACCTGGTTTTATGAGACATTGTTTCATACAGGTGTATCTGAAACACACACAAAAGAAATTAGGTTAGTTCATGTTTTCTTTAACTGGATGTGATGATGAATCTGTTGCATGAGTTCATTATTTAGAACCACAACTAAACATGAGGAAAGGCCCCAGGACACAGGGAGCAGGATGCAGAGTGAACAAAGCTTTCCACAAAAACAACAAGCCAGAAAACGAGCTAAAGTGTGAATAGAGCTTCATAATCCTGCAAGTCTGTAAAAATTAGCTGCGATTTACAGGTGGCGCTCTACAGCAGCTTGTGTTTATTTTACAATTATTTGTTCAAACTGAACTGCAATAAAAAAGCCTTTATTAATTATTAACCCTCTAATGGATGCTGATCGGTCAATTGAGATTATGCCAGACCGGAACTCAAATTAAAAACTTGTATCTAATTGTACTTATATATTGTTTTCAAAGACAACGGCCACTTTTTAACTTTACCAAACAACTGCTGTTGATTTTGCTCAGGAGCGCCCCCTATGAACCAGGATCTGACTGAGCTCCAGGTAAGTGCAGAAACAGGTGGAAACAGCACAAAGACAGGAAGTAACGGCATCCAGAGCACGTGGCGACAGTGATTATAATATAAAAATAATAAGGAGCGTTGGTAAACCTCCAGTCTGGGACTGCTGCTACTGGGTGTGATGGAGGAGCAGCGAGGGAGGCGGGAGTCAGGGGCGAGCAAAGAGAATGAGGGTGGGTGGTAGGAGGGGGGCTGTCTGGGTGAGAGGAGTGTTGATTGATTCCAGGCTCAGTATTTTCCAGACAGGCTGAATGGTAAAGGTCAAAGGTCGGCCGCTCTTGTTTCCTATGAAAGAGAGGCTGTGTGTGTGTGTCTGTGCGTGTCAGCTCATGTGCAGTGGCAAACATGAATGTGGGTGTTTGCTTAACATTGTCCAAAAAGCTTTGACAGTTTGTGCAGATTTTTAGAAGATTCAAAGCCGATCAAGAGGATTTATGAAGCTGTGTGACTGAGGGAACATCAGTGTTCATGCTACGCTCAGCCTTTCCTGGAACTTCACTGACAATAGTTAAGTGTATTTACTTTATTGTTTTTACTATCATTCAGATTATGTAAATATTGTGTTTTCTGCCATTGTCTCCTAGAGGGAGGAGCTGCCCTCGCCTCCTCTCCAACCTGCTGACCGCAGCTCCTTTCACTGAACCTCGAGCAGCATCTTTCTGTGAATGCTCAGAACCACAGACACGGCTGAAAAACGCCGGGTTAAACACGTCTGCTGCTTTTTCACTGGAGTTTGGAACTGATGCACATGAGCAGCGGACAGTGCAGGTGGGTGGGAGTGTTGCTCAAGGGCACCAGGGGAAAAAAAAGCTAAAAATAGCCACAGCCACTGCTGCTGCTGCTGTTTGTGTGTGTGTCTGTGTGTGTTGCACATAACCACCCCGCACCGACACGGTGATGACAATGTGCACGCAAACAATACACAAGCCTGCACACACTTACACACACGACACATGCATGCGTACACTATCACACCGTGTTCGCCTTGCATGTGCTGCACAGGCTCCTTCCTGCACGTCCATGTTCATGCATGGCTGCGTGTGAGTGTGTCTGAATGAGAAGACAGATTGTGGCGAGGTAAAGAAAAAGAAAAGGGGGGGAAGGGCAGAGAGAGAGAGAGACGCGGAGCGAGGGGGGGCGAGTGACTGTGTGGGGGCGAGCGACTGGGTGAGTCGGTGAGTGAGTGGCGCTCGAGCCTCCTTCCCTCCCTTCCTTCTTTCGATCACTATCCCACTCACTCACCCCCTCCCCCACTTGGGACTTGAACCCATGACCCCCCGGTGAATGAGTTCAAGGGAGGCACCACCATTACTTTGGAAACCTCCAGTCAGTGTGTGTGTGAGAGAGAGAGAGAGAGAGAGTGCGGCGTGAGTTGCCATTTGTGTTGTTTATTTTTGTGATTTTTAAAAATGTTTGTAGTCTGAATGTGAGAGAGAGAGAGCTCTGTTCACTGTGTGTGTTTACAGATAGACTGTGTGTGTTTAAAGGCAGATTTCTAATGGGAGGCTTCAATTAAAGCCTGTGTGTGTGTGTGTGTGTGTGTGTGTGTGTGTGTGTGTGTGTGTGTGTGTGTGGTGACTTCATGAAAGAGGCTGATTTAACATCAGCTGAGGTTACTGACGTGTGTAAAATAGATTTAATATGAGGCAAACACTTTAAACTAATTTAGATCTCTGTGGTGTGTGTGTGTGTGTGTGTGTGTGTGTGTGTGTGTGTGTGTGTGTGTGTGTGTGTGTGTGTGTGTGTTATAGTAGACAGAGTTACAGTGGAGTCGACTGGTGTGTGTAAATATTTAAACAGCCAAAAGAGGAGGTTTTTCAATGGGAGGAGACTTCACAAGGTCAGCATGATAAATTAATATCAATATATGTGTGTGTGTGTGTTTCCAAATGAGTGTGTGTGTGTGTCTGTGTGTGTGTGATGTCAAAGGTAATGGGAATGGTGATGGCCCTTCCCCCCCGGCTCATTGCTGGGTATGTGACCGAGTCAGCATCTCAATACCTGGCCCAGACTGGATCAATACTTTAATCTAATTGTCATTCACTTCCACTGGGACAGCCGGACATGCAGACACACACACACACCACAACACATTCAACATGCATGTTGTGACTGTCTACACACACACTGCTGCAAAAAATACATGCACTTGTTCAAAAAAAAGAACACATTGTCTCTCTCTCACACACACAGACACACACAGACACACACAGGAGAAATCATGAATGAAAATCTCCATTGTGTGGCGCCTGGCTGCTGTGTTAGCATGCAGCTGTTGTCCTTTACTACGTCCACCTCCATGCACAGCTCGGCTCTCTCTCCCTGCCTCTCTGGGCGTTCCTCCTCCGTTGCATCATGCGTGCACATCAGTGTAGGCAAACATCCGCTGACACACTGTCACATTCATGTCTGCTGGCAGCAGCCTCTCCCACACACTGACAATGGAAAGTAGATGTCCGGGCTGCTTCTGGGATCAGAGCCTGGCTGCATGCAACCCAGAATGAAAAGGAACACACAAAAAGGCAAGAAATGGAACGGACTTACCCTCTTCATCATGCTGCTCTTCTTCTTCAGCAGCAGCAGTGTCTCTGTCCTTTCTCTGCATTCCTCTGTCTCTGTTCCTGCTTCCTCACCCCTCCCATTGAACCAACTCTCTCTCTCTCATCCTCTGTTCTTTCACCAAATCCCTACTCTTCCTCTCCTTCCTCCCTTTTTCCTGTTCCTCTTCCTCCCTGTGTGTCGTTTCGTCCTCTCTGGTGTCTTCTTCCTGCTGCTTTGAACTGCAGACTGTCTGGCGAGAGAGAGAGAGAGAGACTGAGGAGCAGTGGGAAGTGCAAACCAGGACACACACACACACACACACACACACACACCCAGCCTCTGTCAGTTTGAATGAATATTGTGCACACTCGGCTTGTTGTCTCTCCTCCCCCCTCGCTTTCTCTCTCCCTCCTTTCCACTCTCTGTCTACACCCCTCCTCCACTCCTCTCCCTCTTGCATCGCCTTCCTTTGCTATCTCCTCCCTCCCTCCAAACATGTTCACACTCCAAGGCTGACTGACATTATAGAGCTGCACTTACTGACACCCACCGTCCCCAAACACACACACTTGGTCCCAGACAGTTAACCCTTTGCATGCAGCTGCAAAGCTCCCGTCTGTGTATCTGACAAAATGAATAATATGGATTCATATTTTTATTTTATGTAAAGTTCATGAGCTGCACCTGAGCCACATTCAGCACTTTGATTTCAGCTCAAACGTCAGAAAACCTGTTGAAGTCTTATCATGTGACTTTGTTATCATCTCAGATTGTAGACAAACAAAATCTCTGAAACTGATTCGCTCTGGCAAAATGTTACGTTTCACTACAATCATACAGGAATATTTTTAAAATGACCTGTAAAAAGTAAGTCATGGATTTCTTTGGATGCATGCGAGTATGTGAAAATGCCAAACCTATCATGAAAAGTTACCATTACATTTCATACTTTATGAATGTATTTATTGGTGAATTTAACAAATCTGAAATGGATTTTCTGATAAAAGGATTTGCATTTTACAAACCAAGTATTTGTTCACCGATGTTCACTGTAAAATGTTGATGATGCCGTCATCACTGTGAGCTTCAGCTCCAACAGCACCACCGAACCACTGCACTCATTTCCATTTACCGTGTACTCTTCCTTTACCCTCCTCCAACTTCCACACCTCATACTCCCCCTCTCCCCCTCATCCTTAGTTACATATTGATTAGGTCGCTCAGTACATGTGTGCGTGTCATTGTGTGTAGATTGCGTGTATACGTGCCTGGTCCTGCTGTGGTCAATGAGGTCAACATGGTGGCCAGACATCCATCCCCACCCCCTTCACTTTTGTTGTTCTTTCCCTCTGCCTTCTCCATCACCTCCGGCTCTCAGGGGTTATTGAGTGTAGACGAGGTAGAGGAAGCGTAGAGCGACAGCATCAGGATTCCCGATGAAAGCCAGCCAGTCAGATCGTAGCCGGCACCACGTCTGCATCTTGACATGTTCATATGGATAGAAGCTACATCTTAACTGCCTTAGTGTTGAGTTGTAATCATTTTAATTTGCAGGAACCACCCAAATCCCCAAATCTCCTCACAGAAAAGTCAACAGTCAAGTTTCCAAACAATTAGGTGGCAGGAAATTAAAGGAGCTCTAAGGTTCAATTAGAAACGTACAAAGAGGCATGTGTGGAATGCTGCAGATTCTTCTTTGATCACTGTCAGGTGATGTGTGTCTTGTCTTCGCACTGAAAAAAAAAGCAGCATGTTTTGCAAACACCACCTGACAGTGACCGCCCTCACTGACCCCTTGGGCCGACAGACTCTGCTGTCTGAGTGGAGGAGGGGGCAGGATGGATGGGAGCGCAGGGGTCGATAGAGGCCATAAGGCAAAGATGGAGGGTGATGCAGACAGAGGACGGTCGAAGGATGCAACACAAGATGGGAGGGGGTAGACACCAGAAAAGATCAGAACTGACCAATATTCAGCCTCTTACACAGCTTCTCCTAGAATGTTGTGGTAAAAACCTCGAAGAGCCAAACCTTCCACTCAGCACCTTCAAGCACCGATGGATCTGTTCACTAATCTGGAGCCAGCTAAAGTCTGATGATGTTCAACACACACTAGAAGAGCTTCTCTTGAAATAAGAAATGGATGCTTTGCCAATATTTTTTCAAACATTTAGCATAAAATTGAGAAAAGGATTTGATGAAACATGGACCGCACGTCCTGTACATTTGTATTTGTCAAATATCGGATTAGTTCCTATGACACCTCCTTCTCTTTTGCACCATTACCTTCTGAATGAATGTCCGAACCGATAATGTTATTAGGCTAAATAAAGGTTAACATTAGACCTGCTGACAGCGGCTAGCAGGAATAACATCGGTGTGTCAGTTGCACCAGTGCCATGGCTTCATCGTTCACATGTGAGGGTCTGCGTGACGGTTTCACCTCTATGCTGTGAGAAACGACGTTTAACAGGTCATGGAAGCTGTGTAATTACTGTGTAAAGGAATCTGCTTAAAACAGCCAGTTTACACTAATGAACACTCTTCTAATTCAGCCGGGTGAGCGGCGGCACTTCATTCAATACACTTTAGGTTAGAGGGAAGGCACACTGCACCGTGAGGAGACAGGACAAACAGAATGTCCATCATTTAATAATATCGCTGTGAACGCAGAGACTTGAACTAATAGTCATGTAATGTATTGTCTTTACCAATGCAGCTGTCATGCAGCTCAAGGCGTCTCACCATGGAGGCTACATTTTTAGTTTTTTTGCCCTAGGCTGCCCCTGGTGGCACAATCCAAACACAGCATGTCAGCTGATCAATAGAAACAAGGTAACTATTGAAACCACAGACTGGCCTCTGACCTGTGACTTCCTCCATGTCATCAGATCGCCCGTACCACTGAGTCACACTAGCAACATCGTGGGCCACCTTTGACCCCATTATGGTGTCATCTCCTTCTTCTTGTGGCTCAGGTTATCAGTGCGAAGAGACACGTACCGTTTGCCATTAGTCTGACCAGCTTCATATCTGAAACACCCTGAATCTCTGACTGACAATCTCTTAACAGTGAAGGATGACGGCCTGCATGTTATAGGAGACAAACAAGATTTATTGACACACGCTTTAAGTGAATTGCAAAATAAAAGCTGTTACAGTCCTGAATCCAGAATGTGTTTGCGCTGCTGTGTGTGATGTGATGTCCTGAACAGCCTAAGCCTGAGCCTGTTTCTCCACCACAGGCTGTGATTGGCTCTCTTCTTTGTTCACCACCTTTGTTTCTTTCTCCTCGTCCTCCACAGTCAGCGGTAACAAGGACTCGTTGTGCAGCCTCTCGTTCCTTTCCACCTCCTGAATGCTGGGTGGTGATGTTACCTGCATGTATGCTGGCAAGTGCTTAAATTCTTCATTGTTCACATCATAGTCCTTCATCCTTGAGTCCAGCACCCACCAGCGGCCAACAAATCCAATGTCTAATATCCGCTGAGGGAGTTCCCTCCAAGGTACTGACAGATTGGAGCACTGGGCTTCATACAGCATGGTGTCAGGGTCGTAGTCGGTTCGATACATCACCGAGAGCACCCCCAGGCTGGCGTGTCGGAGACGACCCTCGTTGCGAAGCTTCACCAGAGTCTGGATGTGGCCATCAGATGTGCCACTGCGGATCCATGGGGACAGAAGGCACAGCTGGTTGGAGCGTTCCAGCAGGTCAGCCTCAAACGACATGCGGTCGGGTTTGGAGTAGAAGCAGGCTAAGACCCCACCCAGTAACGTCCCATACACTGAGGCTTTGAGCGGCTTCTCCCAGGCACCAACGACCATCTCTCTGCATGCCTCCTTGTAGTCAGAGACCAGGCTGCGGCACCACACACCTGCACACAACAGGAGAAGGCTGGGTTTATGGGCCATTGATAAAAACGCATAGAAAGGTTTCTGATGTTGAAGGGGGGCGTGTAGTGTGGAGTGCAGTGGTTAACAACAACCTAACCTAACCCTAACTCCTCCTACATGGTGTTTGGAAAGTTGCTGTCAACGGTAAAAAGCAGATTCAGTACATGTTGGTTTTTACCACCGATAGCATGTTAGCAGGAAATAGCATATTTGTTTATTTGCCAATGTTTGCCAGGGTATAAAGAGCATGCTTAAACTTATCTTTACCTTATTTTATATTTCTAACCTGTTTTTTGTGGCTGGATTGCCTGAATGAAAGCAATTTCCCCTGGGATCAATAAAGTATTTCTGATTCTGAAGTTTGCAGCAATGCTATGGGTTAGAAGAATAGGAAATGAACATCTACACCTTCTGATGTGGGGTAATATTTTAAGTTACACCGGATATTTGAGTAATAACACAGCTGTGACCAACATCTCTTATTTTCTTTCGAGCTAACGCTGGAGTGTTGCTGTAACCTTACACTAGCTAGCTAGCTAACGTGTACGAGTCGAGCAGTTTCTCACCGGCTTTACTGCTTTTCAGCCTCTCCCAGCGGCTGCTGGGGCCCGGGGCAGCCGGCGCCTCCGCCGCAGCACAGAACATCCTCCTCGCCACACGCCACGAAGCCATTTCGACTAATGTTATTCACTACGGCGGTCACCTTCAAGCACAACTGGCATCCCGGCGGCTGTCAGGCAAGGAACTCACATGGAACCAAAATGGCGGCTGTTGCGTTGTTCGGCCTTTGGTCTTCCGACAGGCGGCTTTTCTTTGCAGAGGTTCCGCTTTTCTCATCTAGGCATGAAAAGCAAACTAAAATATGAATAAAATGAAGAAACAAACAAAATGGAGAATTGTGACGTAATTTGTATTGAAAAATATATTATGCATGACAATCATTAGACGGTATTTATATTTTCAAGAAGAACATGTTCACGTGACAGCTTTGTTTACGTGGTGACGTGTACCGGAAGACGTTCTGAGCTTGACAGCAGTAGCAGCAGTTGCGCTGGCTATGAGAGCCAGGCTTTAGTAGCATATTGTTATTATTTTATACCAGCTTGTTAATCGTACGCACACACTATTGTTTATTGTTGTGTTAGCTTATATCAGACGTCCTAACAAATGTAAAACTACGGTGCGAGTGCGCGTGTTAGCTTGGTAGCGTTAGCCGTCTGCTCTGTGGCCGCTGTCCTCATCATCATCAGGGACATCCTGCTTCGGACAGGTAGATTGTTTAAATACACGCTTTCTGGTTAACAATGTTGGGTAGTTTCTAAATTGATTTGAGGACTTATAACGTTACGCTGAAGCTGTGAAGCTCTGGACAGTGTATCCAATGTGTTTCCTGCTTAGTAAATGAATGGAATCGTCTTTTACGTTGGGAGATGTGATGGGAACTTTTTGTTTCCCTCAGGTCTTCCATGAGGGTGCTGTTTGTCCGCGGAAGCAATGGCCAGTCCAAATGATCTACAATTTCAAGGTAACATCAAAGCAGCAGATCTTTTTATTAGTATTATTCCACTTCCTGTGGAACTTCCTTTCCCCGTATGTTAGATTAAGATTAAGAAACCTTTATTAGTCCCACAATGGGGAAATTGCATTTTTGCAACGGCATACAGACAGCAAGGGATAAATTAGGAAAAAGATATATACAATATAAAATAGGCTACCAATAAAAGATATATACATTATAAACAGTTTACATATTTAACAGTTATTGCACAGGTGAGTGGAGGTAGAAATGGTTTATAAACTGTACATAGTGCAACTAAATAAATAACAGTAAAATAAAAGCACACTGTGGTGTGTGAGTATTGCTCCTATCAGAAGTGTTTATTATAGAGTCTGACAGCAGCAGGAAGGAAAGACCTTCTGTATCTCTCCTTCACACACCGAGGGTGGAGCAGTCTGCCACTGAAGCTGCTCTGCAGGGCTGACAGGGTGTCCTGCAGGGGGTGGGACTCATTGTCCAGCATGGATGTTAGTTTTGCCAGGACCCTCCTGTCACCCACCTCCTGCACTGAGTCCAGAGAGCAGCCCAGGACAGAGCTGGACTTCCTGATGACTCTGTCCAGCTTCTTCCTCTCCCTCTCAGTGATGCTGCTGTTCCAGCAGACCACACCATACATGATGACCGATGCCACCACAGAGTCATAAAAGGTCTTCAGGAGTGCCCCTTTCACTCCAAAAGACCGCAGTCTCCTCAGCAGGTAGAGCCTGCTCTGGCCCTTCCTGTACAGTGCGTCTGTGTTGTGAGTCCAGTCCAGTTTGTTGTTGAGGTGAACACCCAGGTATTTGTAAGAGTACATACATAAGAGTTACATACATACATACATAAAGACATACATAAAGACATAAATACATGCATTGTTTCTTTTTCTTTTTTTTTTTAACTGTGTTTCAAGATAATCCACAAAGTTTCAGGCTCCCTGATTCGATGTTTAGGCGACATCTGCTGGCCAAATATTGGAATCGCACCTTAGTGTATGTAGTAGGGGTGGAACGGTTCACTAAATCCACGGTTCGGTTTGTATCACGGTTCTGAGGTCACGGTTTTCGGTTCGGTTCGATTCACATTGTTGAGGTTTTTTCTACTTTTAACACTCTGGAAATACCAGATGAGCATAAAATACAGGCTAATTATCCAACATTCAACACTTTTATGAATCAGGTCAGTGTTTCCATCATTATATCAGGTCAAGTCATTTCTTTTTCATTTCTATATAGCACCAGATCATAACAGAAGCCATTTAAGACCCTTTCCTATAGAACAGGTCTACACCTGGTTCTTTAACAAACTGAACAGCTCATGTTATTGATCTTATTTGCAGCATGTCATTTCTGTCTGCTGTCTGTGCACAGAGGCCCGATGTGCGTACAAAGACAGACACACACCGTCAGACAGAGAACGTGTGTTGCTTTGTCCACCGTTGCTCATTACATGCTAGTTGGATAGACTGAACTCTATGACTACGCTAGGTTAAGCTAACAGTGCTGATGTCCGTGGTTTTATTTTATTTTTGCCATTGAAATGTGCTGTTTACATCCCGCTCTGTAACCATGACGGGACCAGCAGCAGCTTTGCCCACGGTTGGATGCAGAGTGCTGAGGTCTCTGCTCCGCCTGCAGCTGAACCTGCTGCATGAAGCTACAGAGACTGACCGGCTGTGAGTGTTTTGAGGCGGGGGAGGAGCTCACGGCCGCTGCTTGTCGAGGACAGTAGCTGACGGCAGAATGATTTCACGTCAGTCTCCAAACGTCACCAGAGAGTCACTAGTTGCTTTTGATTAAAAAAAAAAAAGGTTTGGAAAGCACCAAATGTAGTGAGAGAGACGCCCAGTTGCCAACACTCGTCTCCATGCTGTGGTAAAAACGCCTCCCTGTATTACTTGAAGTGCATGTCCAGAACCGAACAGAACACGCGCCCCGAACCGAAACATGTGTACTGAACGGTTCAGATTTTTTTCCTGAACCGTCCCACCCCTAGTATGTAGAGGTGCAGACGCAGTACTTACCTGCTGCTTCTGCTTTTGTGTCTGCAGAGTTTGAGGAAGCAGCAGAGCTGCTGTCTGCAGATCCAGGGGCCTCCACACTCAGCATGTCTGCCTCAAACACCCCGAACACAGCTGCAGGAGGAGAGGATGTAAAATTAGACCTATCAGAGGACGAGGAGGGTCAGGAAGAGAGTTCAGAGGTAATGCATCAAGATAAGTCTATCGTTTTGATTGGACAGCAGCTGAAAGGTGTCTGTGCTTCCAGCTCCTAGGAGGACAGAAACCAACTAGTGGCTTCTGGACGTTTGAGTATTATCAGTCTTTCTTCAATGTGGACACAGTGCAGGTAAGACCCACCACGCCCTGTCCACAAATACACAGCGTGGCTGCTGTTTGACAGGCTGTACTGGTACTTCTGTTAAAGTGCTTATCGTGTGTTGCAGGTGCTGGATAGAGTTAAGGGATCAGTGATGCCGTTACCTGGAAGAAACTTTGTTAAACACCACCTTAGGAGTAACCCAGATCTGTACGGTGAGCCACAACAGACATTCTTTGTTCAACGATTAGATTTGAAGTTAAGGTTTAACTGCTCATACAGTGCATTATGTAATCACACTAAAAACCGAAGTTTAATTGAGTGAAGAGGGTGGACTGAAGCGTTAACTCCTGATTTCCAGTCATAGTAATGTACAGGTATGTGTTTGTATAGGTCCGTTCTGGATTTGTGTGACTCTGGTGTTCTCAGTAGCCATCAGCGGAAACTTGTCCTCCTTCCTAAGTCAGATGGGAGACCCAGCCTACCACTACAGACCACAGTTCCACAGAGGTGATTTCTGCTCACACTCCCTGATCAAGTGGAATCAGTCCGTTACTATAGCTTCATCCTTTTCTCTGGCACAATGACAGTGACGATAGCGGCAGTCGTAATCTTCGTGTACGCCTGGCTGGTGCCGATCGGTTTGTGGGGTTTCCTGACGTGGAGACAAGGGACCGAGAGGCAGGTTGGAGGCTACTCATTCCTGGAGACTGTGTGCGTTTATGGCTACTCCCTCTTCATCTACATCCCCACATCTGTGAGTACATGCACCAAACATACGCTTCTGTTATGTTTATACAGTCTATCGTTAGTTTGATTTTTTTCCATCGAGTTAAAGCCACACATGCCTGCTTAGATGGCCGCTCTATAGATTTGTCCATTTAGCCCGTTTGTTTAGTCTGACTGTCATCACCAGGTTCTATGGATCATACCCTTTGAGTGGCTGCGCTGGACATTGATCCTGGTTGCCATGGTGATCTCAGGCTCAGTCCTGGTCCTCACCTTTTGGCCTGTCGTCCGTGACGACACCAAGGTGATGGCTGTGGCCACGGTAGCGACCATCGTGGTTCTGCACACGCTCCTGGCAATCGGCTGTAAGGTGAGTGAGCCGTTGGGACACCTTCACCAAAAAAATATTCGACCTCGATACTGACTCACTCTGTCCATCGTTTCAGCTGTACTTTTTTCAGACGGCTATCCATGTACCTTCACCCGTGACTACGCCTCCCCCGGCTCACATCACACTGGCCACCACAGCTCACTGACCAATACAAAGGAAGAGATGTGTGTGTGTGTGGAATCAGTCTTACAGCTGGCGAGCCCGTGTTGCTGTATGATCTGTAGTAAGCTTCTTTGATGGGAGCGCTGGGACTGTGTGTGCAGTTTAGTTTGTCCTGAAGTGATTCTACTGTGACTGAAGTAGCACTTGTTTAATTAATTCCTACTGTGACCTTTCACTATGTGGGGCTTCAAAATGGCTTCCTTGGCACTGTGATCTCCATCATATTAAGAATTAATCATAAATAAGAAAATCTGAAGCTTGCTGCTGCTTTACATCCTGTCAACGTGTTCCCATGTTCAGCCAGCTTCAATCACATGTGGTAGAAAGAAGCCGTTTTAGCCTGTGCTGCTGTTTAAATGAATGAAGACTGGAGGACTGGCACCACATCACTTACAGAATGACTTCAGCTGCTGTGTATTGTAAAGAGAGAAAATGGTTTATGTCTACAGAGCTACCTGTATTTATTTCCTGCTGTGACACTGTCGAGGGTTTTTGTTAATAAACTTAGAACCTTACTCCTCATCGTTCGTCAGTGTCTGTAGCATTTTCTGTCCTTACTTAAAGGCAGAAAACCTGAAGCCAAGAAAGCCAAACATTACTTTTAAGATAAACTTTGACAACTACAGACATCACTCAGCTACTCGTCTGCAAACTGACATATACATGAAATATACAGACTTGAGACCTATGTGGCTTAGAGCCATCAGGACTTCAGTCTAATGAGCTTCATATGTGTTCAGACTTGGCCTAATCTCACTTCACCAGATATTTGATGCGAGGACAGACTTAAGAGTTCTTTTGACTTGGTGTGTACTTGAGCGTCTGATCTGAGGTTTCAATCGGACTCGTTTCATCCGATTAAAGACATCACCCTGGCTGGTTTTAACCTACATGACTTAACCGAGCTGCGTCAGCTTTGTCTCCGTCTAGATTATGAATTCTTTGCTCGACACTTGTGCCCATCTGTCATCCAGAGCCAAACAAGAGGAGGCTTCTGCTGACTCAGTGAGACTCGTGATCATCCTAACTCCTACAACAAATGAGTCAGAGGAGCCTTCCCACTTCAAGAGAAAAAATAAATCATCCATTGCTGACAAACACAGGAACACAGGGCGTGAATCACTTCAGACCTGAAGGAGGCAGAATCATAGGAAGGCTGGTAACCTGGCTCATTAGAAAAGTACGTTGCTTGAACCTGTGGCTGAGAGGTCAGTGCAAAAAGGTTACGCATGGCTGCACTATCAACATCTCCTCTCATCTTAAATACCTCAAGCTGCTGTTTGTAGAACCCTAACATTTGAACATCCCACCTACTAACCGTTTACAACACCTTGGTGACTTCTTCAGTCATCTCTGCTGTGTTCTCAAGACGCTGATCAAAACCCAAGGAGTCCTCCTCAAGTTCAGAAATGAAGCCCTGATCTTGATTTACTTACCAGGCTCGTTCTTTTGGAGTGAAGGCTCATATGGTGAGAATTAGCCAAATTCAAAACACATCCTGAATTGTTGATGAAGATTCTCAGTCATCCAGGTCATCATACGTAGAGAAGATTGAAGCAAGGCGTCTGGATCCAAGCAGCTTCATCAGTTCTGATGAAGCTGCTTGGATGAGCAGTGAAACGTCTTCAAGAAAACTCTACAAGTCCAGACGCCTTGCTTCAATCTTCTCTACACATCCTGAATTAGTGGATGAATCTTCTTCCTCATCAGGTGTAAAGCTAGAAACAGCTGCCAAAGGTCATCAAGAAATCACAAGTGTATGTACACATGTATCTGATCAGAATAGTGTTTAGATCACAGAGTGATGACTTAGAAATAACAGCCCAGCATTTTGGGAATGCTAATTATAAATGCAGCCACTGTTTCCTGGTTTTTATGCTAAGCTAACTAATTGCGTTCCATGATGCTCACCACCACCACCACAGTCTTCAGGACAGTGACTTTATCTGTGTCTGGAGCAGAAGAGTCAGTGTCAGACAGTGAGAAAGGTGTTATTACTGGTTGGTCAACACACAGAAATGACAGAACATGACACTTTTTTTCATAATCAAAGTGGATGCCACTATTTGACTACACAGACAAAAAGGGACAGGATGACTAGAGGCTAACATCTGCTGTGTCCACATTCGACAAACCAGAAGTACTACAACACCTGACTCCAGAGTGAGTTTGGAACTTCTCCGCCACATTTAATTTGCTCTTTTTTTTAAATTGTTTGTCGTTTTTGTGGAAAAAAACAAAACAAAACAAAACAAAAATAAAGACAACAAAAGGTAAATCCTACAAAGAGACATTTTTCCTCATCTCTCTTACAACTAAGTCATAAATTCCAATAGTTGTGACACTGGAAGCGATGCATAAATGTGTCAGTCTTTCTTTCCTTGACTGATAAAAGTTGGGCAAGGGTGCTGGGTGCAGTGGGGGGGGGGGGGGCAATGATATGTTGGAGGTCATACATAGTGAACAGACGAGGAGGGAGGTGGGTGGACTGGCCCCGTCTCCCACCCCTCGACATCAGAAGTCTCTTTGCGACAGTCTCAGTCTCTAAAGAGGGAGGAGGGGACGCAGGGGAGGGAAGTGAGGATGTAAACTATGACGCTGCCAATCCAGCACAGCTTTTCTCTTTCCGGCAGCCAGCTGGCTTCCTCCTGGGTCAGTGGTCCTGGTTTGTTCTCCAAATCCTCCTCTTCCAACTGTGCTGGAGCAATCTGGCTCAACACATGACAGGATGGAGAGAAGCTGCTGGGATGTCCTCTCCGACAGAAACGGGTAACGCAGGAGTAGACGAATGTGGCAGGGCGTGTTTTTCATGTTACAGGGGTACAGGACTACTTAGGTTCTACATGGACAGTTGAAAAGTTTTTGGCATTAGATTGTTCCATAGGTCACCTTCCATGTTGGGAATAAGGAATAAATTCAAATAGGTCCCTAGAAATTTAAGACTGCCCATCCCTAAAGGTCAACAGCAGAGTGACCATTTTCCCTGGAGCAAAACCAACTACATACACAGAAATGTTGAGAGAAGTTGTGAAAGAGGCTTTAGTTTCATTTTTAAGCCGTCTTTTGTTTTATTTTTAGACGGCAGAAGTGAGTGTGCCACCTCAGAGAGACCTCAGGAGGAAGCAGGTTCGTTCTGCCACCTGGGCGAACACCTTTTAGTTTCAAGAAGTGTTCTCTAGAGGAAATCTTCTGAGGTCTTAAATCAGAACCTGCAGCAGGTCCAAACTATGCATCATCATAGGAAACGTTACATTAAAGGATCCATTCATTTTCAATGACATCTTCAATACTTATCAACCAGCACCCTATTACCATCTTTTAGCTTGTTGTTTTGGTTAAGTTAATATCAGTGGCCGATATTTTTTGATGGTAATTACCTGTTCTAATATATGCTACTAGACAAGGCTAGCAACTAGCGGATTCACATCATGTGCTAAAGAGCCATAAACAAAAACTGTGCTAACAACTTCAACAACAACTTTTAATATAAATTCATGCAAGTTTTAAAAGACAGACTTTACTCATTTACTGAACACTAAAATGCTAGCATGAAAGAGCGGCTAGCCTCGTCACTTCCAGTCGATGTAGTGTGTGCTGAAGAATCAGCAAAGAGGACTAGAACCAACAACCTACAGCTCCTCATCATTTCCTCACAGCATGGAAGGTGACCAGTGTGTCGTTCTCCCAAAAATCAAATGCTTCCTAGCAGAACCCGAACATCGGCTAAGAGGCAGAGGTTGATTTGTGATATATCTGCCTCCTGCCTAAAACCAAACTACATGTGTGCATGTAGAGGAGTGAGCAGAGTGAACGTCTGTCTGGGACGAGTCAGTCTCTTGAAGGATGGATTTGATATGAAAAGCCAAGGTGGCAGCCCAGGAGAAGCCCTGATGATGATGATGATCAGGATGATGATAATGTCCTAAGGTACAAATGTGGAGCTTCGTTGTTGCTCTGGTATGGAGGTGTGGAGAACTACGGTAACGGACTGATGCTGGTATCTGGCAACAAGCTTCGTAGGGAGGACAAACACTTGGATGGTCATGACACGCACAAAAAGAAAAAAAAACTCAGTAAAGGAAGTGGGTGGAGGGAATAAGATACGAGGTGAGAAAGCAAGGGTGGAAATCCAGGGAGGCTGGGTGACACCGGCTGTGCATCTCAGAGAGGAGAGTCCGAACAAATCCAAGGTGAGGGGAGAACTGATGCTTTTAGCGAGACTGGACGGATACGAGTGTTCAACCGTTCATCTGGTGATGGACTCAACAGTAGAAAGAGGGGGACAAGGGGAGGAAGTGCCAGCACAGCACTGGATTTGGTATACTGGTTTTGGCTGCAGTTGGTGGGTCAGTCAAGGGGAGCGGGGTGGGGTTGAGGGGGGTATCAGGGTTCTCTTGTCATGCGGGGGCACGGGAGGTCAATTAGGTCTTTAACTGCCATAATGCATGGTGTTGCTGGGGATGACCATAGGTGAGGCCATGGATATGGCAGCACCCCCCATGGTGAACTGGTTGGTGACGGGATAGTAAGTACCGCTGCTGCTGGGGCCCGACTGCCCCGTAGAGGCTCCTGGAACAAGCAAAGGCATTACAGTCAACACTGAGTGTGCTCGGGGTTACATTCTGTTGACCAGTAAAGTGAAAGTGTGTTCAGAAAGATTTACCCTGGACAATTCCTGTGCTCATGATGGAGCCCATTCTGGAGTGGGTGTGGTTTACAATTCCTGTGTTCACTGTAATCAGAGAGGAACAATGTCATCTGAAGTGTAGGCGCTGAGACCAGCTGAACATTAGGTAAGAGATGGAGGCATGTTGCCCCACGAGACACGAGGCAGCCATGATTCATACCCAGGGGGATGAGGTTGTTGTGAGACACTGACTGCCCGCTCCCGATGACTGTGCTGAGGTCATAAGCTGCTGGCATCCCTGAAGAATGAGCACAGGAAACAGACCCATCATTTACTACAGACTGACATCACATACCTTTTTCCCCTCATGATACACAGCTTTCCTCAGCGGAGGGTCTGCAGACACTGAGTGACAGGGGTCACCAGGCACAAGGCCAAAGGGGTTAACCGTATGACCCCACAGACACCGCCTTGGACCTTGCTTGGACCTTTGACGTTATCAGGACCCTTGAAGTATGACGCCACATGATTAAACTCCTCGTCCACATTCTCACATGTGTGATGTTGATCTTCACACATTCCGACTAGCCATCCTATAGCGCCTCTCACACCTCGGGAGCAGCCTGACCTTTAACACCGTGAGCAGGGCCTTTCAGTTATTTAATTGACAGCACAGTCAATGCAGCTTCCAGTGTTGTCAACTAAACCTGCTCTAAACTTGCTGGCAAACCTGAAGGCCCTGGTGAACAGATGAAAGATCATTTTCATCTACCGGTGTTTCTGTGTGTGTTCACCTGATACAGGCATCCCCTGACTCATGCTGTAGGCCGCCCCTGTGTTCCACATGTTCTCAGATGGGGAGGTGTAGTGTGAGCCAGGAGGGGGGTTGGGGGTGGTGCCTGTGTACCTGCACATACATAAAACAGACCGGTTGGACATGAGAGAAGACAGACATGTGCTTCTAACCACACACTGTGTGAACGGTGTGATGCAGATCCACGTGTGCAATAAAGAAATCGACTAACCTGAAAAAGGGGTTCTTCAAGTCCAGGAGGTTGCTGGACTTTGATCCTGTCTGGTCCACCTGGGCAACAATACTGATGTCATAGCTTTGTCTGTTGGAAAGCAGAGGAAGGACACACTATAATGCACATCCTGCAAGCTTTTATTAGTGATACATGCTTAGGTCCAAGAACCATTATGCTGCAAAGACAAAGTGACAATCATACCTCTTGTTGGCAACCAGCAGCGCAGTGCCGGACAGTGTGTCCCCAGCCTTGGTGAAGAGGGGAGACTGCAGGAGGCAGCGCACCTGGTACCAGTGGGTGAGAGGCTCTGTGGGAGCTGTGGACAGCCATACTGTCATCCTGCAGGGTTAGAGGGCACGAGAAGGATGTGTGAGTGTACGACAGTACTCCTTCAAAGACACAGCTTCAGACCGTGCAGGATCAACTTACACTGATCCCATAAATGCCACATCGAACCAGAAAGCCAAGCCGTGCACCAGACCTGAGTGCATCATGTGGAACTTGAAGGGAATCTCTATCCTGCAACCAAGAAGGAAGCGTTTGTTAAACAGACCGCTTCATCCACTTCATGTGCACACATTAAATCACACACACACCTGTACAGATCCTCCTCTTTGGCCTCCAGGAAGTTGACTGTGTATTTGACCGACTTGGCCATCAGAATACGGATATCAAACGTGTCCTGCGGGAAAGCAGCAGAACAGCTCAGGTTTTATTAGTGTTCTGACAAAAACACACACTTTTCCCACAGACTGAAAACATACCACAATCGGCTGGCGAAAATACTCATCCACTGCTGCCCCCCGCAGAGCAGAGAGGTCTACACCGTGGAAGGAGGGCTGGTACCTGAAGGCAAATGAGAGTTGGTTTTTGTTTACAGCCCCACTGTATTAATCATCAGTGTCACAGCTCCAGCGCTTTAGATGCTACACCACATCCACCGTATTTATAGCAGAGTAAACACAAAACTAGTGCAGTGACAATCCTTAGAAACGATTCCAACTTTGTTTGTTTCACTTCAGAACCAGTCCGCCAACCAAAGACGAGCGTACAGAGGAAACCGGTTTTAAATACAACAGAAGGACCTGTGCTTTGAGTTCACAACCACTGAATGTCAACAACAGGGGGAGTACTGTGGGCTTTGATGGCTTCACATAAATTATGAATACTGTTCCTTAAAGATAAAGTTAAACTGTGTCCTCTCCTCGGAAGGACCCCCTTTCCTTTCTTACCAGAAGTTGGCCTTGGTGAACTGCTCCATGTAGAGCTGTTCGTCTGTAAAAGGGGCCAAGTGGACGTCTCCGATCGTGGGGAACATTTTACCTGAAACACCCACAGTCATAAAATATTAGGCTACATACACTTTACATCTGTGTGTGCTTGCCAAAGATTCAACAGCTACTCTTATCTGGTTTTTCCACATTCCAATGCAATCAGGTCCCAAAAACGACTCACCGCTGGGTTTGAGAAACTTCTTTGCGTGCAAGTAGCTCTCCAGCATGCGTTCATTGAACAGCATGTAACCCATGGGTTCTGAGATGATGATGTCCACCTGCTCAGGCAGCGTCACCTCCTCCACCTTCCCAGGAATGACGACTACGCGCTCCCCTAAACGGTTACTGTTCACCAGAAGCTGTAGGGCAAAGAATACCTCAGCTAGGACCAGGTCGCTCCTTTTTATACATTTAAATGAAAGGTCAGCCAGACTGTAGGCTAATGAAACCAGCACAAATCTGTGTACCTCAGCATGCTGTGCCATGGTGCTGGCCTCCACAGCATAGACCTTCCTGGCTCCAGCTTGAGCTGCAAAGAAAGACAGGATTCCCGAGCCACAACCCACATCCAGCACCACCTGGAGAAAGGAGCCTACAGTTACTACAAGCAATACCTACAGCGGCAAAATTCTCCACTCAAGAAGAGCTCAAGTGCACAAAAAGGAGACTGCGGATTTATTAAATGCTCAGTTTACCTTATCCTTAAAGTCAGTGTGATTCTGGAGAATGGCCCGTTGGTAAGTCCCTGTCCGAACATAGTCCTGCATCATGTTCTGTTGCTGGGAGAGGTAGCCGTAAAACTGCAGAAATCCAAGAACAGAAACTGGTCAGCGAAGGCAACATCATTCAAGCAACTATTTGGATATACGAAAATATCTGGATATCTCATAAAGAGGCTTTTAATTTGGAAGGTACTCTTTTTAAAACATGAGAAAAAACCACTTGGGAGATGTTTGAGTGCTGATGGGCTAGGCTGGAGACACAAACTTGTGAGGGGAACTGGAGAGGATCCAAGCACAAAGCATCGAAACAGATGGACATGTTACAAACAGCCTCACCAATAATACCACAGTGACCTTAAGCTGGATCCATACTCCGCGAGACAAAGAGCGGAGAACGCGCTCCACGGGTGGTAAGAGATACAAAAAAAAGGTCTTTTCCGCACTGAGGTACCATACTCCGCGAGACGCGTGTGTGCAGAACTCCTCATACGGCCCGCCCACTAAACTATAAGGAAAGACTTTACTGAGTTTTTAACACACCACAAGGACTTGTGCCATGGCAAGAGGGCATTATACAGAGAGGGTTCCTGCAACAGCGTGAGATGTCCGGCGATGAGTTGTGAAAATGCGACATTAAAAGTAACAATAGCAAAGATTCAGTGTTTGTGCCTTTATGACCACATTTGCACATCTACTGTGTTCCAATGTGCCTGCGATACTTCAAACTGTCCGGTGATGAGCTGTGAAGATGCGACATTAAAAGTAACAATAGCAAAGATATACAGACATTGTTAACGAGCCTATTATGCCCGGGTATGTAGGAGTATATAGAATGGTAATAACAGTCACCATCTGGTATGTGTGAATGGCTGTCTGGAGTTATTGGTGACACATCACCCTGACTTGCCTTTCTTTCTTTCTTTTATTGCTCATCATGCAAACCAGTATGGTCTTATCTAAATCTGCTGAATCAGTGCTGTTTATACACCTACCTATATACCTGGAGAGGCTCTTGCGCTTCTCCACTTCATCACGCCCACAATAAATTCCAACCAATCACAGCATGGTTGCCGCACAGCCTTGAAAGACAAAGTTCGGCCCGGACCCTGTGCACAGGAGTGCGGATCAGCGGGCGGTCAGAGACAAAAAATGACGTCATTTTGTGGGCGTAACGTCTGCAGGGGGGGAAAATGTCTTTGTCTCGCGGAGTATGGATCCAGCTTTATGCGAGCAGCATATATTGCTATAGTAGGAAGGAAGGCACCACTCAGAACAGATCTGCTGTATTTTTAAACCCCAAGGACAGACTGGCAGTCAAAAACAGCCTCTTACTGAGTGAACATCCCAATAATGAATGATCTAAAAATAGTCAACAGTGATTATTGTTCTCTGCTTTAAAGGCAGCGTGTGTCACAAACCTGTCAATCTGAACTGATAGAATTAAAGACACACACAAGTCTAGTATGCCCTTTTTCAAAATCCAAGACATCAGATTAATGTGTGTGTGTGTCTCACCTGGAAATACTGTACAGCAGAGGACTCCTCTGTTCTGTCACTGAAGGCCGAGTTCTCACCAAGATGCCCACGACAGTTCTTAAGGAGGTTATAAAACGACTGAAAGTCTGAAACGGAGCACACGCTTACATGTTGTTGTTGTTCTTTACCTTTTGTTGAACTTGTGTCTGAGACGTTTTATCAGCAAGAGATTGGTTGATGACCGACCCTAAACAGCTGTCTATATGTCTATATATAACAGCTGGAATGGTTTAAGGTTAAATAAAGGGAAGTTAGATCAAAGCATTCACTTCCATGTTCCTAGACTCACATGATAATACAAAAAGTGCTCCTGTGCTTTCCTACCTCTTACACTTTGTGCAGCAAGTCTCATTATGTCGAGGTGTTTGTGTGTACCTGCAGGTGAGGAAAACTGCAACAGGACGCTGTTACAGCCCAGTGTGATGATGAATGACTGCTTCCCCACGCGGCTGCACTCCGTCTCCCTGGAAACTGAACACTTGAATACACTTGCATCCTCTCCTTGGAAAAATGGGAGACAATTAAGAGTTAACTTGCATGTCTGAAACAATATGAACAATCTGCAAAGGCTGTTACAACTTTCTGACGCGTGGATTCCTTGGTGCCTAACGCTGATTTTGAAATTTGATTTCATTAGTAACCAGCATTTTGCATGACAACCAAAGAGGACTGACTCACACATTCAGCCTGATAATTCAGCTTCATCGTCCCTGTGTGGGAGAGATGAACACAATGCAGCCTCAGCCTCTTTATCTCTGCGCACACATGCTGCAGAGGGATCTCTAGAAAGGCTAAATGTTGTCTGTACAAGAGGATGTGAAATGGCAAGTTAAGGGGAATCTATATGTAGGTTATTTATCAGCCCACCAGGAATACAAGAATAAATTCTTGTAATCTGGCTTAAGCCCAACAAGCAGTCCAACACTAACCGTGTATCACCCTGTCCCTAAACACTCTCCAAAAAATATTTTTAAAGGTTCGGTCATTCTTCAGTTTGTCTTCTCCAGCTGGTCAATAAAATGCTCCTCAAAGAGGAGGAACCGGTGCATTTGCTGCAGGCTGTTTTCTACTGTGCATTAATCAATATTTGATGCTTGAAAAAAATATTTGCATGTTCAGTGCAAGGGAATACTACAGTCTAATGTTCCAGCAGAAGAAACACCTCACGTGTTCCTTGGTTTTAATAAATATATGTACCAAGCAACAATAACAAGAAAGTTCCAGAAATAAAACTCAGGCAGACAGAATCCTTTCTGTAAAACTTTGCTAAGCAAATATTTCTCCAAGCAGGAGAGCACGAGCAGTGTGAAGCTGCAACAGTGAAGACTCATAAAGCAGCCTGAGCTAATCCAGCGTCTATTAAGGGATTGAGAGCAGTACCTCAGATTTAGAGAGATGCATCTTCTGGGACAAAAGCCAGCCATGCACCTCAGCAAGTTCTCCAGTCAGACACTTAACACTGCTGAACCAGTGACAGGACAGGAGCAGAACACCAGATATAATCTGATATAATCATATCAGATTTATTTGCTTATTGATGGTATTTTTTTTTTTAAATAAATGCAACTGGACGGTGCGTCCTTGCCCGTCAGACACACATGCAGCAGAAAGAAAATGGAAGCAAGGCTCTATCCCCTACTGAAAACAAAATTAAAACAAGCAGCATGGGATTAATTTGAATATCCCAAAAACGAACAGGAGGGAGTTATCCGCAAGGATGGATATCCAGTTTGCAAAAAAGAAATCTGTATGCAAAGTGGCTGCCAAAGGAGGAAATGCACCAAACATGTTCACCCATCTCAGAGAACACAGTCCCACAGAGAAGATCACAGTGCGAGTCCTATTTATAACTTTAACCCGCAAAAACAATCACAAAATACTGCACTGAAATCAGACGCCACATCTGTGTCGTGTGTGTTCCCTCTGACCTACAAACACACATACTACCCTCAATACCTGATACACAAACTCACAACAAGTCAGGAGCAGACTGGCTGCACACTGCAGGTCATAATGCAGTTTTTCATGTCACAGGGATTTGTCCTTGTCCTGGCATCACCAAAGTTAAACTGGCTGAGTTTGTGTTGAATCTGTGGCCTTCCCTTTAATTGCTGTAATGACATTTTATTTTAACCAAACAAAAATTCCCTCTTCCTCTCTTTACTTCTGCATTTCAGTGAGAGAAACGGGCCTGTTTGTCCCGATGATATCCGACTGGAACCTCAGCGAAACGAGTCAGTGCAGCTGTCGTCTTTGAAAACAATCACTATTGCTTATTTTTCACTAAGCTGTTTCTTCTACACGTCTTTTTCTCACTGGCTCAGACACACCGAAATGGACGTGAAGCTTGGTCCTGGGGCTCTGCACCGTGAATGCACAGCCTTTGTACGTTACTGGACAATGTGCAGTCACACACTAACAGCCCGAGGTGGCTCTTATGAAAGAAAACCAATCAGACAGAAAACAGAATTCTAATTAGGACATCTTCTTAGCTTAAACTGCACTGAGACATATTAGCAATTCTTTGAGCTTTGCTTGTTTTACAATGAAAATTTCTTACAGCTACCAAAGCCTTATTTCTGACATGAAAACACGAGTTTACTTCACACTGATGCTTTTAAAGGGCTATCTTACAGGGATGATCATGCTGATGTAGAGAAGGCCTACCGATCATAACAATCTGAGCAGTGATGCCTAAAAACCTTGCAAAAAAAGTACCAGGAAACGACATGACTGCATTTTAAATATGACTAAAGCTATACATGGGTGTCCAATTACCAAATGCACCATAATGCCACAAGACTATAGATTAAATTATGATAATTTTATTACCTTTCACACTGAGTATTCCTATATCTAACTTTGGGCAGTTCATTACAATTACTATTATATACTTTAACACTTTAACTGTAATGCATTTCCACTCATAATTAAAGGTTGTTCATTTAGTAGCTGCACTTCAATGAGCTGTGTGTGTGTGTGTGTGTGTGTGTGTGTGTGTGTGTGTTGGGGGGGGTCCTCCATATAATTCACTAGAACTCCTTTCAAAAGAATCCTTTTCTGAAGCCGTGCCTTTCTTTCAGGCTGGACCCCGCAGCAGCGCTTCTTTTCAGCGGGACATCCCATTGAAGAGCAGCGCGGCTGTGACGCTGCTCCCCCGCAGGAGGGACGCAGGAGGCGGCGGGGACCCGGCTTTTGTTCCAATGAGAACAAAGATGAATGCATAAGTAATGAGGGCCCGGTCTCGCTGCACCACATTTAAACACCAAGACAGATTTTTTCTTCCTACAAGTACACGCATTCAAAAGTATCATTTGATTTTCTATAAGCTAACGGCTAACCACAGAGAGACCGCAGCAGAGGCGGCCCGGGTCAGGAGTGATGCCCTCTGCTCTCGGCTCCACAAGCATTCAGAGAAGCTAGTTTACGAGCTAAACACACAAATACTCGGGTCTGTAAACGATAAGGAGGGCGATGTACCACAGATGTTTGTGGGGAAAGCGTCAATGGCAGAAAACGTTAGATCCGAACGGCTGCTGCACGTTAGCTAGTAGCATTGTTTAACTAGCGTTAAAGTCCGTTACTGTGCTGCACTGATGGGGCTAACGGAGCTAACTGTTGCGGTGTGTTTCTGTGGTCGCTAAGGCCGCTAAGGCGGTGAACTTATAATAATGTGTGAGAGGCGAAGTTAGCGAAAATCAGAAGAGTTTACGGGGCTCCCTCGTGCAGGGGGAGGCGACGTGGTCTCTCAAGATGGGCTAGCTTCTTGGAGGCTAACGCTAACCAGATTAGCGTTAGCATTGCATAGTAATAGCAGTTAAATGAGAGGCCGAGCGTCCGGAGGAGCCGCTGCAGCAAAAAGGTCAACTCACCATTGGAGAGATTGATCAGGGCTGAATCCTGTGAGGTTTTCACCTCTAACCGCAGGGGCTGCTGCTCCGAGTGCCGCTGAATGTCTCCATTCGCGTCTCCAATGGAGAGGAGCCGCACGCCGCGGAACACCGAGACCGCCATCTTCGATCTGGAAGTAGAGACAGGTCGGTGGCGCTCACGTCCAACCACGCACTGCTGGAGGCAGTTAGGGCACCAGCGTGATAAGCTGCTCCAACAGCGACACCACGCGTCGCGAAGAGGGTACTACGTAAACACTACTACCATGACGTCATGAAACACGTTATCCAATCCAGAGTTTTGATACGTTTTTAATCTCTAAAAAATAATAATCCTTCAAATAAAACAGAATTTAAATCATACATATAAAAAAAATAAATATATATATAAAAATATACAAAAATAAAAATATACATATAAAAAAATCAAACAACTGTAACGACACATTTTATAGCTGCATTATTAAAAGAAAAAACTCTTGACAAAAATATTGTAGTAATAATAATTTAATGTGTTCAAATCAGCAGTTGGAGAAAATGATTCAAAATGATTCCAGCAATGGTACAGGCAATAAGACAAATTTGATGTGTCAGATAACATAACATGCTTGTTCATAAATTCACATACATAAAAACAGAAATTAGAACAGAAACAGATAAGAAGATATTTGTATGCTACAGTGTGTTAAAAGATTAGTCATAATGACTTAATAATGAATAATTGATTACAGCTGTCGTTCAAAATAAACAAGCATAGATAAACATCAGCTGTTATTTTGAACTTTGTCTCGCTGTGTCTGAAAGGAAATGTCAGTGCAGTGACGCCAAATGCAATCATTTAAATGTAAAACATATGTAGAAAAGACAGTGGAAAGATATTAGTGAACACCAACAGGTCATACAACAGAGTCATGGCTTTAAAAGGGGACAGGTGACCTTGTGTGTGAACAGATTGAACACAATTGCCAACATAAATGCAAAACACTGACTAAATGTCTCCTTAGCTGCATCACCCGACAGCCGCCTGTGTGTGTCCAGTATTACTAACATGTCGTCCTTACATGGACTTAAATCCAAACCCAGCAGGAAACGGCGTGTAATATATGAATTTGTGTGTATTTGTGAGTTAACCATCTTTATGAGGACTAGTTTGAGTTTCAGACCTTCAAAGTGGGGACCGTTTGGATACCCCTTTAAACAGCTGAAGGCTTACACCTGGTTGTAGTGTTAGGCACTTAGTTGTGATGGTTAGGGTCAGGGAAAGGTGTTATGGAATGTCCCCACAAAGACAACCATCCCAGAATGTGTGTGTAGTGTCTTGTCTTCCTTATCTTCAGCAGCGGCAGTGCACATGACAGAAATCCACATGGGAATGATCAGGAGCCCTGATCAGGTGCCCTGCAAAGACGAGAAAGAACTTTAGCTTGCAGGGGTGTCTTGTGCTCTTAAAAAAACATGGCAGAAGAGAGGAAGAAAAGCAGATATTTTAAGAGTATTCAAAAGATTTATCAGTGTAAAAAAGAGCAATGCCCACCCCTCAGAAGAGGACACATGACTTGGGAGGCCTGAAGGGGTTATCACTGGAGGGCACCCCGGTCAGGAGAGGGTCTTTGTGGGCATTTTGCAAACAGAAGGCCTTCAGTTCTGCAGCAGCCTGAGAAACCTGAACCATGTAAAGAGAAGGAGTGTTAAAGCAGCGGTGCTGAGGTTCGACATGCTCCAGCTGTGATCCTGTGGACTGCAGACTGTTGTTGCAACATGGTGTCAGATACATGTTGTTCCAGATGTCATGTTGAAGCACAATAAGATTTTTCACCGTGAACACGTTCAGACCCAGAAAATAACCCTGATGACGCCATAGTGACGTCAACAGCATGACAGCAGTGATCACAATGACACAATGAATGGCCATGCTAGCTGATAACCTGGCAGAGAAGGGTTAGTACCTTATCAAGTGGCTGTGATTCCCACACACAGTCTCATATGGGAAACTAATTGGAAGAAGTTTGTGTGCAAAACTTCTCTGTAATAATTCTTTATTGTGAGTGCACCACCCCTTCTCTCCAAGACACTTCAAGTAGCATGACTGTTCTAAAATAAGGAGCCACCAAGAATCACAGCAGTCACACACACAGCACAATCAACAAAGCGATCACTGTGCTCCACTGGCAGAGAGACGTCTGTCTCCAGCCCCGGCACAGCAGGAAGTCACACACCCCATGTTTTCTGAACGACTAACACTGAAACTATGACTCTGACTTCTTTCTGTGTTCCATCAGTTTCCTCTGAGCTGGACTTTTCAAGGACTTTTCTCTGCAGCTGTGTAACAAACAGCTAATTGACAGAGCTTAATTAGCTGCCTCGCGCGCCGCATTAGAGCTCAGGATGCGCTCGAGAGCAGGAGTCACGCGCGCAGCAGAGTTTACAGTAAACTTTAACGGTGGTGTCAAACTTTAAGATGTGAAAGTTTAACTCTAAAGTTTTTACCTTTATCCGCCGGACACTGGCCTCCAGGCGAAGCTGCTTCACTGCCTTCTGGGCAAGGACTAAGCTGCTGTTGGCGGCGCTGTTGTTTGACATGATTAAATCCGATTAATAGTCTCTCTCTCTCTCACACACACACACGCAGAGTGAAGAAGCAGAAAGTCAGCCGAGTCTTCTGTTTCAGCTCCTGGCTGCGAGGAAACACTTCTTCCGGTCCAAACTTTCAAAATAAAAAGCGTCTTCATGGCGGAGAAAGTGGACCTCACACCGGTTGTTATATCAATAACACTAGTAGTAACTAGTAATAACTGCATTTGGATATTACATGATTATTGCATGTAACCCTGAAAGAATCATTTATGAATCACCCAATAAAGATCACGCCTGAATAACGTGTGACGATGGGGTTACATTTTATTTTGTTTTTGAAAACATGATGTGGCCTAAATTCATTAGAATATCAAGCAAACCTTAAAAGGGAGGGGGTTTAATTTCTTTATTTTTACAAATATATAAATTAATAGAGTGGAGTCAACAGCTTCTATTGTCTATAATAATCACAGTGGTGATCATACATTTATTTTTGCTTCATTGGGAAAACTATTAAGGGTTTAGGTCTGCTCGAGGCAGAGAATCAAACACACATGACCTCATAATTAGGATTTTTTTTTTTTAAATGAATGCTTCTATAATGTCGATACGATAAATTAAACTATTACAATGCACGAATTGTGTTTTTAAAACCAGAAGAAGAAACTGTGCCGGCAGGTGGTGGCGGTATAGCGCCATTTTGTTTTTGTCAACAAGCAATAACGACGAAGAAGAAGAAACCGGAAGTTCAGAGGTCAAGCTAAAACTGTTTCCGGTGTAGTTGAGGGGTCACACATAGGGGGAGTGAGACCCGAAATACTTTCAAAAATGCTGTTACGAGTGAGTATTTAAATATTTTTTTGACAACATGACAGTCAGCGGAAGAACATGTAAAACATGTCGATAACAAATATGTCGACAGGGTTTAACAGCAGCATGTCGTGTTGAGCGTGTTAGCTAGCAGCTTGTGTAACGTTGCTTCAAGGCAACCTCTAAACCTGCCAAGCTAAAATGTTTAGAAAAATACAGCAAACATCATATTTGTGTCTTTTATCTCACTCTGCTTTTTTAAATATCAAAGCATTACGTTTTGACGAAGGTTATGATCGAGAGTAGACTGACTTAAGATGGTTTTTAAAGTTCTTTACGAGCCAAACTCTTTAAAACAAATGTTAAACATATTACACGTTTTTAATTACCTAGTTATTTTAATGACCAGAAGCTCAGAATCAACAAATTATCTAGTTATAAACATATGAGTGTTGTTTTCTATATAAATGAAATTATTCAATTTTATGAGTAGTGTTTCACTTTGTAGTGTTTCTGATCATGAAAACTGTTTTGTTTTTGTCATACACGTTTTTTGGGGTTCTTCAGCATAGTACTGTACTGTAAAATGTGACAATAACATTTTTATTTTTGTCTTTCAGAAGGTGTTGCAGATCGGGGGGCTGACGCTGAAACACAGCAGGTGCATCCACCACAGTCCCGTATGGAAGAGCCCCCTAATACCCATAGTTGTGGAGCAGACGGTGAGTGAGAAAAGAGGAAAGAAATGCTGATGGAGCCTTATTCCTTTTGACTATGATCATGTTACTGGTATTAACAACGTAATAAAAAGTCAGTGTAGCTGCATTAGAAGTCAGTTATTGTTTTACAGTTGCAGGTATAAAGCTCCTGAAATAATCTGTCCCATTGTTGTTTTTTTAGGGTAGAGGAGAACGAGCGTATGACATCTATTCTCGGCTCCTGAGGGAGAGAATCATTTGTGTAATGGGTCCCGTAAGTGTCATCTTGGACGTTGATTTTGTTGATTTTTTTTCAACATATTTTCAGGGCGATTGATATTGTTTACTCTCCCTCAGATTGATGACTCTGTAGCCAGTTTGGTTATTGCCCAGCTGCTCTTTCTACAGTCAGAGAGCAACAACAAGCCCATCCACATGTACATCAACAGTCCTGGTATGACTCTTAGCAAAGAAAACCACATAGAAGGGTTAAAAAAAGTCTATGAAGCATTAAATTCGTGCCATGACAGCGCCTCCTCCTCTGCCTTCTAGGTGGTGTGGTGACAGCAGGCCTGGCCATTTACGACACCATGCAGTACATCCTTAATCCCATTTCCACCTGGTGCGTTGGCCAAGCGGCCAGCATGGGCAGTTTGCTGCTGGCAGCAGGGACAACAGGCATGAGGCATTCCCTGCCCAACGCACGTATCATGGTTCACCAGCCTTCCGGGGGCGCCAGGGTAAGGCTGACCTTTTAATACTGAAATCCATACATGGGGTGGTAGGTGACAAAGTTTGAACATGAAGAAAGTTAAGAGACTTGGCTGTGTGCACAGGGTCAGGCCACAGACATCGCCATCCAGGCAGAGGAGATCCTGAAGCTGAAGAGGCAGATTAATAACATCTATGCCAAACACACAGGGCAGCCGCTGGAAACTATTGGTATGTTTGCACGGCTGGTCAACGTGATTTAGCTTGTTTTGCTGCCTCCAACTGGGCCTAGAATATCTCAATCTCAACTAAATATTGTATCTTTCTTCCAGAGGGTGTGATGGAGAGGGATCGCTACATGAGCCCCATGGAGGCTCAGGACTTTGGTCTCATTGACCGGGTCCTTGTCCACCCACCACAGGCAGGACAGGATGAACCAGAGCTGGTGCAGAAAGAGCCAGCAGCAGCAGCAGCAGCAGCAGCAGCCAGTCCCTCACCCCAACCAGAGTCTGCATCCCCGGAGCAGGCCTCCCCAGGCACAAATTCCCCCTCCTCATACAAACCTGAACCATGAACTGAACACAGCACATCTGAGATCTGAAAGCCCCTCTGCAGGTTCTAATGGTTCTGAGAGCAAAATGCAGCATTCACAGTGTATCTCGGTTCTGAAGTAGACCCCTCCCCCTTGTCAGCACTGTAGAGTCTACATATATTCATGAAGGTACAGGTTTTTATGATTAAGATACCATTTCCTGTTGTCCATGAAATTAAAGAAATGCTGAAAGAACGGCTAAACAACTGGAGCCTGGTAATTAGTGCACAAACATATCCTCTGTATATGAAGTTATGTTTAGGAGAGCGGGAGTTAACCTGTTAGGTCTGCAGAGCCATGTTTTCCCTGAACTGAAGAGTGCCGGTTACTTGTATTTGATAATTTCATATTTGTAATAAATATAATAATTTCCACCACAAATCACAAAACCTGCCCTCCTGTCTGGATCCGTAATTGTCTGACTTTGCATCCAGCCCCTCCCGACTACAACTGGAAGAAAGTTGACACGTTCTGTTACGTGTGCTTATTATGTCAAATGATTCCAACAATGTTTAAACTCAAAGAAAGCTACTTGCTGGTACTTTAACGACTAGATTCATTAACATTCTATAAAAGTGCAGGTTTTCAGCTGCATATCATCAGCTTGTTCTGACCTAAATGTTTCTGTGATTTTTTTTTTGAAAGAAGTTTTGTAGCATTAGAAGTAAAAATGTCAAAGTTTATTCACGGAATTAAAAGATATACACTGGGGGAAAACTGACAAGACATACAGAAAGACGTTCAAATGAGGTTGTTAAAAACACTTTAAACATAATTCTATGTGTGGTGAACTCAGTGCAAACAAACAGCAAAGATAGGCACAGCTGGCTTTATGAGTCAGTTTAAAGTAAGGACACCATCAGTAAAGTTAAGAGAAAGTAGGATAAGATACTCCTTAAAATCTCCTGTAAAAGTTATTATTAAACAGCGTCTGCACTAGGAAAAGAGATGTTAATATCCACACAGTATTCTTATTTCATTCACACTCTTACAATGTAAAAAAATCCTCCATCTTCTCTCTCTTACACACACGCAGCCGTCCCATCGTCACATGAGCGTGCAGCTTTTGGGCGAGGTGGTCCAGCGCAGCCAGCTCAGCTTGTCCTCGCTGTACGGAGGGTAACGCAGGCCGTTGAGCCTCTCTAAAGCCCAGCCCCGTAGCATGCAGGCTCGCCGGTGGCTGAACGTCTCAAAGCCCCAACGGCCGTGATAACTGCCCCAACCACTGGCACCTGAGAAACAAAAAAGGGACACGGAATGGGAAAAGTAACACCTAGACCAGGCTGCAAACAGACTAATGAAACATGCATCTAAAGTCCGTTCAAACCAGGGCTACACCTACCGACTCCTCCAAAGGGCAGAGTGGGCAGTGTCATGTGGACGATGCCGTCATTGGAGCAGAATCCTCCACTGCTGGTCTTTTCCAACACGGTCTTTACGACCTTGGGAGACAGTGTGGTTTAAACCAGCGGGCAGTACGAATGCAGCTCTAAAGGTGAGATTCTGCAGTTTTGTGTTCTTACAGAGGATTCGTCAGAGAAAACATAGAGGGCCAGAGGTTTCTCTTTGCGGTTGACAAAGTCGATGCCTTTTTCCACAGACTCCACCGTGATGATGGGCAAAATGGGGCCAAAGATCTCTTCCTTCATCAGGACATCGTCTTCAGCCACGTCCACCACCACTGTTGGAGCTAACATATTGGAAGAGTCTACTAGCGCTCACTGTGCAAGGGGCAGGCTACATTCTGGGTGCATACAAGAGCTTCTAAACCTACCTATGTACTTATCCTCCTGGTCACGCTCTCCTCCCACAACAACCTTGCCGCTGGTCTTCCCAAGCAGTTCTATCAGACGAGACCAGTGACGAAGAGACACGATGCGGGACATGTCGGGGCTCTTCTGAGGCTCCTTGCCGTAGAAGTCCTCCAGTGCTTGACTCAGCGCAGGTAGCAGGGCGTCCCGAGTAGCCGCTGTGCACAGCAAGTAGTCCGGAGCCACGCAGCTCTGGCCAGCATTGAAAAATTTGGCCCACACCAAACGCCGCGCTGCAGCTGTGATGTTTATGCGACCATATATCAAGCCGGGACACTTGCCGCCAAGCTCCAATGTCACAGGGGTCAAGTGGACTGAAGCTGCCTGCATGATGCTACGCGCTACACTCTGAGAGCCTACAAGAGACATGAAGAGTCAAAGTTACACACAGGTGGACAAATGCTTTACTAGCACAAACTAAGGGCCGAGCAGCGCTCCAACACTGGCTTTACCTGTGTAGAAGATGTGGTCAAATCGAATCTGCAGCAGGGCCTTGGTCTCCTCTGCTCCACCACGAACAACTGCGTAACAGTCCTGTCCAATTAAAGAGTCCGATCTCTGTCAATCCGAAGTTGCCCTCTGGTTGGTATTTCTTGCCAACATTTAGATACTTTACCTGAGACAGGTATTTGGGGATAAGCTCTGCAATCAGACTGTCTGTGGCTGCGCTAACCTCTGAAGGCTTGATGACAACACAGTTTCCTGGTTGGAGACAACAACCATCGATCATCAGTGTCAGAGTTGGTATCATTTGTGGTGGTAGCACTTGAACAACAACATACAAGAAGCTTGCAAGTTCACATTCCACGTCTTTCCTGTTTATGCATTCCTTCCGTCTCCGCCGTCTGCTACGACTAACCTTATTCTATTATTAACACAAAACAAACACAATGAAGCCCAACACTGGATCTCATGGATGATACCTGCAGCAATGGCTCCAACCATGGGCAGGGTAAGAAGCTGCAGGGGGTAGTTCCATGCCCCAATGATCAGCACAACTCCGAATGGTTCCCGGCGGACAGAACAGTCATCAAGTTTTGTCGCCTGTATACAATGATATAAAAATATATATAAAAGCAGTGTATTCACGTCATCGCACAGATGAATCATTGTGGTACCTACAAGATTTTTGCTGACATACTCTGGCTGCATCCAGCTCGTCAGGTTAGAGATGGCGTAATGCAGCTCATTGAGGACGATATCAATCTCAGACAGGATGGCCTCAAACTTTGGCTGTTGTTCACAGGCAGTAATCACAATGAAACATTAGTGCTGTTGTGTAGCAGACCACTATAAATATGTGCTCAGAACAATGATTTTCTTAGTGATGTAACTACTTAAAATACTATCTTGATGTGTGAGTGTCACATTCATCCAAACTCAAAGACTAATCTAGCCCCGGAATTCACTACCAACATAAATTAACCAACACCGGAGCTCAGCTAAGCGACAGCCAGCAGGCAAAGCTTCGCTTAACAATAACCCCTGGATGGATACGACAGCTGGTTAGCTTGTCATCTTTTGGATTTTAGCCAGCATTGAATTAGATTAACAGTGATGCAAGAAAACAGTTAGCCAGCTAGCTATGTAGCACTTGATAGCATTCATTGTCATGAAACATACTCGAGTAAATGCTGGTGCAGTCATGTCAGACAGCGCACTGACTGCAGTTCAACAATCAGCCACAGGTGTCACTATTAACAGCCGTTGACAGAAAATGTACCTTTACTTCCAGACAGGTGTTTTACAAGCTTTTTAAAACATGTAACTGATTACATCAACATGATCAGATGAAATAAACAAGAAAAACCGGCTTCCCTGGTGTACTTATGTCTGGGAGGATCACCGTGTTGCACTCATGCAAAGCCTGCTACCTTGCCAAGGTCTTTGTGCAGCGCAGTTAAAATCTGCTCCTCGTTTTCTTTGATCATCGACATGAGATTGGTCAGCTGTGTTCGACGGAACTTCTCTGGTAGCGTGACACCTGAATGAAATGCAGAGCGTAACCTGTCCACAGCCTGTCTGTGGGAGTCCATCCTTTCACCTGGAAGGACAGAGAAACACAGCTCAGCTTTCCAGACACTGGTGGACAGAGAACAGGGAAGCATCCATCACTCTATGAATGAAACCACAGACACTAGCAGGCAGGCACCAGGCCCGGGCACCAGCCCCAGGCATCAGACCCGGGCATCAGACCCGGGCACCAGGCCCCGGGCACCAGGCCCGGGCACCAGCCCCGGGCACCAGCCCCAGGCATCAGACCCGGGCATCAGACCCGGGCACCAGACCCGGGCACCAGCTCCAGCCCCAGGCATCAGACCCGGGCACCAGCTCCAGCCCCAGGCATCAGCCCCGGGCACCAGCCCTGCCAAGGCTAATAAGAGAGAACCACATGTTTGTACAGGGTAATGATGACACCTGGAACAAAGCCCAGCAGACCAGTCCAAATGACTCAGCAGCAGAACCCCATGAACCCCATGGCACAATGATCAACTACACATACCAGACAATCCAAACAAGTCTAGCTAGTTAGCTAGCTCACAGCTAGTTACAGCTAGTTAGCTAGCTCACAGCTAGTTACAGCTAGTTAGCTAGCTCACAGCTAGTTACAGCTAGTTAGCTAGCTCACAGCTAGTTACAGCTAGTTAGAGCTAGTTAGCTAGCTCACAGCTAGTTACAGCTAGTTAGCTAGCACACAGCTAGTTACAGCTAGTTAGCTAGCACACAGCTAGCTAGCCAGCTCAGTGTAAATGACTGTAGACACCAGCAGGGACTGCCCAGTCTTTCCCAACAGACCTACAACATGTGTTGAGTATCTCTGCGCCGCATTTAACCGAAGACTTTGATATTTTAATCTGTTTAATCTGTTTAATCTGGGCCATTCTTCATTTACACAAACTAGAAATAAATCTGAAATGTGACGTTTACCAAAGAGACTCGCGCGCCTCTCGCGCAGCCGTGAAAAGGCGCGTGCAGATGTCACGTGGAGTTTTTATTTGACCCACGCTTAATCTGATGTAAATGGTGTGTGTGTGTGTGTGTGTGTGTGTGTTAGCAAACAATCCCCCTCAGAAGCACATGTGGTCACATGAACAGTCCGCACAGTTCGTAAAAGATGCGATGTTCTTCTCGGGCTCGTTATGTGATGACAGGACAGAGAATAATAATAATAATAGTGTTCGCTCACCTGTTAGTGTTCCGTCTCTTAGTGTTCCGTCTCTTAGTGTTCCGTCTCTTAGCCTGCCGTACCCAGCCTGCCGCTGAGGCGCTAATCAAGGCGTTCCTCGCTTCCGGGTGCAGCAGCGTTTTTGGATCAACCTTCTTTTGGGCTCTCGCAAACGGGAGGGGAGCTGTTTGGGTCGAGCCACGGACTAGTCCTAAGACGTGTCAGCTGAGAGCCGTGACCGCTCAGGCGGTACCAGCCTGTGCCTCATGTCGGATGTATTTTCCCTGGCGGCCCCCAGCTTCCTCAGCTTTACCCCCAAAGTATCATGGTTTATTCGGTTCCGAGAGTATTCACCGCAAGGGTTAACCTTTGACCCCGAACCAAAGCAGAGACAGCCTGAGGTCAAAGGTGAAGTGTTTAAGGGCTCAATAAAAGTGTTTGTCTTTGTTTTAGTCTTCTTCTCCCCATTTACAAATCAGAACTTAGTTCTTCCCCTGAAGCTTTAAATAAATATGAACTAAAGATGTTTTTAAGTCTACATTATGACGTTTTTCCCCCTTTAGAAAACTGTTTAATTAAAGTCAGAAATACTGGAGTCCCCTGTTCCTGCATGTGGAGTGATGAGGTCATAATGTGGGATGTGTAACCCTGACCAGTACATGTGTGTTATCAAATCACAGCTATACAGTGAATCAGCATTGTTACAAAAACTTTATTCTCACAATATCAAAATTGACAGACCTACAGAGTTATAGATTAAAAGGAATTAAGAGTGAAAAACAATGGTGAATATGGTGGCTCCTCTTCAGAGTCGTTACATTTCAGGTGTTTTCTGATGGTGCCAAGCAGCAGCAGCAGCAGCAGCAGCACTCGGTACAGAGCAACGCATGTGACTGATGGAGATTAAACAAAAACATACGGAAAAAAAGAAAGGAGGAAGAGGGGGACATTTTGGATTTAATTGTGGCAGCAACAATTATACAAAAATCAAAAACAAGAAACATGCGTTGAAGGAATTTTGAAAATGATGAAAATTCCTACAGCTGCATATTGTGGAGAAAACTGCTTCCAAATATCTCTAAAACTAAGTGACAAGGTTCGTCATACAAAAACAAAGGAAAAAAACTACAATGTGGTGAAGTCAGGAAGATAGAGTGATGTAGTCTACAGTGACGAGGACAACGGATGCAGATGGAAGGAGGCTGTCGGCAGAAAAAATGGCCTTCTGTACAGCTGAGGAGAAGTGACGACGTTATGGGCCCAATGTCCGCCTCGCCCTGCACCTTTCACAGCGACAGCTCTGTCAGGCTTGGGCAGTATGGCAGAAATCCAGCTCTGCAAGGGGAAGCTGTGTGAGAGCTCTGCGGGGTTTTGGCAGGTTTTCTGTCTAACTGCTGAGAGTTCAGACTGACAGAACGGTCCAGCAGCAGGATGGAGGGCGGCTGGTGTGGAAATGGTACCGGAGCTTTTCGACACATGGAGGCTGTTTGCTCACAGACTTCACAGGAAATAGTCGGCTACTGGCTTCTTGGAGGGGATGCCTCTGGTCTCTTGTGGTGCTGCCTCAAATATGATGAACTCTCGCTGTAGATGCTCATCCAGCTCCAAGATGGCTGCCACATTGCCACATCTGATTGTCAGGAAAGACACAATTGGTTAGGACATTACATATTCACATGCATTTTCTTTATCATTTCTTTTTGCTTAAACTCACTGATCATTGCCTAAAACCTAGCTATAGTTCAGCTGGTTGATCTGCTAACAAACACAAGGTACAAAAGGCATTTCTAAGAGTCACACTGAGCATGTCTGCATATCCGCTGTGATGCTTGCTGGTCAGCAGAGCGCCTTAAGCAAGGTCTACACAGACCGAGTACTGAGAGAAGTTCAAGAAAGAACTTGCATACGTCCCAGGTTTCCTCTGTGTGTGACCTGAAACATCTGAACACAAACAAAAAGGCTTCCACCTTGACTCAGAGCTGCTGCCGCGAGTGTTTCTCCTACAGCCATGAATATGGTACTTTAAGTATTAACTAGAGTACACGGCCGCTTGGCATTCTGTTACAGCAGATGATCAGACTACTGAAAAATGTGGCTGAAATACCTCCGTGTTAGCAAGCACTCCAGGCTTTAAAATTTCACCACAGCACGAGCAGTTGCAAAATATTTAGCAGTGCCAAACAAACAGCAGAGAGCAGCGTTGTGCAGGTTAACTGAAGGATGCCTGGCACCCACATAGACACAGGGTGACAGATTAAAGGTACATAAAGGCTTACAAGACGCAAAAACAAAGACTGCTAAGACTGGGTTATTTCAATCTTTGACGCAAACAGAAGAAATAAGTAATCCACCTGGAATGTGTACTTCATGCATCTGAAGATGTTTCAGAGGAAGTGTCCACACAGCTTACATGCTACTTTCAGACTAAGTCCGGTATTTGACCGTTTCTGCCTACCTGTAGCAGTAGTTGGGTGCTGACCACACTGTGAGCACCGTTTCGTTGAAGTGCCACTTGTAGCCTTCCATGACCAGCTGGTGTGCTCGACAGATCATGTGGATGTCGTTGGCAGCATTGAACTGGGCCACCACGTCGCTGCCAAATAAGTAGCCAGCACCTCTGGGGCTCACACCCCAGCCGGTGGTGTCTGAGAGCAGGGAGGGAAGACCAGCCAGGTTAACATTCATCATAACGTCACTCCTGTGGTTTATCATGCATTCACATCATTCAGTATTCACATCTGTAAATACCTTCGGGGTCTGACCACAAGAGGTCACACATGGGCCCGTCATGAGGTACCTCCTGTTTTCTGTCAATGGTCCGAATCTGGTCCAGTGTCTGGATTGAGGGAGACAAGCCACCGTGCACACAGAAGATCTGAAAGTCATAGAAGGGAATATACCAAATGAAGAGAAATGAGGTCGCAAAGTCTGCAGCTCCTCCAAAAAACCAATGTGTACAGTCACAAATGATTAGCTCACCTTGCCGTCAATGATAGCAGAGAGGGACAAGTAGTCAAAAATCTCAGTGCAGTATCTCCAGACAGTGACTGAACCATACTTTCGGAGGCACTCATCGTAGAAGCCGTACACCTGGGTGATTTGCCGCGACTCGTGGTTTCCCCGGATCAGGGTTATCCTGTCCGGATAGCGCACCTGTGAAGTACACCAGATACCCAAAATATGAGGACAGTGAAAATACTTAATCCATTCCAACGAGGGAGGGCTTGGTTACGTTCTGCAGAGGACACCAACACAAACTCATGTGCACCTTAAGAGCTAGCAGAAGAAGAAAAGTCTCCACACTGTAGAAGCCTCTGTCCACAAAGTCGCCCATGAAGAGGTAATTTGTCTCTGGAACGTCGCCACCAACCTGTCAACGGGGAGAAAACGGTTCAGAGCTGTAAATTCAAAGTCTATGCAAATGACTGCATCAAGATGCAACCACCACTGTCAAACTCCACTGACACCAGGAAAAATACTATAGTAGAAAACAAAAGGACACTGGTGTAAGAGAAGAAAAGATACTTACTCTAAAGAGCTCTTTCAAGTCATAGAACTGACCGTGTATATCCCCACACACCTGTGAAGGTGGAAGACCAACAATTACCAAATTAAATCAACTTAAAAACACATTCTGAGAAAACAGAAGCCAACACATGCTACCTACCGTAACAGGAGAGTCTACTCTCTGGACATTGCTTTCTTCCACCAGAATCTCTCTGAAAATACATCCAAACATATTGATTAGAGAACAGCTCTGACAGCATCAGGGGGTCTGATGGCTGGCAGCACCAGTCCATGTGTTTACATGCGTTCACCGTGCCTAACATCTGTGTCTGAGGTTCCTTGGTCATTACCTGGCTTTGGCACACAGTGCTTTGACTTCATTTTCCTTAATGAGTTCACAGCGTCTGAGCTGTTCTATCTGTCGGTCCAGGTCACTGATGTCCCCCATAGTCACACACATATGGAGAGCTGCTCACACACTATGTCCGCACACTCCTCTTCACACACACACACACACAGGGGCCACTAAGTTATCAGGCTCCTTGTTCCTCGAAGCAATGGGACAGGATGGCCTCTGACAGGGGCTCTTCAATTCTTCAGGCTCTCGGGATGAGATGGATCAGAGAAACGAGCTCTAAAAGGCAAACATACACTTTGGTAAAAACAATGTTAAAAAAAGTTAAACATCGCTAAAATATCAGGGAAACTGAAAAACGCTTGCTGCGCTACACACTGCTCACGGGTTTCCTCAAACTGTTTCATGACTGCGTCATGAGAATAGTGAAGAAGTTCTCCTGAAATGTTTGTTTACACGGAAAGCAAACGAGCAGTGCACAGCAACATACTGACGTTATTCTTCCAGGAATGTGCGGCCTACGGGCGTAGTTTAACAGTAAGCTAGCTATTAGCACGTTAGCTTACATCGCTGCTAACGACGTCAGCGAACAACTGATTCTTTGATAAGTTAGCCAACCATTTTGTTTGGAAATTTGTCCTGGGGGGTTAACACAAATGTCTACTGACCGATACTGAATCACCATACACACAGAGTACGCTAAACAACCACAGAAAAAATAGGTTAACTGACGATGTCAGCGGGCTAACCACAGCTGTTAGCAGGCTACCTGGCTAACTTACTTAACATACGGCGTCAACACTGGTTAGCGCTTCTTTTTTTAGCAAGCTAGCTAACGCTAGTGTTACAAAATGTTACACGCGCCGCCGCTAAAACGAGAAGAACAAACGTAACAATAATTACCGTGGAGGGAATGATGGCAGAACTCTGAGAAACAAACTCCAGCGTGTTTCATTCCGTGGATCGTGGGTCCTCGTCGCCGCTCACCGGCCCCTCTTCTTCCCCCGGTGTCGTCTTTGCCGGTTCACTCCGCTCATGAACAAACAGCAGCGGCTCGACTGTCACTTCCGGTGCCGGGAGCGCGCATTGCTGAATCCAGCCAGCTCCCGGGTGACGTCAGCGGGAAGTTTATCAGGAGTTTATATATAAACCACAAAAACAAGCACACATTACAATCTAATAAAAGAATTCAGAACGAAAACCATAACATTTATAACACCAGTGGTTCTTGACTGCTGTTTTATGGATGAGGACCTAATCAACCACTCCAGAAAATAGGCTTATTAAATCATTTAACAATAGATCTGGATGAATCTCAAAGGTCAGTCATTTAAGATGCTAATTCAGCACGAGCAGACATTATACTCAGTGCAATCACAGTAACTACTACAAACCCACAGAATTACTGGACAGTTTAATTTGACATGATTTTATTGGTTCCGTAACATCTTTAGGACTTTCTTTTGGCCACACACAGGGTCAAGTACACATTTTGTGCAAAACCGGACTACAAGACACTCAAATGAGAGTTTAGAAACATTAATAAACAAAATCTATATTAATACATGACACTTCTGCTGCAGCATGTTGTACTTTTGTCACTAGGAATGTGCACATTGATGGAGAAACTGCAGGTGTGTCTACACACTAAAATACAGTAGCATAAAAATCCAAAGTGACTGAAATGAGCAGAACCTGAGCAGACAGTACCACACAAACACCTGCAAACATTTTTACTGTATAGAAATTTAAAAAGCAAGCTGTGAACACCGTCCTGTTTTCCAAATTCATTCAATCATAATATAAAAACACTATTCTCTTTGGTAGAAAGTTATAGTACAGTAGAAGGCATTCTTGGTCACTTCAATAAAAACAAAAAGGCACCATAATAACATATCCCCATACATTAGACACACATCTGTTACTGTTGAGCCTATTTTCCTAACATTGTATTGTTGCATCTGTCAGCAATCATTAGCAGTACATCAAAACATAATAGTCATAAGCATAAAAGAGATTAAACATTCCACACAAGCAGAAATTAAATATATAGAAGGAACTAAAGTCACCTAAGGCCTTTACTACCTGTAATTATACAGCACCTTGGTGCTGTCAGTCACACTTTATGTCAGCTCTAAATGGCAACTCAGAGGTCAGCGCTCCTCCTTTCGAAGGGTTAATTATTTCAATGGTCAGTAAAATACTGGTTTTTGTGTTCAAGTCGAGCGTTCTTGCTGTCAGTATGAGAGAGGGTCTCCGATCACTCTGTGTATCCCAGGAAGTGGCATTACTCATACTGTGATCTGAATTCAAGACAGTATGTAGGAGTAAAAGCTTTTTTCCAGCTGTCACCGTGTGTGTGTCTGTGTGTGTGTCTGTGTCTGTCTGTGTCTGTGTGTGTGTGTGTGTGTCGGTGTGTGTGTGTCTGTCTGTGTGTCTGTCTGTGTGTCGGTGTGTGTGTGTCTGTGTGTCTGTGTGTCGGTGTGTGTGTGTCTGTCTGTGTGTCTGTCTGTGTGTCGGTGTGTGTGTGTCTGTGTGTGTGTGTGTGTGTCTGTGTCTGTCTGTGTGTCTGTGTGTGTCTGTGTGTGTGTGTGTGTCTGTCTGTGTGTGTCTGTGTGTGTCTGTGTGTGTTTGTCTGTCTGTGTGTCTGTGTGTGTGTGTGTGTGTCTGTCTGTGTCTGTCTGTCTGTGTGTCTGTGTGTGTGTCTGTCTGTGTGTCTGTCTGTGTGTCTCTGTGTGTGTGTCTGTGTGTGTGTGTCTCTGTGTGTGTGTGTGTGTGTGTGTCTCTGTGTGTGTGTCTGTGTGTGTGTCTGTGTGTGTGTCTGTCTGTCTGTCTGTGTGTCTGTCTGTGTGTGTGTGTGTGTGTGTGTGTGTGTGTGTGTGTGTGTGTGTGTGTCTGTCTGTGTGTGTGTCTGTGTGTCTGTGTGTGTGTGTCTGTCTGTGTGTGTGTCTGTGTGTGTGTGTGTCTGTCTGTGTGTGTGTCTGTGTGTCTGTCTGTGTGTCTGTGTGTGGGCTTGCTTAGAGAGAACAGAAGTATCTGTGGACAGGGAAAGCTGCAGCTCCAGCCAGAGCTATGCCCAGACTGTCTCCCACGCTGGCAGCCGCCATGGCAAACTCCCTGTGTCTGTCTTCAGTCTGTGGGAGAGGAGACAGACACTTAGCGGTTACAATCCAGCCACATACAGCGCTTCTTTACTGATGTAAACCTTTTAAAATGGTGACTTATTTACAGACAGAAAGATGACATTACCTCTTTGCTGATAAAGTGGAAGGTGTTGACATATGAGGCTCCACCGAGCAGACCCTCATAGAGGATAACTGCAAACACAATCCAGGCACTGGGCAGGAACTGGTAACGCACAGCGAACAGGAGGAACACTGCATTCACCACCTGCGGAGCAGAGAGAACGTGTCACGTGTGGGAGGATATGCAGAGCTGCCGAGCAGACCGGTCACACCTCTGCTCGTCTGCATTCCTGCAACATGCAGCTACATTTCTGTGGGGGTGCAATGTGTATGGCACTAAGCCATCCCTACACTTGTCCTGTTTTGTACCTGTAGCAGGGAGAGCGTCCACAGTTTCCTGATCTTCAAACAGCGCAGGGAGGATCGAGATATCATCACACCAACCTGGTAAAGAGTCTGATACCTGAAAACACACACGAGGAATGAACAAACAGAACTGCATGCCCTCAAACCGATCTGTGTCAGAACTGACCAGCGATACTGCTCCGCATGAGACAGGAAGAAACCCTGGAAAAACAGGAGCTCCATCTGGAGGAAGAACATCTGCATTATTCTTAGTCTGTTTTGAGATATTTGTTATATATATATATTGTTATTATAATATATATTATAATAATCTAACAATATATTATAATAATCTAACAATATATATTATAATATATATATATATTTGAGATATTTGTTATATTTTCCAGCGGGCTCCAGAGAACTCACCAAGCCCTGGTTGATGAAGTACTCTGCAAAGTAGACCAGCCCGAGGGGAAACACAAACTTCAGCAGGCCCTGCTCACAAGAACCAGATGTAATAATACGGCACAGTGATCTAGCAAATACTGAAACACACTCCTGTGAGAGAAGGAGCAGTCCACTTACTCTGATAATGTGCCGTTTCTCTGCAAAGGTCAGAGGACCAGTGGGCCCTTTATATTAAAGGGAAAAGAACATGAAATTATGCAATAACACACAGCAGGACTTTGACATTAGACTTTATTAGCAGGGTTTGGTAGAAAATAGTTCCAAATAAAACAAGTCAAAACCAGGTCTGTGGAGGCATTTTAGGCCCTTTAAGCTGATTTTGTTGATTTTTTGTGCTGTGTTCTGCTCATTTCTGTACGTCCAGGTCATATCTCATTGTTAGGGAACAACATACACTCGTTTGGTGTCAGACTCAGGCTTAATCACATTAAAACCCCTGAACTAACACTGCTTATGTACGGACAGTTGAAAATCTGTTATCTGGTAACATTTATCAGCTTACCCGTAAAACCGGATATTCATGTACGTATTTAACTATCATCTGATTAAGTCTTCTATATGAGGGTATTGCACAACATGTCGAAGGTTTATTTTTACATCTATTTATCTAAAACTGAGATAGTGGAAGTTACCCGGTGTTGATGTCTCCTCCTCCTCCCCTTCGTCTTCCTTATCTGAACCATCAATCATTCTCTGCGTCTCCTCGGAGCTCCCGGCTGCATGCTCGGCCTCCCTGGCCCCCCACTGAGGTAATGAAGATGGAGGAACCAGCATGAAGAAATAACTGGAGATCCAAGAGTCACATTTAATTAGAACGCTGAGTGTTCTTCTTCTTCCATCTAGTCTTAAGAAATGTTTCCACATTTACCTAATCAACATAGCTAATGGGACGACCAACATGATAAGAAGGGTAATCCGAGGTGAGAGGCCCAGTTGGATGAGTCCCGAGTAAAGAAGAGCTCCAGCGACACCAGCACCACCGGTCCCTGAGCCCCAGCCTTCCAGTACATCCCTGAAGCAGGTGTAATAAGACATGGCACACTGCTATAAATGATGATACAAACATACATATACACATCCTCCAAAACACTGTATTCTCTGACAATGACTTAAACTAAGGGATTCAAATTTCAGTCATATTTTAGTTTCAAAATTCCCCCTAAAAGAAGAGTTTATAAAAAAACTATAGTGGAGCAACCAGAGGTCAGGTAACTGCAATCTGGTCTGGAGCATTGCTTATTATGGATTTCCTTGTGCAAAGACCAAAGTTCATTTTGGATATTGAAGTGGGGAGCGTTTTAAAGTTGAGGTTGGAAGACAGAAAAAATAAAAAACAAGCTTTTACCTGCTGAAGAAGACAGTAAGAGAGAGGAAGGACAGCTCCCCCAGCCCCGAGCTGACACTGGCAAAGATCACTCCTATGAACACAAAGCATGGTTTGGACTAACTACAGCAGTCTTAAAATGTGTTATTTTTGGCCCGCCAGCCAAACAGAGTAAATCCTACAAAACCAACAGGCAATTCTTGTTTTTGTTTTTAACTCATTGTGTAACGTTTACAGGATTCTCTGAGCAGAACATTATCCCTCTCTGTCTGCATCGTGGTGCGTCACGCGGGGCTGCAGGGCTTGGTTGTTGGTTCTGGCTACGCAGAGGGCTCCGAAGGTGCACAACACCGGTTCAGCACTTCGACACAATTCACTACGAGACTAAACATGCTTCTGCATACAGCCTGCTATCAGAGAGCGTCTGTACAAGGGACGTTCTCCAAAACTACAGAGCCCCTCTGTGACATGGTCAAAAAGAAATAAAATGTGGCCACGAATTATGTATAATGTGCACACGAAATATTGTTATTATTAGTTGTAGTATAGTAGCCCTATTAGAATTCATGGATGGGGCGCATGCAGCATTGAGCGTCCCTCTCTGGGGAACGTGCCCGAGTACTGGGGGGCTCCAGGAGCGCAGGGGAGTGGAGCAAGGTCCCTCTGTCCATCGTGTCGCTCCCTGCTGCCCGCACCAGGCAGCAGGGAGCGATGCTGGAGCCATTAGAGAAGTTAAAGCGACATGATGGAGAGATAGAGGGACGCTCATTGCTCCCTGCTGCACGGGGAGGCTGCGTCCTGGCCGGCAGCCTGCTCGGGCCTTTTTACCGGTGGCTGGATAAAAGCAACTCTCCAGAAATGCGAACATTTGTAAATCATGAATTAGTTTGTGCCATGTGAGCAGACTGTCTGTTATAAACTGTGATGTTTTACTGGTGCAGCAGAGCAGTCCGTCTTTGCTTGTTAACGTTCTCTGTTGTTAAACTGTCAGCTGTACAGAGATGCGGCACTTCTCTCAAAAAGACTCCGTCATTCAGTCATCACGTCTCCTAAACCAGACCTGCCACATATGATCAGATCTCACCTTCACAGTAGAGTCAATAACGTGCCTGTTGCTCTGTTATCACAACCACACAGTCTCTGAATGTTTTAAATTTATGCTGTAAATTCAGATAACATTTTCTGCTCTGTCATCTGAATGCTAAGATGTTATTGTGTTTGCTGTGTAAGATGTAACATATTACAAAACAGCATACACATTTTTTATTGTTTAAAATAATGACATCGGGGACTGTTGGCCCTCTGAGACTTTCGCATTATCGAATCTGGCCCTCCCCGACCCTAACTACAGACCCTAACTACAGGGGCTAACTACAGGGGCTAACTACAGGGGCTAACTACAGATCCTAACTACAGGGTCTAACAACAGACCCTAACTTCAGGGGCTAACTACAGACCCTAACTACAGGGACTAACTACAGACCCTAACTCCAGGGGCTAACTACAGGGACTAACTACAGGGGCTAACTACAGGGACTAACTACAGGGGCTAACTACAGACCCTAACAACAGGGGCTAACAACAGACCCTAACTACAGGGACTAACTACAGACCCTAACTACAGGGGCTAACTACAGGGACTAACTACAGGGGCTAACTACAGGGCCTAACTACAGACCTTAACTACAGGGTCTAACTCCAGGGTCTAACTCCAGACCCTAACTTCAGGGGCTAACTACAGGGACTAACTACAGGGACTAACTACAGGGACTAACTACAGGGGCTAACTACAGACCCTAACTACAGGGGCTAACTACAGACCTTAACTACAGGGTCTAACTCCAGGGGCTAACTACAGACCCTAACTACAGGGGCTAACTACAGACCCTAACTACAGACCCTAACTACAGACCCTAACCTCAGACCCTAACCTCAGACCCTAACCTCAGACCCTAACCTCAGACCCTAACCTCAGACCCTAACCTCAGACCCTAACCTCAGGGGCTATGGAACCTCAGACCAGGCTGTGTCCACAGTGACACAGATGTCTTTACAATAATGACATGAGCTCCTGAGGCTTCACAGGACTCGGGCCTCTGATGCACAGAGGAACAGAGTCAGTATGTAACACCACCAACGCTTTCCTGCAGATGACCGCCTGCTCTGAAAGTTCTTCTGAAAGTAACAAGTATCTTTAGCAGCATCATGTCAAACACTAACTTTGCTATCAAGCTTCAGTGTAACAACCGCAGCTGCTCACAATAGATAAGAGGACAGGAAGTGAAACCAAGCCCAGTCTCCAGGGCAGAACAGAGTTAATATTAGTCATCTCCTTACCGAGAATACTCATCCACACGACTGTCGAGAAGGACACGAGGAGGAAACTCGTTGCTGCCATGACAACACAGAACAGGACCCGAAAGCTAGAATCAAAAACAGGAATTAGTGAAGAAATTTGAAATAAACTACACCAGGGCCTGTTTTTACTGCAATGTTCAAACAAAGGGTCACTGTGCAGTTACTAACAGACCCATCAAGTCATATTTACACCAGTAGATATGATATAGAGCAGATTAAACCACTGCATTAAGCATTAACACAACTGAATTCCACAGCAGAGTTCCATTCGTGTGTGTCACATCATCCGTGTGGTGAATTCTAATAAATCATTGAGAGCCTCGAGAGAGAATGAACAGAGTTATGATCCTGGTCTTACCCATAAGGCACTTTGTGGATCACATAGGGAGCAAGCAGCTTGATGACCAGTGTTGGGAGGATGTCGGCTAAAAGCACAGCCTGCAAGAGAAAGAGTCCAAATTCTGTTATAACCCGTCACTGTCTGTGGATCTGTGGTTTCTGCCGAAGCCTTCGACCTCTTTAGCACCGTAGGATTCTGTAGGATCTCTGGAGTATGTGTCACAGATTCTGTATCTGCTTCATTTCTGCTTTTATAGTGAAATCACCAATGCACATGAGTATGCAACATGTTCTTGTATCTTCTGACAGAAGGACATTCATGGACAAACAGCTAAACCTAATTTAGAGTTGTGCAGTAAGTCTCTGTTTACCGCAGTGGAGACAGGGTTGCAGTCATAGCTGCTGCTGCCGTTGTTTCCAGCTTGGAAGTCCACAGTCAGGGTGGCTGACGTCTACAATTTATAGGAATAAAATAAAAGTCAGTCTACCTTCAGAACTAAAAACACCAACTATTAAAGTGCTTCTGCTTCCATACAGGTGCTGTGGTGTTTTGTGACTCCTGCTTTCTGAGGATGTCATGGGCGGCGCTCAGCATCACCACATAAGCAAAGTTGTTGCACAGTCCGAGAACCCTGTGGACAGAGGAGGTGACAGAGGCCCCGTTCACACTGGAGAAAGTCAAACCAGCTAGAGTAGGATTGAATCCGGATAGGGGTCCAAACCACGCTCCAAACCACTAGGTGGCGCCTCATAATATACAGAGTTCATCTTTGTTTTTTCTGGTTCTAAAAGCAGTTTATTTCTTTGTAGCCCTGTGGAAAATAAACTCGGGGCAAAGCTGTTGTAGTTCGCCGGTTGTTTACATACGGCTTTTGTACACGACCCGGACACTGTCCCTGTGAACCGGAAGTATCACGTCGCTAGTGGGATTTGTTAGCTGCATTTGTGTTCAGACCTGAGCCAGATGTAAACCAATCTAGCTAGATCCACCTTTCAGAGGTGGATTGAAATCAGTCCGGATATATCCGGATTCGCGTTGTTCAAACTCAGAAAAAAACTATCCGGATATATCCAGACACGGCCCGAATCCCGCTCTAGCTGGATTGATTTCCCCAGTGTGAACGGGGTCAGAGAGCGAACCTGAATGGAGACCATGCACGTCAGAGTCTGTATCATTTCAGGTTTTTACATTTTTATAACAGATCGTTCTCCACACTCATTTATCAGCTGACCTATTTTCACAGAGCCCGATAAATCAACAGACCTATATCACTCTGTAGGATGACAGCACACAGATGCCCGAGGTAACACTGAGCAGGTGTCAGGACATATATTGATTATATCATATATATATATATATATATATATATATATATATATAGATCATATATATTGATTTACCTCGTGCTCTTGTTTCATGTATTATCATCATGCTTTTTATTTCTGACACAGTACCAGCAGAGTGAATGTGAGGACACACAGCTGGGAGCTGTGGGCTGGACTCAGACTCAGCACGATAGAAATATCTGATGTTGGCATTTTGTTTAAATGTACATGGGACAAACAGTAACTTCAGATCAAAGGAGCATTTCCTGTCAGAGGATTGAGTTCAGGGACACTCACCAGAAGCCTCCCCAACTGCGACACTTTGCGCAGCGACCTAAAAACAATGACACATATAAAGACAATAACATGTACAAAAACAATAACATGTACAAAAACAATAACATGTATAAAGTCAGTGTCTCAGACACCAGTTATCACTGACGGACTCACCGCCAGTGTCCGGGCGCTGCTCGGGGTCTGCGCTGACGCTAGCTGTCCGCTCCATGTTTACAACGAGCGCAGGCAGAACTTAAAAATCCTTAAAACATTAAAACACAAACACATTGTGTTCGGACACACTAACAAGCTCCCCGAGCCTCCACAGACACACACGGCGCAGCTGTCATTAAAAACAAGCTGCTTTAATCTGTGCTGCGCATTGACGTTCTAAACTCTGACGGACGAGGTGTGTCATGATAATATGTTCCCGCAGAAACAAGCGCAACCACGAACGTTCCGGCGCCTGGTGAACAGTTATAGAACAGAACAAGCTGTGATTCAACGTTTACTAAACAATTATTGGCATATTCACAGAAGAACACTGATATATTTAAACTTATTATTATTATTATTGTGTGCAGGTTTGATGTGTATGTTTGGAAGTGGTAAATTAAATTAAATTAAGAAACCTTTATTAGTCCCACATTGGGGAAATTGCTTAAGGCAGCGCAGCAAAGAGCTCCATACAGCAGTGAGTACACTTAGGCCTTGGAGTGCCTTACCCACGGACACACAACAGTGACTAGGGAGGAGTTGGGATCGAACCACCAACCTTGCGGTTATTGGACAACCCTGCTCTACCACTGAGCCACTGCTGCCCACAAAATGTGTTCCCTGACCGGGAATCGAACCCGGGCCGCGGCGGTGAGAGCGCCGAATCCTGACCACTAGACCACCAGGGAAAGCCTAAACTTCTTTCAACCCATTGAAATGTGACGAGGGCCTGTGATGTACAATACAATAAGTTAGAGTTAGAGCAGTGAAATTAGTAGTGTTAATAATAATAATAATAATAATAATAATAATTTCTGCATATATTGTTACTGTATGTGATAAAACCGTTGAGGACCAACCACACACAGATACAATAGGAAGACCAGAGGTCTGACACCAGATGTAAGACAAACCTAAACTGGACCTGCATTTGTTGAAGTTGAAGCACTTTGAGACAATTTCTGATTGTAAAATGCGCTATATAAATAAATATAGAATAATGTAGAAATAAGATTGAACAGAATTACACACACAGCCTCTCTGAACATCAGGGGATGCGTGCACAGCCGAGGCAGAGGGAAGGCTGATGGCTCCGATAAAGAGGCTGATGGCTCTGATAAAGAGGCTGATGGCTCTGATGAAGAGGCTGATGGCTCTGATGAAGAGGCTGATGGCTCTGATGAAGAGGCTGATGGCTCTGATAAAGAGGCTGATGGCTCTGATAAAGAGGTGTGAGCTGTGTATAAAACCCGCCGCCTGCAGCTGGAGCTGCACTGCAGCAGCCATGGCTTTCTGCAAACTGCTCGCTGTGCTCCTGCTCCTCTACATCACTGGAGGTGAGGAACTCCAAGATGATTTCTTTGATTTAGCCCAGTTTAGTTTGAGGACGGAGCTGCTGGCTGCAGACACACTAACAAAAACTGATTAACTATAATAACTTGTGCTTTTTCAGATTCACTGGGGGCTGAGGTGCAGAGCTCCATCATCGGCGGGCAGGATTCTGAGAAGGGCCACTGGCCGTGGATGGTTCATGTCAAAGTCGTGTCAAATGACGGGAAGACGAAGTGGCGCTGTGGCGGCTCCCTCCTCAGTGATAAGTGGGTGCTGACTGCTGCACACTGCTGGGATCGGTCAGTGTTCTGTATTTAAAGTGGAAACATTAAAGTGTCATTTTTAACATTAGGGGACACAGGGACAAGTTTCCAGCTCCACATTGAACTGGACTCAGAGAGACATGAGTGTTTTTGGAGGCTATGTTTATTCAAAGATCAAAGCTGAACCGTGTGTTTGCTTGCAGCCATCCTGAGCCCAGTCTGCGTCGCTCCATGGTTTGGGTCGGTTCGTACATGCTGCAGAAGGAGTCTGCCCGTTACATGGGTATACTTCACGCCATCTCTCACCCTTATTACCAAAAGATGGGCAGTGGATACATCAATGACATCGCCCTGCTCCACCTGCAGAAAAAGCTGGAGTTCTCAAAGGACGTCGCCCCGGTGAGTCTGCCCAGCGCCGACGCCGCCTTCGACTCATCGTCCGAGTGTTGGATCACCGGCTGGGGGCAGATTGGAAATGGTGGTAAGTTCTGCATGTAGACACACACCTGTTGAAACCTTCTTCACTTATTCTCTGTGCATGCAGTTCCCCTGCCAGATCCAGAGACCCTGCAGCAGCTGAAGGTTTCCATCATACCTCAGGCCGACTGTGCGTCCGTGTACCGCGAGCTGACCTCGGACATGCTGTGCGCGGGGGACATGGCCGGTGGGAAGGACGCCTGCGAGGTGGGTTTTTGTGTTTCTCTGCTCAGGTCAACAATGTAGAATAATTAAAGATGATGCAAAATCAGAGACATGATGTGGCTGCTGTGATCCCAACAGGGGGACGACGGCGGCCCACTGGTGTGTCGCACACCCGGGGGGTTCACGCAGGTGGGCATCATGAGTTTTGGGAGTCCCAGCGGTTGCGGCCTCCCCGGCCAACCTGGCGTCTACACTCAGGTGTCCAATTACCTCAGCTTCATCAACAGTTACGTACACCGGTCTGAGGACGCCCCAAAAGAGATTTAATCCGCCCGACTCTCTGCAGCTGCTGTCCCCCCACACCTCACTGTGCACAATGAACGCTTTGAACCCTGAGTCCAGCTCCTTCGAGCGGTCCAACATGTACCCTGCTACTGCACATTAAAGCCTTTAAGCCTCACTTTTACTGCGTCTGTGTGTGTGTGTGTGAGGTTTTAGGAATGTATAGTCCCTGTAAGCAAACAAAAAGACTGTCCATGGATGGACTGTACAGGACAGGGGACAGAGCAGCAACTGTCCAATCAGACGACTAGATCACCTTCAAATATAAGGACACATCTGCTATTTAGCATTAATGTTTATTTTCATAGAAATGATTTCATATTTTCATGAGTTGGGAAAGAAAACACCTACACCTACTTTTTTTTTACGTTGGCAGATAAAACTGCAGCTGACAGCAGCTACAAATGTCTCCAGACTCAAGTAAAATGGCCATCAGATGTTGGACAGGACGTCCTCTTGTTCTGCATGTTAGTTAAAGAACTTGAATCTCTCCTCTCCTTACTTTTTGGATTGGCTAACTTCGTGTCTTTGTGCTAACCGAGCTTCTAATTTGGTAAAGATCTGGCCAAAAACACATCTTTTAAAATGTCACGGAGTTGATTTCTGTACCGTGCACAGGCAGGAGCATCTTTTCCTTTATAGGTCTGAATTCACTGAACACGTCAACAGCAGGTGGAGCTCGACTGTTTCTCCCTTTGTTGTCCTAATATGCTCAAGTTCTGTCATCCGGATAGGCAGTGGTATTCATCATCGAAGGCACGCGAAGTCAACGAACTACAGGAGAACCTTCACCCAAATAAATAGTCTGACCTCTAAAGAAATAAAACCTGAAATACATTCTGAATTTCATCAAATCTTTGTCTTAAAAACCGATGAGTCCAGCTGCAGCTTGTGAATGTCCAGGGAGTCCACGTCAAAAATAAGCTTTGTGACTTGTATCATTTGGTCTATTGTCCATATGTCACGATCAGTCCTGTAAAGACTGAGCAGCTGAGTGCAGAGTATGATGCAGGCTGCTCTGAGGACAAACCTCTGACTGAAGGGTCACACACAGTCGTCAGAACCAACATGGCTGAAACGCTGTGGACCTGAAGCGATGACTTCTGTATAAAAAGGAGGATACTGTGTACAGAGAGGTAGCCAAGCTACTGCTCACAGCAGCTTCGTACTTGAGTCTTCGAGATCCTGAGGAGAGTTTTTGATTCCATCTGTTGCCAAGTCTGAAGTCTGCTCGCCCTCCTCGCCCTCCTTCTCCTCGCCCTCCTTCTCCTCGCCCTCCTTCTGCTCGCCCTCCTCAGCTTTCCGTTTCTCAGCCTTGGTCTTGAACCTCAGCCCGTGGCCTATTAATCCCAGTAAAGAACAGAACATTTACTAAAAGCAGCACATCTCTACATATGATCAGCAGATCTGTCTGCATGTGTGTGTACTGACTCGGACAGTCCGCCACCTCTTTGTACGCCTTCTTCTTACAGCAGCCTCGACACAGGTTGAAGACACATTTATTTCCCTGCAGAGCAAAATAAAAAGAAAATGCACAGGCTGACAACACTCGGGTCTTTAACCTTAAATAAAACAGTCGCTGTCTTACCTTCGGGTTTCCACACTGTTCACACTTGATGTATTTGGCTGCAGGGAAGAAATAAAACGGGACACCGTCAGATTTCTGGTTCCGCTCCGAACTTGAAGCTCACAGCGTCACACTCACGTTTCTGCTCCGGACAGAAGTTCTTTCTGGGGTTGCGGGATCTCTTCTTCTGCTTGTTTTTGGAGAGTGCCTCAGCCGATCCATCAGAGTCCTCCAGCGCCCTCTTCTGACACACCGCTTTCTTCAACTCGGACCCCTGGGTGTTACCATTGGCAACCGGTTCTTTGGGCCTGTAAGGTCATTCAACAGTAAAGCAATGACTTTCCTCACTTGTCTGAAAGTGACTGTACGAACGTGTGAGAAGCGGAGTGACTGACGGCGGTCTGACATATGGCTGGCAGATCCAGTGGGGGAGGGGCAGGCCACTGTCTTTGTCCTCTGCGTCTTTTCCTTTGGCTATCTCCTCCTGTATGTATGTGGAAAAAATGCTGTGTCAACAGTATCTGTGTAACGGCTACGAGTGCCAACGAGGGTGAAAGCCGTTCATCACCTGGCAGCGCAGCCTCAGCTGTCTGCTGACATCAGCCAGACTCTCCAGCGTCTTCACCTTGGCTAACTCCTCTCTCAGGTCCTGGTGGATCTGCAGTCTAAACACAGACACACACACAACTCAGAACCTTCAGCATGGCCATGACAACGTAGCGTGAGGAGGAGGGACATACGTGTGATGCCAGAGCTTGAAGAGGTGCGCCCGTACGTAGGAGAGCGAGCAGGGCGGATACTGCTTCACCACCTCCAGGTACTCCTCGGCCATTTCCCACACTGGGGGGCTGCGGCCCTCGAACAGAGCTGGGTTATGCAGGTTCCCCTCTAGAAAGGAGTGATTTATGTTACATATCATCTTATAACATCAGAAAAAGGTTTCACGCTCCTCACCTGCACTCATGACTCCCTGCACTCCTGTTTCCTGGATGCAGCGCTCCACGTCGCTCAGGTGCTGGATGTTACCGTTAGCAAACACCGGAATACTTACTGCCTTCCTGTAGCAGAGTTACATCAGTAACATCCATATGAGTACATATACGCTGCTCCGGATAAATCTGGGAGAGCTCACCGCACTGCTTTGATGTGCTCCCAGCTGGCGATGCCCGTCATGGCTCCCTTCTGGTCCTTGGTTCTGCCGTGCACCGTCAGCAGCTGGAAAATAAGCAGACATTCAAAGGGTGAGCGCTCCTGAAGGCGCACATGGTGTTGGATTCAGATAAAAAGGATCATACCTGACATCCAGCCTTCTCAAGCATCTGAGCATAGCAGACAGTCTTTTCAATCTCCTTGAACACACGGATCTTACATGTGATCGGCACCGAGAGCTTCTCATTGGCTGACCTGACTGACAAATAACCAGGACGCTGCAGTGGTAAGTCTGAAGCTGGATCCATACTCCAGAGAACAGAGAACCCCCCCCTGCCGAAGTTACGCCCACAAAGTGACGTCTTTTTCTCTCTCGTGCACATGGCCCGGGCAGAACTTTTTCTCTCAAGGCTGTGCGTCAACCATGCTGTGATTGGTCGGAATTTATTGTGGGCGTGATGAATGTGTTGAAGCCAAGAGCCTCTTCAGGTGAGAACACACAGACAGAAGGAGGAAGCACGACGACGATGGACAGTTTAGATGAGCAGCTGCAAACAGCTGCTGGAAGGAGAAACACGGCGCACAGAGGAGAGAGCCTGTCCACAAGGTGGCGATAAAAACTAACCCCAGTATTGATCACATTACAGCGGCTCACACACATTAAACACTGGGAGACGGGATGTGTTATTGCAGACAGTCCTCCACACGTTCACAGAGTTAAACTCACACAGACCAGAGGTCTGCTGCAGTCAGCTGCACTGATCTTCTATCTGTTGTCAGCTGTGCGTCCTCTGCCCTGAACATTATCAGCTCGTTAGGCCAGGTCACCACGACTGTGTCACAGTTTACAACACAACTGCATTGTCGACCTTTTGTGTGTGACGTGCACTGTGTAGGAGCCGTATGAGGAGTTCTGCACACACACGTCTCACGGAGTATGGAACCTCCATTTTTTACTCTTCCCACCCGTGGAGCGAGTTCTCTGTTCTCGTGGAGCATGGAACAGCCTTTAGAACTTGGTAAGTCAAGGAACAACATCTGTTCTTGTGATTAACACAGACTCACCCATTTTCTCTAACAGCTCCCATTCATCTTGTAGAAAAACTCCATAGTGTCCTTTAAAAAACACAAAGGCCGGTTGATACTCAGTGAAAAGAATCATCCATGAGTTGAGCATCAGCTAAAAGAAGATTCACGGTGTTGTGAGTTAATGTGAGAACTGAACGTCAGGCTTAAGGGTCAAAAGGCCGAGACGTTCAACCGTTCCTTTGCACGTACCTCTCTTAGCTATCATCTGTGGACAGCCCAGGTTGAGGTCGATGGCGTCGCAGTAGTCCTGGGCGAGCATAGCCGCCTGAAGAAACACCTCTGGATCATTGGCGCAGAACTATCACACAGATGATGGAACACTGTGACTCACAGCTGGCGTTACATGAGCAACAACACGTGTGTAACCATCGATATGTGTCTGATCCGCACCTGCGTGATGAGCGGCCTGTCCTCCCTGCAGACTTCGTTGTAGAGGTTTTCTTTCCTGTAGTTAGCGTCACGGACAAACACCTGAGCGTGCAGCATGGGGGTGTAGCAGAGGTGGGCGCCATGTCGGCGGCTCAGCAGGCGCCAGGCCAGCTCGCTCTGGTCCACCATGGGTGCCACAACAAAGCGCGCCTCTTTTAGGGTTTTAGCCCAGAACTCGAAGCCCTGGAGCTTGGCCATCACAGGTCGCACTGAACCAAACAAAGAAGGACACCACCAGAGATGACAGATGAAACATGAAGAAGCAAATTCATTCTGGAGCCAACAGCAAAGCCAGAGGGCGCCGTTTGTGTGAACTGCAATAACATGTAGACTGTAAAATGTACTGAGCTCCTTTCTCTTTCCACACATGTCATCAAATCTGTGTTCTTTGTACAGCCCTCGCTCAAACCAGCAGCTAACATCTGTGTCTTCATTCCAACATGTCTGATTTAAAGAGAAGGTCATTCAGTACTTTAGGGTTCTGGACGGACACAGCACCAGAACATGGCTGAGTCCCAAAACAACTGTCCTCACACGGTTAGCAAGAGCGACGATGACAACTCAGATCTCTGTTGTTGCTTTCCAGCACTTCACTCATCTTCCTCCTCATGCTCTTCACTCATCTTCCTCCTCATGCTCTTCACTCATCTTCCTCATCTTCCTCCTCATGCACTTCACTCATCTTCCTCATCTTCCTCCTCATGCTCTTCACTCATCTTCCTCCTCATGCTCTTCCTCATGCTCTTCACTCATCTTCCTCCTCATGCTCTTCCTCATGCTCTTCACTCATCTTCCTCCTCATGCTCTTCCTCATGCTCTTCACTCATCTTCCTCCTCATGCTCTTCACTCATCTTCCTCATCTTCCTCCTCATGCTCTTCACTCATCTTCCTCATCTTCCTCCTCATGCTCTTCACTCATCTTCCTCCTCATGCTCTTCACTCATCTTCCTCCTCATGCTCTTCACTCATCTTCCTCCTCATGCTCTTCCTCATGCTCTTCACTCATCTTCCTCCTCATGCTCTTCACTCATCTTCCTCCTCATGCTCTTCCTCATGCTCTTCACTCATCTTCCTCCTCATGCTCTTCACTCATCTTCCTCCTCATGCTCTTCACTCATCTTCCTCATGCTCTTCACTCATCTTCCTCCTCATGCTCTTCACTCATCTTCCTCCTCATGCTCTTCCTCATGCTCTTCACTCATCTTCCTCCTCATGCTCTTCACTCATCTTCCTCCTCATGCTCTTCACTCATCTTCCTCCTCATGCTCTTCACTCATCTTCCTCCTCATGCTCTTCACTCATCTTCCTCCTCATGCTCTTCACTCATCTTCCTCCTCATGCTCTTCCTCATGCTCTTCACTCATCTTCCTCCTCATGCTCTTCCTCATGCTCTTCACTCATCTTCCTCCTCATGCTCTTCACTCATCTTCCTCTTCATGCTCTTCACTCATCTTCCTCCTCACGCTCTTCACTCATCTTCACTCATCTTCCTCCTCACGCTCTTCACTCATCTTCACTCATCTTCCTCCTCATGCTCCTCACGCTCTTCACTCATCTTCCTCCTCATGCTCCTCACGCTCTTCACTCATCTTCCTCCTCATGCTCCTCACGCTCTTCACTCATCTTCCTCTTCATGCTCTTCCTCATGCTCTTCACTCATCTTCCTCCTCATGCTGCCCTAGCATGTGCTGCTGCTGACTGGCTAGCTGTGCTGTGCTGTAACTGCATCATGTAGCAGGCGAAGCTAACTGGTAGCACATGATGTCCACACGGCTTTAAGTTACACAACTACAACGAGTATGACTGACAAAAATCACATTTCAGCATCATCGCCGTGCAGCGCTGCGGTCCTGCTGTAACTGTACGTGTTTCAATGTGTGAAGAGTTTGTTGTTTCACCTGTGACACAGAAGATCTGAAGAATATTCCTGGCGCAGCACTTTCCAAATATGTGCAACAGCGAAATAACTCCGGTGGGAAACTGTCTCTGCTTCTTCTTCGTTTAAATTGTAAATGGCATCAAGATGCGGTTTGTCGCCATCTAGTGTTGCGATTTATTCCTGTGACAAATCCTGTTCCTGATTTTGCTGTTTATCAGCTCATTTATGAGACATAATCAGATATAATAAAAGAGAGACATGCTTAAAATATACCTGGATACATATAACATAGAATAAAGAATAAAACAGAGTGAAACTAACAGTGCAAGTTAAATGTTTAAAGTGACCAGTATGAGTATGTTGTTCAAACTGCAGTGTATTAATGGGTTAAAGTGCACAGTGTCTGTGTACTGGGGGGGTATGGGAAAGTGGGCTGATGGACCTCACAGCTCTGGGGAAGAAGCTGTGTCTCAGTCTGTTGGTGTGAGTTCTGATGCTCCTGGACCTCTGTCCAGAGGGAAGAGGTCCAAACAGCTGCTGTCCTGGGTGGGTGGGGTCTGCAGCTATACGACCAGCCCTCCTTTGAATCCGGCTGTCGTATATGGAGTCCAGCTGTGGGAGAGGACTCCCCACAATCCCCTGTGTTGGCCCCCGGGCCAGGTCCTTCCTGTCCTGTGCAGCTCCCATGGGTCCATTTGGATCTTCTCCACCTTGTTCACAAAGTCCTGCGAGTTGTGAATGTGATGTGGTGTGTCACCTACCAGTGGTGTCAGGAGTTCAGCCAAGTGCTTAGCCACAGGACAAGACTCAGCTGTTCACCTCCACCTCAGAGACAGAGGACACTCCTTTGAGGACAACAATGTCCACATTTTAGACAGGGAGGAAAGGTGGTTTGAAAGAGGAGTCAAGGAAGCATCTATGTTAAGCTGGAAAAACCTTCCCTTAACAGAGGTGGAGGCCTCAGACATCATCTTTCTACCACATACAATGCAGTGATTCCATCCATTCCCAGGAAGTTTGCACATACTCACAGTAAGAACAAAGGGCTGTCAATCAGTCCCCCTCCGGCAGTTTCATAGTCGTTAGCCAGTCGTTAGACACACCTGGCCCAGTCAGCCAGAACATCACAGGTAAGTATGGAAACATTTAGTGCTATTGTTTTTAAGTTTTTTAAAGTTTTACCCAGACCCACCCACTGAGGTCTGTAACCACATATAAACCATGTTTCCCCACCAAACAGTTAGAACTGATGAAGCTGCTTGGATGAGCAGCGAAACGTCTTCTAGAAAACTCTACAAGTCCAGACGCCTTGCTTCAATCTTCTCTACGTATGATGACCTGGATGACTGAGAATCTTCATCAACATGAGGAAGAAGAGCCTTTGTTGGGCCTTCTTCACCAGGTGGGACGTGTGCAGGGACCAAGACAGGTCAGCTGTGAGGTGGATGCCCAGGAACTTGATGTTGTCCACCTGCTCCACCTCCTCCCCATGAATGAGGAGAGGGGTGTGCTCCATCCTCCTGGATCTGAAGTCCACTCTTGCTAGTGTTCAGGACAAGGTTGTTGTCTGAACACCATCCTGTCAGGTGCTGGATCTCCTCTCTGTAGTGGGTCTCATCATTGTTTGATATGAGACCCACTACAGTGGTGTCATCTGCTTCACTTCACAGCCATGTTTGTGGAATGAACATGAGTGAACAGAGCCGGGCCGAGCACACAGCCCTGCGGTGTGCCTGTGCTCAGGATCAGGAGATGGAGTGATCTGTCCACATTGTTCATGGACATTTGTATAGTCATAACATGCATGACTTGATGACCTGTACATACTAATATTTTATATTTTATATTTCAAGCTGCTCACTTATAAATACAAATAAAGTTTTTCATCATGTTACCAGAGGAAATAGAAAAATAACGAGTGTGATATGAAAAGTGAAAGAAAACAAATCAAATACTTTACTGACTGTTACTGGAGGCTGTTTTTGGTGCATGTTAAATGATCATAAAGTCCTCTCCGAAGTTGACTGACACTCCACATGACGTCCCACTCACTAGTCATCACTGTTGAAATCCTCTGTCGCCATGGATACGGACTGATCCATCCTTCACCCAGCTGTTGTGTTACATTTTGTGGTATCTGTCTGTTCACTGTACACAAGGAAAACACATACATGCTATTGAAGAACAGGAAAAACACTTTGAATTGAAGATCCATCTTTAGGATTCTGTCGTCGCCCTCAAGAGGCTGAAATGGATTTGATGCTTTGTTTGCTTGTTTGTTTTGAGCCTTGTTAGCAGCAAACACATCATCATTCATTTGGATTTGGCCAAACATTAACTCACTTTAAGCTAATTTTGGTCTCCACCTACTTAAATATATGTTTATGTTTTTAAAGACTTATGCTGAGCCTGACCCGTGTTTGTTGTTCGGCAGGTGGGCTGGTTTTCATATTTCTGTGTGTAGTGTACACTCACAAAAACTCAATTAGCTAACAGGCTAATATGCTCTTCAGCTCCTTGGCTAATGCAGGGCTGACTCCTACAAGCATCGTTAAAAACAGATTAAAACACATGAAAACACAAACATCCTTTAATATTCTGTTACTGGAACACGTTAAGACAGCACACTGAGCCAACAACATGGATTCAGGGACGAACCTTCATCGGGGTCCTCTGGTCCACATGTCTTCAGTTTAAGGACAAGTTCACACAAGCTGGACAATAACTATGAGTCACACACACACAGCTTCTGGAAGGCTGCGACAGTGAGTGGGTACCAACAATCAAAAGCTCCTCTCAGAGAGAGATGTGTGCTTCTATACAACACACTTCAGAAAGTACGACGCACAAAGGAAGTGAGCCCGACTCTAATTCAAGGAGGAACCACAAAGCTACCACAAGAGCAAACAGACACTTCACACCTTTAGCTGTGTGCTACTCAGCACTGACATCGTTCTTCTGTCTTTAGTGACTGCACCATGAAGCTGGAATAAAAACACAACAAAGCTCTTTACGACACACAAAAAGCAGCTTGTTTGTTGTTGAAAGGATGAAGCTGAAATAATCTACACTGCTCTTTGAAACACATCCTCTGAGAAGGGTCAAACGTTCATGTGTCATGGACAAATCCAGTTGTTTCTGATTAAAGGAAGAATTTTCCTGCTGAACTTAGCATTAGAGTAGCGAGTAGTGAAATACCGCTGCGCACCACTAGAGGGAATATTGAGCCTCTTTCTGAGCATCTTAAAGAAATCTTCATGGATCCTACATCTTGTGATGTGTTGAAACGAAGAACAGAGTATCGTTAAATGACACACACACACACACACGAGGCAGTGCTGTAACTGGGTTCTTCTATGAGTGACCACATCTTGAACATCTAGTGTTAACATATTGCTGACGTACAGAAGGTCTTAATGTTTCCTATGGCAGTGGCTCCAGTCAGCTCCCAGCGAACACTTGGGATTACACACTGAATAACAGGGAGCACAGCGATCCAGGAGCATCAGTAATCAGTGTCCTCCACCCTACAGACAAGTCTCAGGACTGGCGACCATGTCACCGTTTTGTTGCGGTTCTTTCAAGAACCTTTCCACTTCCTGTGAGTCCACTGTCACGCTCTTTGGCCTGTCCTCCACCGCTCCCCCTTCGTCTTTCTCTTCATCCTTTTCCTTTTGGGTCTCCTTCTCTGGCTCCTCCCTCACTCCCTTCTCCTCTTCACTGTCTGCAGACCTGTCACACGCCTCGGTCTTGGTGTCATCCGTCACTGCGACGCTGTCAAGTTTGTCTTCTGGTGCTGAAGGCTTTGTCTTGATAAACAGGAAGTTGCAGGTAGCCAGAACCAAAGCTGAAAGCACAACCTCACTTCCTGCCAGCAGGAAGACGTACATGTAGTTCTTGGTGGCATCGAGCAGCCGACCTAGAAGATAAACGAGGAAACAGAAGTGCATTACTGAGGCGTGAACGGTAAATGGCGACAAATCAAGAGGAAACCGTTAAACTAAAAACACATTTTAAAACAAACTGCACTTCCTCAAATGGCCACCTGAGGCTGACTCCACAAGTGATGACCTTCATTGACCCCAACATCTTTATATGTAGTTGAGTGTGCTTTTGTAACAAATTCTTCTATTCAAAGATGCTAAAAATGATCTTTTGCTATATGCTAATTGCTAGTAGCTAGCTTATTCTAATTCTTACTCCTTCCTCAGCAGTCCACTTCCTGATAACTCCTTGGTCACTCTTGACTTGCTTTAGACGCCAGCCCTCAAGTGGCCGTTTAAAGAAGTGCAGTTTTTGACACTCCTGACAGAAATCAAACCCCCAAACTTCCTTCTGTCTTACGTTTGGTTGAACATGTGTGCACTGACCTGCACCAGGTGGCCCAACGAGCACAGCGATGGCCTCCATGAGCAGGACCAGGCCAATGGCACTGGAGAATTTCTCAGTACCAACTATTGCCATAAGAACCTCAAACTGCAGCGCGCCCACCATTCCGTAGGAGATGCCGAAGAAGATGCAGAACACCACCAGAGATGCGTAGTCCTTAGCCTGGAGGTAACGGCGAAATTATGAAGACAAAGAAACCTCGCATGTTTAGTTATTACCCCAAACAGCCTTTCACTCACCTGTGAACCGATCAGGTCTGTGGTTCCATTGAAGATCATCGCAAAGCTGAAGAGGTAGACGCAACGAGGACGAACCCACTTCAGTCCAGCAACCACACCACACACGGGCCGAGCAAAAATGTCGATGAAGCCCAGGATACTGAGCAGCAGGGCAGATTTGGTGTCCTCATTCCCCAGCTCCTTAGCATAGCTCACCACAAACACCGGAGGCACAAACAAGCCAAGCACCATGATGGAGGCCGCCACAGTGTAGATGACAAAACCGCAGTCTTTGAACACAGAGAAGTCCAGCAGTTTAGCTTTGGGCTTCTCCTTCTCTTCTCCTTCTGTTTCCTGGTCCTGCTCCAGGTCCTCAGATTTGAGGGCCTTAGGGGCGACCAGGGGCTTCATGAGGGCCCCGCACACACAGCAGTTGAGAAGAAGGCCCCCCAAGATGAGAAAGCCACCTCTCCATCCATACTGGTACTGAAGAGCCTGGCCCAGCGGTGAGAGGCAGCACAGGGCCACCGGGCTGCCTGCTGCTGAGAGGCCATTGGCCAAAGGGCGCTTCTCGCTGAAGTAGCGGTTCAGCATGATCAGAGATGGCTGGAAGTTCAGGGCTAAGCCCAAACCTGCACAAAAACCAAGAAACAGGTCAGTTTTTACCTCTAACACCAGAACAGGAAACAGGAAGTCAAACGCAGGCTTCGTCCATCCTGGTTAGAGGAATCAGACAATACCCTTATCCATCGCAGACCTGTAATGACTCCAGTGGTGAGGTAGATATGGATGATGCTGGTGGAGAAAGAAGCCAGGATCATCCCCAGAGAGGCGAAGAGGCCGCCCACCATCATCACCGGACGGCAGCCGAATCGATTCACCAGCACGCTGCACAGAGGCCCTGCACAAAGGGCACCATGTTCAGCCCAGGGGTCCATGTATTCACTTACAATCATTAGCAACAGCACCAAAAATCAATCATTTAGCATCTGTGCGATTTTGAGTGCCATAGTCTAGAAGTTGTTGCCAGGCAACGAAGGAAGATTTCACCAGCAAATCACCAGCAAATACTTTCTGGATTTTATAACCTGCACCACAGAGCCAGGCCGTCCTTCAGGGGCTAAAAGTTCTAGCACAGAATGTCTCCCCCTGCTGGCAGTTACAGTAATGGTTGCATAGAGTAGCTGTGGCTTTGCTGCTGGTATGTCCCCACGGACACCAGATTTAAAACGATATTGATGCATAGCTATCCCTGTCAGTGTAAGATGCTTAAACACATGTGTGTGTGTGTTTTGTTGCTGTCCGTGTGCTGATGTGTCCAGACCGCAGCCCACCTGTGCCATAAAGCATGGCCAGCAGTATGGAGGAGATCCAGGCGGTGTCGCTGTATCCAACATCGAACTCCCTGATCAGCTCTTTGAAAAACACGCTGACAGCTTTAGGAAAGGCGTAGGAAAAGCCCGTGATGACAAAACAGCCCGCCAGCACCGCCCAGCCCCACCCTCCATCTGGAGCTTTCACCCCCCCGGCGCCCATGTCCACCGCCGCTCCTCCCATGGTGCTTTCTGGGGCTGTGTCCTAATGGAGACTGACAGAGGAGCCGGGGAAACACAGGAGAATGACGACACTTATTTGGATTGAGTTACTCTGCTAATTCAGTTCTGCACAACAACAAAGCCCACTCTGGAGTGGATGTGTGTGGGTCCTCATAACACTGCTGTAAATCCAGTCATCGTCAAATGAACTGAACACACAGCTCTGACCTCTGACCTCCGGCTCCGCGGTGCATCGCTCTCCAGCCAGCGCTGCATTTGTTGATTACAATGTTTAAAAAAGCTTTGAGCACGGACACATCACTCTGTGAAGAAGTGAAGACTCACACAGGTTCCGACGAGTTCCTCTCTCAATCCTCACGGCACATGATGGGAATCAGCAGCCCGGGCCTCTGGTGGAGCGGACTGATCTGAGAAGCATTGAACTAAAAAGAAGAATCAAAGAGTAAAGAGATGAACATGCAACAAGTTAAAGTCTTATAATAACATAGTTTGCTCCAAACTGATGCTAATGTGTCATGTCAGCAGGAATATGGCTGCTGGAAGCTGTTTAATCATCTATTTAAACTCACCACCACAGCACATTGGACTGATGTCACAGAGTCAGGTCCACATAGTGGGACAATGAGCCCGATCACTCAAGGCAGCCGAGGAGTTTTAGGCTTGAACTGTGGAATGCAGCTGTCAGCTCAACACAGCTCGACACCAGAGGAAGGAAAACAACTCCACCTTATCAAATAAAGTACTGATGACCCTTTAAACGGGTCAATATTTGGCCACCAGGCTGTACTTTATGATGGCTTCTATCATTAGTGTGGTCAGAACCACACGAGATTTACTGCTCCTCTGCATCCCATTGTTCCAGTAATGGGCCCGCTCCGCTCAGATTCACAGGCCCTCTGGGCGTCTGGAGCCACGATGCAGCTTTTTACTGTGCAGCCACATATCACAGCACCTCGGGTTCATGTATATATTCATGAACACAGCTTGTATTATCCTGGAATCTCTGGGGGGACATTTTTAAATCAAAGAGCTGCTCTTTGGACAGTCAGGAAAAAACCAGCCAGTGGCTCCATCAATTCATTTACAATCTCTAGAAGAAGCTGAAAGGAAGGAGTCGCTGGGTTCAGGCCGAACAGCCAGCAGTCCAGCGTCTCCGGGTAACACGATCATTTCAAGCCACATGCTGACGGGGGAAGGAGGTGACCACCAGAGTCTGAGCGTCAGTCACTCCCTGCATTATTACACAGCCACAGCTGGGAAATATCAATGCTGCATATTACTCGGACACTGATATTTGCTTTTATTAAAAAAGTCTGGAGTCTCATGGGTAACAGTCGAGCTCCACATCAGAGTGTTTAGAGACATTAAACACAGAGTTTGGTCTGCTGCCCCCCAGTGGCCAAAAAGACTCATGGAAACAATGCAACAACAAAAGTATTGATTGTGATTTTAAAAAAAAAATCTTAAAAATGTAACGTGATGAAATATAATGTTTGTTTCTACAGTAAAAAAGAAAAAGGTTTAGAACAATGTCGCCACATCAGAGGAAAGATACAGTTACAAGTCATCAAATTTCCACACAGCCCCCCAGCGTGGGGTCACATCCTGAAGGTCCTATAAATAATAACACATTGTGCGTGAGACAACGAGCCACTAATGACAAATCACGCAACATGACGAAGCTCGGTCCGTATCACGATGTGACTGTTGATATGTCTGCTCCATCCAGCCCCACGGACTGTGTTCATAATGACAGTGACAAGCTGCTGAGCGCCTTACCGGCTGATGCTGCCCGGTCCCTGATGCTGATGCTGTCCGGTCCCTGATGCTGCCCGGTCCCTCCTCCAGCCTCCAGCCTCAGCACCGGAGCCTCGTTTCTCCCCGCACGTCTGCCTGCAGACCATCACATCACGGGGGCGGGTGGGTCTGACGGCACGCTCCTGGGTCCTAATGCCCCCCACTGACGTCAGACAGCAGAAACCAATGACACAGCAGCCACACTCAGCTGTTTCTGTTATTATACAGAGGAGGTAAACATGTGTTTTTATAACCCAGCTTTATTATTAATATATTATATTAAGGATTTATATAATGCTGCTCTGTCTTCAAGACTTTAGATAAGACCTACATGAAGGTCTGCAGTGTCATGATATATATATATATATATATATATATATATATATATATATATATATATATATAGTCCACATTGTTCCCTCTATTTAGACTGTAGAGTCTGCTCACTCCACACTACAATATATATATATATATATATATATATATATATATATATATATATATATATATATATATATATATATATATATACACTATTATAGCACTCTGTTATCAACACCCAGAACTATTATATATATATATATATTTAAATTGTCAGTGACTGAGTGCAGCTTTAATGGTTCAGATGCCTCAGGCTGGTGTCTTTGATTGACAGGCGTCTTATTATATTACTGTCCACTGTGCTCTCACTTCCTACTCTTTGGCCAGTAACTGGAAAATATTGCATCATCATCATATCCTGTTTGTTGTATCTGGAAACATTAAGCCGTGTCACTCCTCTCCACGATTATGTTCATGTCAAACTGACAGAAGGAGCCGGATGTGCGGCTGCAGCTGGAAGCTGTTGCTTTGCTGTGTTTCCTCCTCTGACTGACAGAGTGTGAATAATAAGGCAATAAATAAACTGTGGTGCTGCCGCTGTGGCTGGATGACGTCAGCCCCCCGCCCCACTTCACCCCTGGACAGGGAGCATGTGTGTGTTCAGCATCATCTCATCATGCATGTCCCCCAGGAGCAGCACCCCAGATGCTTTGTCTGATAATGAGCACGTCTCGCCTTCTTAAGGACACAGCCTGGAGTTTGTCCTGTGTGTAACAGCACGACCTTCATCACATGCACTCATTTCACCGTGGACAGTGTTTGTGCTGTGGCCGTTATTCTGAACCACCCAGGAGGAGCAGATCTGTTGTATAACCGTCCTGACGGTGGAGCAGATAGTGTCACAGCGCCACACAGTGGTGAGACTGTGTCATTGCTGAAAGGAACTGAATCATCTGGGCCTGGTTGTTTCAGACTGAAGATACCAGGTCCACAGAAGGCAAGAAAATACAAACATAATAAAACAAATTAAAATAACACACGGCTCAAAACACAAAGGGAACACTGACACCTCAGAGACCTCAATGAATGCAATACTCCATCATCTTCATCCATTACACAGTGAGGACAAAATAACATAAAAATGAAATCAAAATTATTAACCCATGGAGGTCTGGTTTTGGAACCATACTCAGAATGAAAGTGAAAAATCACATCACAGGCTGATCCAGCCTGAGTCAAGACGAGTCAGACTGAGGCTCAGTGGTGTGTGTGTGGCCTCCACCTGCCTGTATGACCTCCCTCCAACACCTGGGTGTGCTCCTGATGAGGTGGTGGATGTTCTCCTGATGTCCTCCAGACCTGGATTAAAGCATCAGTCAGCTCCCAGACAGTCTGTGGTGCGGCGTGGAGTTGGTGGATGGAACGAGACATGATGTCCCAGACGTACTGGATTGGATTCAGGTCTGGGGAACGGGCAGGCCAGTTCATAGCATCAATGCCTCCATCATGCAGGAGCTGCTGACACACTTCATGAAGCCTAGCATTGTCCTCATCAGAAGGAACCCAGGGCCCACTGCACAGTCTGAGGATCTCATCGCGGTACCTAATGGCAGTCAGGGTACCTCTAGCTAGCTCATGCTGGAGGAGGCTGCAGGCAGCAGAAGGTTCTCCACAGGGTCTCCAGACTGACACATCTGTCACATGTGCTCAGTGTGAACCTGCTCTCATCTGAAGAGCACATGGTGCCAATGGTGAATCTACCAATCATCGCCCTGCACGGTGTTGGGCTGTAAGAACAAGACGTCGTGTCCACCTCTCATCTCCACCTGTTGTCTGTTCCATTTGCACAACAGCAGCTGAAACTGATTCACAACCCGTGTTGATCCTAACTGGACAGGCTGGTTTCACAGCGTGTGATGGACCTGGAGTTACATCGTGTTCTTTAAGTGTTCCTTTATTTTTTGAGCAGTGTAAAAAAGCTTTTCTAGTCCAGTTTGTATCCAGCCTAATATGAATCCTTGGGGATTAACGGCTCATGTTGACTATCCAAAACCCGACAGCTGTGGTGAGCTGAAACCTTCATTTAAAATAATTAAACTCCACACTGATCCTAATATAAGATGGTGCACAGAAAAAAACACACCTACAAGTACTTATTAATTTATTTACACAACTTTAAAATACACAAATACAGTGGCATTACAAATGAGGAGCGAAAGTCTTAACGTGAGAGTGGACAGACGAAGTTTCCCCATGGTTCCACAGTAAGAGACGCATCGTGGGACATGAGCAACCATCTCCACTACACTGGTAAAAGCAAAACTGGACATGAGGTGTCAAAATAAGAACCGAGTGAGGCAGACGAACAGAAAGAGTTTCCATGTAAAGTGTACTTGTAGTTATCACAGCCGGCATCAGTGAGACAAACCAGTTAATCCCTCACTTTTTGTTTTTCAAGCCCACAGGTGAAGAACATTTAAGAAAACAATGCCTTAGCAGGACCTTTAGTGGAGGGAGGCATTCCCAGTCCCTCGATACATCGCCGCCATCGTCCTAAACTGTACGCGGACTTGGTGGTAGACGGAGTATCCTATACACAACAACAGAACGAACATGAACAAATTACCACTACAACCCCCTTTCCCCCTTTCCACTACACAAAATGGCCTACAATACTTTGCAATCAGTCTATCACATCGAGAAATTTCTACTTTAAAATCTGCAGATCGAGCCACAGAGAAGAGCCACACGAGGAACGTGTGCGGCGCCGGTACCGCCGGGACTCGGCCGTGACCTCCTTCCTCAAGACAAAACACAGTCTATAAAATCTGTTCAGCACCAGCCTGTCCATTTTCTACCTGATCCCTCACATCGTTCATCAGACCCACTCAGAGATCGGATGTTCCTTATTTAATCCATGTCGGAGTTTTTAAAGGTTCTCTTCAAATAAAACCATAAAACCAGGAAATAAAAGCAGCTCCAAACACTATTGTCTCTTTAAAGGAGGTGCAGCTATTTATTTTTCATCCAGCCCACTGCTAAAGCTGGAGGGTCCATGAACAAAACCCCACCTTTACAATGAAGTACTGTGCCTCCGCATAGCTGTGGCACTTTCAGAACGCTAATGGAAAAGGAGGAAAACCAAAATCACGGCGCCTACACTTCCCTTAATGCTAATGAATATTTGTCGACGCCTTCCTGGAGGAGCCCACAAACAGTAGCTGACATGCCCGTTTAATGCATAGTTCTAAAGGACATCTGATGAACCGTGTAGGAACACACTGTGTAATGGCACTAACAGCTTATTAACACTCCCCATCATCAGCCTGTAACTGATGCCTTTTCCTGTTTATTGCGTCATGTAGAAGGACAGTTTGGGTTCTTTGACGTCAAAGTGTTTGAGGTTCTTTTCAAATGTTGGTGTACTAACATCAGGAGCTGGTGGGGGGCAGACATGGAAGCCATCTCGTCAGAGCCACCAGATTCCAGCAGCAATGTTATCTCTGGGATACAAACAGCGTGATCAGCTGGACCTAACGAGGCCGTGAGTAGACCAGCTGTTCTCCGGGTGGATCTGAAGAGGCATCCCGTCCACCACCCTCTCTACATGCTCCAACTGTTCAAAGGACCCAAACCATCCATTTAAGAGCAAAACCAAGCCGTGACATCCTGAAAGGTTGGTCAATAAAGATGTTCAATGAGGTCCGAGTAGAAAATGGCCACGTACACTTGATGGACAGATGGTATATAGAGTGAGGCTGAGGAGGCAAAAAAAAAGACCTAAAGACCCTCAACATGTTCCCCCCACAGCTCAAACAACCCTAAGACAGAACCACACAAACACACACACACAAATCACATCACAATGCACCAGGTTAGAAACATCTCATCCATGGTGTGGACAGACCCACCGCCCGGCTGCTTCACTGCTCCATCATTCACAGCTTTTTTCCCTCCACAGTCACAACCTGAAGACAGAAACCAAAAGTGTGCCGTGTGTTTTAATGTTTTTTATATATATACTACACCGTCCTGGTTCCAACACACCTGAGGAGGACAAAGAAGAAGAAAGAAAACATGCTATCAGATCACCGAGGCCTTTGTCCCATCCCACTACAACCAAAGGGGGTGTAACCCGACCTCTAAATTTGACTTCTGGGATTTAAAGAGTCCTTCAGGACACAAACGAGGCACCGTTTGCTAACACTGCCATGTTGGAGCACATGTCCTCTTGTGATTCAAATAAAATCCCAGACAATTTTCAAGCAGACTCTCCATTTCCAAACTCTGTGAGGTCTGACCAGCTGGTGTCAGATGTTTTAATGCTAGAGAATAAAAACGACTGGAAAAAAAGATGCCAGAGAAAAGAGGATCCATGGCTTCATCAACAGTAAGGAGGAGGATCTTCCCTTGGAGCAGAAGAAGGGATACTGTGGCTGCTACTTTGCCAAAGTGGTTGTTAAGGCAACCAAACTGTACTCCACCTGCCGCTCTCTCTTTCTCCAACACACACACACACACACACACACTCCTGGCTGTGCTCCTGTTCTTTATCAGTGAACAGGAGCACAGCCAGATTCTTGTGCATGGGTTGGTAGTCCACTGCGTTATTTGTAAGTCCCAGTTTCATATGTGAGAGTGTGTGAGTATGTGTGAGTGTGTGTGTGTGTGTGTGTGTGTGTGTGTGTGTGTGTGTGTGCTGCAGGTGGCACATGTGAGGCCTCCGTGGTGCACAGGTGGATGGGAGGGTTTCACCGAGGAGCTGCTGCCTGGAGGCCGCTGGGTGTGACCCGAGACAGAGCCTGAGAGACACAGATGGGAACATGATGTCACGTTAATGGTGAGGTCATCGGCAGGGAGAGCGACCATTTAAAGGAACAGTACAGCAGAAAACACAAGAAGCCAGGAACCTGCGACAAAATGATTCTGATGCTACAGCCAGCTAGCTTAGCACAAAGACTGGTTGCAGGGAGGAAAGCTAGGTTAGCTCTGTACATTTATGCAACAAACATGGAAAAACAACTTCCTTTATTCAAGCTAAGGGTATTCACACATTATTCTGATCGGATGTCACTGCTAGCCTTGTACTCTGCGGTCTTTATACCACAACAGAAACACGGCCTTATGAGGCAGCTGGTTTGTCAGCCCATACAGCCCAGACGAGCCATCAACGTGCCTACCTAACGACCAATCACCGATCCCTCCGGCTGTCCGAGGAACTACTTCTCCTGGTTTTTGGTCTACATGAGCATAAATAACTAGTAACCAGAACAAAAACATGACGTGATTAACGGTTCTGTATGTGGTGGGGGCCATTTGTCTTACACCAGTTATCTTGTCTATCTTAAGATATTGTCAAAGTGGCGCATATTAACATATGCAAATGATATTAATTATTCAAAAGGTTTGGATTATTTATGAGGTGCTCTCTAATCACAAGGACAAAACCCGAGTTAACCCTTTGTACTGCCCTCAGACATATTTCAAGGGGTAAAAAATATATATAAAAATATCACCATTTAAGGGTCTTTGTTATTAGGACACCTCCTTATTAAAGAGTAATCTGCTTTAAAAAGCCTCAGTGTCTGTGAAAACACACAAGACAGGCAGCTTCCTACACTCCTGTTGGTCGGAGGAGTCCTAAGAAAAAATACAGGATTTTCTCATTTAAATGGACTGTTCCGCTTTTTGACCTCTGGGGGGAGCATTTGGTCCACACAGAGGAAGAGAACAAAGGACCTAATGAAACCACTGCTGGGACAACCTCAAACTCACAATTCTCACTGTTTCACAACAACACTTCAAAGCTCAGCAGAGCTGGTAGAGCACATGAGGTCCGTTTGAAACTGCGCCTGATTCAGAAGGATCAGATCTGGACACTGACAACAGGACGGATGAGAAGGTATCTTAAAAAAAGAGGAAAGAGGAAAAAGAGGAACTAACTAAGGACATTCTGTCTGAGGCTGAGGGCGAGCTGATACGCTGCATGTTCAGATCAGGGAACAGTCGACCGGCCTCTTTATTAACACGCCGTTTCCTGGCCTTTGTTGCGTTCATATTTTCCTCTGAACGAGGGATCGTCATGATCTGAAGCAGCTTTTTAGTCTGTTACCTGTGAAGTGGACATGCGGGATGTGTCCTGGCGTCCTGTTAGGTCTGAGGAGGAGATGTTGACAGGGGCTCCCCGATGAAGACGCATGCTCACCTTCCTCTCCTTCTCCATTCCTGTAAGAGACACCACTCTAAATATTGGCATGCGTTTACATTTACACATGCAAACCTGAATTCCTTTGAATCCGGAGTACGTTGTGTGAGCGGACCTGTGTGCGACGCAGGGTTGAGTGGGGAGGGGGCCGCGACATCCTGAGTCGCCCTGGCTCTTCCTGAAGCTGAAGCCATGCCTCTGGCCGCAGGGTTCCTGCTGTGCCTTAGTCTCTCCTCCCGGTCTCGGCGCTCCCTCTCTGCGTCCTCCACGGCCCTGTTGGCACCCTGAGACATAAGGACATTAGGCTTGTCTGACATACACAACATATGTATGAGGCGGGCTCACATCAGGGAACAGTCATTTCTCAGTCTGCCCATATTTTAGAAGAATGGTCCAAATGCCCAGAAGTCATTTAGCTTCTTATATTTTATGCAGCAGGCCTCGGGAGCAGACTGGTAAACGCCGGGAAGACAACATGCATTTTGCACAAATGAGGGGCAGCAGCAGAGAATGTGTGTCTGTGTTGGTGTCCTTGCATTAAATGTAGTGCAGTATTTTGGTCTAGTAAATAAAGTCCTGGTCTAAACCCCGGTCAGACCGGCTGAATTCTGCTCCAAAGATGTAAACACACAAACACATTAGAGCGCAGTCTGTCAGCTGGTCTGACCTGTCTTCTGTTTACAAAACGCAGCTCTGCAGGTTTTCTTGTTCCTCTTTCACTTGTTTTGTTCTGCAAATTCCCATAAACAGCAAGACAATCTCATTGGTGCAGGTCTCTAAAGCTCGCAAGGTTAAAAAAACCTTTTTCCAACCATGAAATAAAAATAAGACGAGGCGGTGTCGGTGGGCCACGGCTCAGGCAGGTGGACCTAGTACTGTGTGACTGTTTTCTCACACATGTCTTCAGCAGCAATCCTGCTGTTCAAGTTGCACATTTAAAACATGTATCATCCAGCGCTCTAGTCATGAAGAATACGTGCTGGCTCTGTAGGGTTTTTATATGTGGGAAGATGTGCTAAAAAGGCAGATGACTCATTACACCACTGCTAGCAGATGTGTTTGACTTTCCTGGCTGCTTTTTACTCCAGGAAACACGACGTGTCCAAGCGAATGTCAATCTAACATTGCTGCTAACTGATGATGCCAATTAATAGCTGCAACTATTGTGAAAGGATTTCACCTGCCTGCTATACCCTTCCCCAGCTGACAGTCACTGCATCTTAGTGGATTTCTGTCTAAAGCGAAAGAGCCTGTAGTTACCCATCAAAGTAAAACAGAGCATAAGAGAGTAAGGAGCAAATCCACTTACAAATTTGAGCATGTTCCAGTCAAAGACGTAGTCATAGGAGAATCCCTGTCTGTGGAAGAGATTCCTAAAGAGTTGGCGGAGGTAGGAGTAGTCAGGCTTATCATCGAACCGTAGAGAGCGGCAGAAGTTCAGGTATGTGGCGAACTCGGCTGTGTAGGAAGGAACAGAGGGGAAGGATCAGCCATGGCGGTCTCAAACACAGGGCTCAGAGTTTATTCCTGCTTTTATGAACTGCTACATCTGAGCAGTGACACCTACATGGATAGCCCTTGCAGAGGACCTCAATAGGCGTGGACATTTTCTTCTCGCTGATGCGTTCATATTTCTGCCTCTTGGTGGCAGCTTTGAGGCCCTGCCAGGGCAGAGAACCCAGGTTGAAGTACATGAGGACGTATCCCAGTGACTCCAGGTCGTCCCGTCTGGACTGTTCTGTAGACGGGGAATGAGGAGACGGTAAACATCAGTCTGGAGGTTTATGAATGACTCTTCCATTAGAAGTAAAAGCGGAGTTCTTACCAATGCCCAGATGTGTGTTTATGGAGGCGTAGCGGGCGGTGCCAGTCAGATTCTTGTTCTCACGGTAGGGGATGTGCTGGTGTGTACGTGCGTCTCTGTATTTCTTGGCCAGACCGAAGTCAATGATGTATACCAAGTTGCCCTTCTTGCCCAGGCCCATCAGGAAGTTGTCAGGCTTTACGTCTCTGTGGATGAAGTTCTTGGAGTGGATGTATTCAATGCGGCTGATCTAGAAGAAGACGAGCAAATATGATGTGGATGAAGAAGACCCCCACACCTCCAGGGTACCGCTTTAATAGCCATCCCACTCCTCCACTTACCATCTGATCGGCCAGAAGCAGGACTGTCTTTAGGCTGAACTTTCGGGAACAGAAGTTGAAGAGATCCTCCAGACTGGGGCCCAGCAGCTCCATCACCATCACATTGTAGTCACCCTCTGCACCACACCACTTTATCGTTGGAATACCCACTGGAGAAAATCAGAAGAAGCCAATGGTGTTGAGCCAATGTTATCTCCTATGTACAAAGCATCACTCTGGAATTAGTGTCTGTGGTGTTTTGGGGACAGATCTCACAGCATCTGTAGTCTGTCGTCTTGATTTTATAACCATCAATGTGAATAAGAAACCTGATGACTAACAGGATTTAGCATGTGTGGCTCAGCAATGAGGTTCATTGGCAACGTAAGCTTTTTGCTTTTGCCTCACATGTGAACTCCAAAGATTAATAAATGATCTAATACGAGTCGATGCGCTGATACTGCAGACATCAAAAGGGGTTAAGGAATGTGATGGGCTCCCTGCACACTCTGTCCATGCCCCCACACAGAGGCCAGCTGGTTCAGTAGTAGCTGGTGACCGGCTGACGTTACCGAGGCGCAGAGACCATCTGGCATTTCCTTCTACAGGCAGACCGCAACAAAATGCTCCTGCTCAGCACCTAGCACTGCACACTGCATCCGCTATTTATACACATACAAACGCAAATACATCTCAGTCCAGTTTTGCTGCCATGCCCAATAAATCCTAAGGCGCTGGAACAAAAATACAAACGCATGTGTGGGTGCAGTTCTGCTGACAGAGGCAAACTGTCTGAGTCCAAGTAGAGAAGTGAGTTCATTAGCCAGCGAAGGAAACTAATTTGAAAGCCTATTCTTAAGCATGCCAGAGGCCACCTGTGCAGTTACTACTACATACACGCAGGCATGAACCCTGGAGTACAAGGGTGATAAGAGAAGGCAGGTGTCCGTTTTCTTCAACATGTTGCAGACACTACTGAGCCAGCAGAACATTTACAGATACATTCCAACACGGGGCTGCCCGAGTCTGTACCGAACCTCGAAGCTCGACAGCAAAAGAGCTAAAGAAGCAGCTCTGTTAACAGGAACACTTGTGTGAATCAGGCTGCGAGCCAGCTGCAATCTCATAAGTTTCAGAAACTCACACATTCACACAAATCCATCCTGCCAGGTTTTAAGCTAGATTTGGTCCAATCAGTGCCCTGTGAGGTACAGGGAGGTACAGGGAGGTACAGCACGCTACGAAGACGACAGCAAGAAGTGGCTTTCTGCCTTCTATGCACATATTTTCATCACAAATGTAGAAACATAGTAATTTGCTACCTTTCATTCACAGTTTCTCATTGTCTTCCTCAGTGTGGATGTACAGTGATGGATGGTAATGGGCCTTGAGTTTTAAGTGCTGGTAAATATTGATGAGTTCATAAAAGCACCAACAGGGTCATGCATGACAGGAGTTGAACATGTTACAGCATACCTCCACCCTGCATCATCTTGTAGATTTTGCTCTCTATGTGGAGCTGTGGGTGTTTGGTCTTCACACATTCCAGTTTGATGGCTACCTCCTCTCCAACTGAGATATCCGTACCTGGAGAGAACAAGGAAAATCAGAGATGTTAGTTTCGTGGAAACATGAGTTATAAAATGTAAGAGCAGGAACTACGAAAGGATATATCACTTGGCAGTTATGCTTATGTACACAAGGAAATATCAGTGGCCACTGACACAGCCAAAAATGGAAGATAAGCCATCCAACAGTCTGCACTTCATGTACCCTGCTCTTCTTTCGTGTATCTACCTGCTTGTGCGTCCCAAATTCCTCGTGGCTATCATTACATTTTGATCTCACTCACTTCACAAACCAAAGGATTTTGGGGAGTTTGCACTGAAAATGACAAACCAGCGCTACAGCTGCTTTCCATCTAAATAAGGTTATGGAGTCCAGTTCCCTCCACATAAACACAGCAACTGGACACCAGGTTACGTAACCCCATTACTCTCTCTCTCACACACTTACACAGGGAGCGCAGATCAACAGCAGCACTATCATTGATTTCCCTGTATGATGTCATGTTGGAAGAGCAGCCCTCAGCAGGGCGTGGCGCACAGCTAGGACCATGACTGTTTACACGTTACATTTGTTCCAGTGATTCTGAGAAAAAGCCTGTGTGCTGCATGCAAGCAGGGCTGCAACCAAATGTGGATGCAGGAAAACAGAAGCTTAAATTGGCAGGAAGCAAATCCTACATGTGTGCAGCAGAAATAAATGGTACTGATCATCCCCAGATACACTTTGGGTGCAGGTTGAAAGGGTCAGTTCACACAAATCACAGTGTTTTGGGCTTACTAGTAGCATACAGGAGTTTAGCATATTTTAAAAAATATTTACTATGTAGAAGTCAAGTCAAGTCAAGTCAAGTCAGCTTTATTGTCAACTCTGCTATATGTGCTGAACATACAGAGAATCGAAATTGCGTTACTCTTCACTCCGCAACATATAACATGTAACTAAAAACTAAAGATAAATATAAAGTGTAAAAAAATGTACCTACAATGAGGCACACACAATACAATACAATACAATACAAGGCACATAATGAAGGCACAATGCAGTAAGAGTGCAAAAGATGTATAGTGCAAGTCAGTGCAGTTGGCATAATATAAACAGGAATGGTTTAACTTATAACAGCTTATTGAGACTGGTATGAGAGTGCAAAAGATGCAATGGTGCAAGTCAGTGCAGTTGGCATAATGTAACAGTCCAGGAATAGTTTAAGTTATAGCAGCTTATATGAGACTGGTGTGACATGACAGGGTAAAAAGTGACTGGTGCACAGAGTTCCTTTGGTAAAGTGGCTGGTACAAAGAGTTCCTATCTTGGGTGGTGGTAGGGGTGAGGGGATGGTGGTAGGGGTAGGGGGTGGGGGGTGGTGTCAGGGAAGGGGGAGAAAGTGGGGCACAGCAGGGAGAGAGTTCAGCTTCCTGACAGCCTGGTGGATGAAGCTGTCCCTCAGTCTGCTGGTCCTGGCCCGGAGGCTGCGCAGTCTCTTTCCTGATGGCAGCAGACTGAAGAAGCGGTGTGAAGGGTGGGTGGGGTCTCCTGTGATGCGGAGGGCCTTTCGGGTGAGACGGCTGTCGTAGAGGTCTTGGAGGGAGGGGAGAGGGACGCCGGTGATCCTCTCAGCTGCTCTCACTATGCGATGAAGCGTCTTCCTGCAGGTGGCGGTGCAGGCTCCGTACCACACAGTGATGCAGCTGGACAGGATGCTCTCAACAGCCCCTCTGTAGAAGGTGCACAGGATGGAGGGAGGGGCTCTGGCTCTTTTGAGCTTGCGGAGGAAGTAGAGGCGCTGCTGTGCCTTCTTGGTCAGGGATGCAGTGTTGTTAGTCCAGGAGAGGTCCTCAGTGATGTGCACACCCAGGAACTTGGTGCTGCTCACCTGCCCCACAGCAGCACCGTCGATGGTCAGAGGGGTGTGCTGACTCTGTGCTCTCCTGTAGTCCACAACCATCTCCTTTGTCTTCTCCACATTCAGGGAGAGGTTGTGGTCTCTGCACCACCTGGCCAGAAGGTGCACCTCATTCCTGTAGTATGTTTCATCTCCACCGGAGATGAGACCCACCACAGTTGTGTCGTCCGCAAACTTCACAAAGATGTTGGTGTTGTGTGTTGGCGTGCAGTCATGGGTCAGCAGAGTGAAGAGGAGGGGGCTCAGCACACATCCTTGGGGAGCCCCGGTGTTCATTATGATGGTGCTGGATGTGTTTCTGCCGACCCGCACTGTCTGAGGTCTCCCGGTGAGGAAGTCCAGCAGCCAGTTGCACAGCAAGGAGTTCAGCCCCAGCTGGTCCAGTTTGTTGATGAGCTGCTGTGGGATGATGGTGTTGAATGCTGAGCTGAAGTCTATGAACAGCATTCGAACGTATGAGTCTTTATTTTCCAGGTGGGTGAGAGCTGTGTGGAGTGCTGTGGAAACAGCATCACTGGTTGACCGGTTGGGCCGATATGCAAACTGGAAGGGGTCCAGAGAGGGAGGAAGGGCCGTCTTGATGTGATTCATGACTAACCGTTCAAAGCACTTCATGATGATGGGTGTGAGTGCTACTGGACGGTAGTCATTGAAGCAGGCGGGGGTGGACTTCTTCGGCACAGGGATGATCGTGGTGGCTTTGAAGCAGGTGGGGACAACAGCCTGGCTCAGTGAGATGTTGAAGATGTCTGTAAACACCTCAGCGAGCTCCTCAGCACAGTCTCTGAGCACACGGCCAGGTATGTTGTCAGGACCGGGAGCTTTGTGTGCGTTGATCTGGCTGAGAGATGTCTTCACGCTGGCTCGGGACAGGGAAAATACCTGGTCAGTGGGAGAGGATGTGATCTTTTGTGCAGGAGTGCTGTTGAGTGCTTCAAAGCGTCCGAAGAAGTCATTCAGCTGGTTCAGCAGAGAGGTGTCGCTGTCACAGTTCTGTGGTGGGGGCTTGTAGTCTGTGATGGTCTGTATCCCCCGCCACAGGCTCCGGGTGTCCCTGCTGTCGCTGAAGTGGTGGGCAACCCTCCTGGAGTACTGTCTCTTCGCCTTCCTGATGCCACGGGACAGGTCGGCTCTGGCTAACTTTAGGCTGGTGTCGTCGCCTCTTCTGAAGGCAGCGTTCCTGGCCCTCAGCAGCCTGTAGACCTCCCCTGTCAGCCATGGTTTCTGACTGGCTCGAATGCTGACAGTCCTGGTTTCAGTTACATCATCAATGCATTTGGTGATGTAAGCAGTGACAGTCTCTGAGTACTCCTGGAGGTCAGTGCAGTTGTTGTGGGTTGCAGCCTGCTTAAACACATCCCAGTCTGTTGTGCTGAAACAGTCCTGTAAAGCTCCTGTGGCTCCCTCCGGCCACACTCTCACTTCTTTTCGGACCGGTTTGGCAACTTTTACCAGTGGTCTGTATGCTGGCATTAGCATAACAGTGATGTGATCAGAAGCTCCGAGGTGGGGGAGGGGGAGGGCTTTGTACGCGCCTCTCTGGGTGGTGTAAACATTGTCCAGTGTGTTGTTGCCACGAGTTGGAAAGTCTATGTGTTTGTGAAGTTTTGGAAACACAGTCTTGGGGTCTGCATGGTTGAAATCACCCGCCAGGATGAGAAAAGCATCCGGGTGGGCTGTCTGCTGCTCACTGACCTGCAGGTAGAGCTCATTCAGTGCGTCGCTCCTGTTGTTGTTGCTGGAGCTCGGCGGGATGTACGCAGCTACAAGCAGTATAGCTGTAAACTCCCGTGGCAGGTAAAACGGCCGGCACTTAATAATAATAAGCTCCGCAAGTGGCGAGCAGTGTTTTGAGACCACAGCAGCGTCCCGACACCAAGAGTCATTGATGTAAACACAGAGCCCGCCGCCGCGGGTCTTACCTCCTTCAACCAAGGCTCTGTCCGCTCTGAAACACGCTAGGCGGTCGAGCTGAATGGCGGAGTCCGGGATGCTGTCGTTCAGCCATGTTTCCGTAAACACAAACACACAACACTCCCTTATAGTCCTCTGTGTGGCGCGAAGTAGCCGGATATAGTCCATTTTGTTGTCCAAAGAGCGTACGTTGGCCAGTACGATGCTAGGGATGGCCGGCTTATGTGGGTTAGCCGCTAGCCTGGTCCGTATCCCTCCGCGCTTGCCCCTCTTCTGCTTCCTTTCACACCGCCTGTGGCGCTTCCACTGCGGGCGAGATGGTGTTGCAGGGGCCGGTAGAGGTGCCGGCAGGCGGAGTAGTCCACAGTCCCGTAGCTCTTCAGCGATTGCAGGGTCTAACTCAACATTTACAGTTCTGCTGATGTTAAAAAGTAGCTCACGGCTGTATGTGCGCTTCCTGACATACAAACACGGCGATGACTTGCTATAAGTCTGCGGCACGTGTAACATAGAACACGAAAACAATGAAGAATCGGGAGAGAGAGAAGCCGCCGCACGTGTCTGCGCCGCCATCTTGGATCATACAAGAGAACATGATTTGACTAGGTATTATGATGTATTAGGAATATAAATCAACAGTATGTTACTTAAGCACATTTGTGTGTGGGGTTCTGTTAAGTTGACCATCATTAATCATTGCATAGACTAAAACAGCTGCAGATCAAGAATGCAGACAGCAGCTGAAACCCCGAAAAGTCACGAGAAAGTTGTGTATTTATAAGTAAAGTTTGTTTGTCTGCTCACAGATCGGACAAGTAAGAGAATAATGAGTGAAAAACAACAATTCTACTATATTTAGGTTTCAGCACAACACAAGACTTGTTCCAGTTTTATTCTTTGGCCCATCATCAATAAATCAATCAGTTACAACTGCGAAAAGGCTGCAGAGACTTTTTGTCTGAGCAGCCCTGTTTCACCATGCTGTCTATTCTCTTGCGTCATAGCAGTGTGATTTGTCTGGACAGATTTTTCGTAGGAATGCAGACCCCCGCTGATCTTCTCGGAGAGTGGAGCTGTGTGTAGAACAGTGTACATATGAGGTGTGTTTCATCCTGCAGTGCTGCATGGTGAGGCATGTTCAGGCCCATCCCTCTACAAAGATTCACCAGTCGCTACAGACTGAGAGCCAGATCTAATATATGCAAATATTTGATGACATTTTACACAAAGAACAAAGCACTAAACTGCCGTGCATGTGCATGACAATCATCACAGTGCAGACTTAGCCAACTGCAGTAATTTACAGTATATTCCTCGTGGTGTGGTGACAGGAGGTGAGTAAAACCAGCCACAGAACGCGTACAATCCCCTTCCTCAAATACTGGAGAAGCATAGTGTGGAAGGTGTGAGGTGGCACGTAGCACAGAGGGCACAAATACTGGAGAGTGTCCCGCAGCTGTGGGGCTCATGGTGGAGTTGCTCTGAAACCATTATCCATAATCATTATAGTAAATGTCTTCAATCCTGCATAAAAATCTCTGTACTGTTCATTAAAGCTTAAACATTAAGGGTGTGACCACTTTGAGTCATAGGTGAGTGCATCACAGATCCCTGGCTGGGTTGTAATGGACTCAGGTGGTGCTGGGAGCCAGTACACAGTGCTGCGAAACCACTCCTAGGCCAATCTATGCGTTCTATTGCATCTGTATTTACGAGCTATGAGTTAAAGAAGTTTTACAGATTAAAAAAAACAATTTTTACTAATATTTCAAAAGTATGATATCAAACCAAACTTGCATTTTTAATAACGCATCAACACATTCTCTGCTAAGAACAATGTGCTACTGTATCTCCCGTTGACCTTTGCAGATGCAAGCTAAAAACTCAAGATTTCCCAACAGTGAAGGTTGTGGCACAAAGCCGTCAGTTGTGACGTCAGGAAAACCACTGTAACCACCATAACACAGAAGAAGCAACGTGGCAACAAAAACCTTCACCTGTTTGAAAACTGAGTCACAGCCAGCATTAGGCTTTAGGTTCTTTGTTATTGCAACAGCTCTAAAACAACCTCTCTGTTAGCTTTGCTTATGTAGGCGGACCCATCCCTTTAAGCATACATACAGTTCAAACGCTGTCAATCGTCTGTTACCTGAGTTTTAGCCAGAACACAACAATAATAGATATAACATCTAGCCAAGTATCACTGCTCTGTATTCTTCTTTACAGTCATCAATCAAACCAGCACTGACGTCTGACCCTGTGCCTTGAGGAGGGGAAACTCTTTCAGCTGATTGAGTTTGGATAATGACTAACATGGCATCCGGAATTTCGTAGATTGTTTCAACATGAACCAAACGTGCACATCATCATCCACACAGCAGCAGCAGGAAACACGCCATGACTCAGACACTTGACTAACCGCTTGGGCGCTCTTTTGTGCAAAACTGACGTTCTGTCGTGACAAATGTCACTTCAAACCTGAGTGATATTTTCTTGTTAGAAGCTATTTAATTGGCTTTTCCCCAGAATCTTTAAATGTTCACATTTGTACCCAGACTACAAAGCTTCGCCCCAAAAGCTGACCTCCCCTCGTCCTCTTCCTCCTCCTGCCAATAACAAACACACCAGTGTGAGCAGAATCCACCACTCGGACAGCACCGGCACACCGAGCTGCTCGCACAGCACCGGCACACCGAGCTGCTCGCACATTGTCAGCGTTATTCACACACGCTGTGTGGGAGACGTTCTGTGGGAATTTTTGTGAAATCCTCTGAAACTTTGGTCCTCTGCAAATGTTTGGTTAACTAACTTTTCAAATGATCTGATTTTCTGTTGCTCTAAAACCTCAATGACACGCCTGCAGGGTGGGTGATCTGGGGGGGGGGCACGCACTGTTCTGGCTGGTTAACAATGTTACGTCACATTAGTCACCAGCCTCCAGAGGGGAAGTGAGGCAGAGCTGAGTGAAGAGAAAAACACAAAGTGATTATGCAAGCAGCTGGCAGCTCTCACTATCAGTCCAAACAACAGGTCATGTGGAAGAATCCAATAAATACATTCATTAACCTTCTCTCACTGCGTTTTAAACAGCGTATTTGGAAGGAACACTCATTTATGTGTTATATACTTGACCCAGCCAACACGTCTGCAGATTTAACGTTGATTTTTTAATATTAAAAAGCACTTACTTATTCAAACCCTGTACTAAAGGTTGCCCCAAAAAGAAAAAGCCAAAACATCATCTGACTAATGGAGCATCTTTCTTTTCATCCTGCCAGTGGAACCACTGTATGATTAAAGAGTTCCATTTGATCTTGACTGCACTACACTTAACTTTCAGCAAAAAGAAGCAGTAACCATGGCCACAGAGGTGACTCGCTGACTGGTCATCCCAACATAAACACACCCTCAGGACCCACATGGAGAGATCTAACTCCATGTGTTGGATCATGGCAGCCTGTCCGTCAGCACCCGATGTTTCTTGTGTGTTTAGTCATGTATGAAGACAATTTACAAGAAATAAATGATTATGAGAGTTATTAGCACAAAACCTAGGCCTGGGTCCAGAAACAGCTTGGAGGTACTGCTGGGGGTGATATGGATTAAAGGTCGGGCAGGAGATCTCCTTCTGCTGCACTTTTTGTTAAGTTAGTGCAATTACAAAGCTTATTCGACATATTAAATCACCTGACGGTGACTCATTATAGACATTTCTATATTTCACAGAATTGTATTAAGTAACCTGTGAAATTAGGTTGACTCATGAAATCCATCACAATTTCACTTCCCTGTGTCCTGCAGGGGTTTAGGAGGCCGGCTTCTTTAGTGAAACACAGCTCACTGTTCTCCAGCACTAATACAGCTTCATCTTATCTGCTAAAATCACAAAACATATGTGCTCAACTTGATAAAACACAGAAATACTGTTAGCAACATGACCAGTAAAACTGTTTCCAGGGCAACCATAAAACATACATCAGCTTGCATACTTAATTTGTATCAAGAGTAATAACGTACACACAAACACGGATCCTTTTATAGCAGCAGGTCACATTAATTAGCACTTTATGGAGGTTATTGCTGCACCCTACTAAACAGCTACACACATTAAAACACCGCAGCCAGACCATGGTCTTTTCTCACCAGGTTGATTAGAAATGATCGTTCTAAAGTGCCTCATGAATTAACCATGTCTGTCTTTTGTCGGTTCACATGAATGTCTCAAGCTCAGAAATGTGATCAGCTGTTCTCAACCACTAATGCCAGGAGCTGTAGACCTCCAACATGGCCCCCAGTGGATGCATTACAACAAAGTTGGTGGAATCTAATGTCAGACGGATGCCCCTGAGGGGGGAGACTCCTGACAGCTTTACATATACTACTACTATACTAATACTACTATACTACTAATACCCCACTATTGCTTTCAGCTTCTCACAGCACCATGAATGATGGTATCACTGGTAGTGGCCAACATAGCCCCACACACTGCTTGAGTAATCTTTAACCAGGATATCTTTTGTTACCTTAAATTAAAGAGCACACACCCAATAATCCCAACAAAGCCTGCCAAAGCAATATGTTCGAAGATTTACAGATGAAAGCATACGAACGTCCTCTCAGCCCATAAATGATCAGATTTATTAACCTCAGCTGGCTTTCAGGACACAGGCTAATTCAATGAAATCACCAAACTCACAGCTGACACCCTCAGAGGTTCAGGAACCTGTCAGTATATATTACTTTAAGCTCTGGGAGTGCCTGGATTCTTAGCTACTGTTCATGTAACGCTGGGTTGAAGGGTTGTTTAGATGTGGATGTTCAGAATGTGAACATGAAAACATTGAATATACTGTAGAATGCTTGGCCTAGTCAGCTATTTTGTTCCCGGACCGCTGCTGCCGGGCACAGACCGGGAACTAAAACATTAGCTAGCCCGGTTCTAATACAGGGTTTGTCTACGAGCAGCAGTCAGACTCCGGGCTGCTCCACACCGCGTTCCTTCTCTGGACATCGTCTTTACAGTACACCTGGAAAATATATCCCAAAGCGATCACAAGTGAAAATACATCGTGAAGTGTGAAATATTTACGTTAACAGAGGTTGAAGCTAGCTACACAGACAGCTAGCTTAACGGCTAGCATTGCTAACACTAAACATCGAACAGCTGATCGGCTAGCAGCTTATTATGGAAACCCCTGAAAGGCAGCCAGCTGGTTTAAGACGCCTCCGGTGTGAATGGAAAGGAAACAAAACACTCAGGCAAGTTTCTTTAATCATAACATACCAAGATAAATGTCTCCAAACGATCCACTTCCAATTTTCCTGCCCAGTCTGTATCGGTTCCCCACTCTCAACTCCATGGTCGGCTAGCAAGTGCACTCGCTAGCTCCAAAATATCCAAAAATGTTCCGGTTTAAAGCCAAAGCTTGTTTAAAAGCTCAGCAAGCCGAACCATTCAACACAGACGACCTGTTCGGAATAAACCGGATCCTCTGTGTGTTGTCTCCGGAGGAAATCGGCTCACAATCTTTCGCCTCCTGTTTTAAAATGTCGCTAACTTCATTTTGTGACAATACGGTACTCGTTAAAAAGCTGAAAGTGTGTACTTTCTGCTCCCGTCGGTTCTGAGGCGGATACACTTTGTTACTCCGCGGATGAAGGTGGATTTAGAGCAGATAGCGTTCGGGAGTCGGATCCGGTCCTCTCGCTCTGCTGTCTGCCTGCTGCGCTCTGTGAGGAGCGAGCCGCTGGTTCTGACGTCACTTCCCTGCTGGCTGCCGGGAGGAGGAGGAGGAGGAGGGGGGGGGACACCGCCAGAGACCTTGTTTCTATAGACGCCAACAGAAGCTTCCATTAACCATAATCACTCAAACCACAGTTCATTTCAGCGCCTAGCCTGACATGTTTAGTTCGTAGTCCAACTTTAAATTATATTTCAATATCTTAACAATGTAAAGTATTAAAAAAAAAACACCCAAAGAAAAGACCGTTAAAGTTTAAATTCACTTCCTGGTTTACATAATGTAGGGACGCCATTTTTTTGTGTTGCTGCCTTCGCGGACGTCAGGGAACTGAGACAATCTGACAAAGAAAGCGGAATAAAAACACCAGCAGAGAACGAAACCCCCACTCCGTGTCTCCCAAAATGTTTTCAGAGTTGACTCTAAACATTATCCACATCTCCCATGGCTTTCTGGTGTTATTGTTCTTGTAAAACACTGGAATGTTAACATGTTTTGACGTTTGCTACACATTTCTTCTATTAACATTACACATGTGTTGAGAAGAATTAGATAAACAGCAAAAAAAATGAAGTTACACTAAAGGAATTCGCGTCTTATCTTCCTGCGTTGTGCTTTGAAGGAGCAGGGTCGAATATTTAATACATTGTCAACTTCCGTTCCGAACGTAACCGACCTCAGAAAGCAGCGCGGCTTCCTGCTGGCGACCACACTTCAAAATAAAGGTCTGCTCTTCCACAATAACAAAGGGCTGGCTCCTTTGTCCACCGGGCCTGTGAACTCCAGACACGCCCTAAGATGAACAATAGCAGTAATAAAAAAGGAGGAGGGGGTCAGATGTAAAAATTACTTAGTCTGTTGGCAACTTCTTTAAAAAGAAACACGTTTAAAGTCAAAGTTGAATTATAAATATCGATGCACGTTCTGGCAGCTGTTTGGTACTGTTTTATGTTTGTAATAGCGACGGAATGAACAAACTGGTGGAAGTATTTTATCACATTTTTGCACGCTGTGTAGTTCGTCGAATGTTGTCGCGTAAATATCTGGAAACTGTGCTTTTATTGTGAAGGACTAGAAGTCGGAAGTCTCGCGTAGTTCCCGGAAGAAGAACTCCTCTGTTTCCTTTTTCTTTACAGAGTTGCTTCATCATTTTCTCCAATAAACTGAATGACATGGCGTCAGCTGAAAACAACGCTCCACGAAAGAAAAGAGAAGGCGGAGAGGACATTAGTGGTGTCGACGAGAAGAGGGGCAGAACCGAGCCTGACCGGTACCTATATTAAATATGATAAACTGTAACTATAACTGAGGAGAGTTGTGACGGTTTGTTATAGCCCCTCAGCAGCACTGGCTCTGTGTGTTCAGCAGGTTGCAGTATTATTTTGATTTGTGCTAGCTGTAAAAATCAAGCAGCTTCAAACCACTAACTGTTCAACAGAAGAAGGCTGAGGACACTGCTGCTGGGAGTTACCTGGGGAAGGGGATGGAGAAAATAATCAACAATGGCAGCACACTAGCTGCAAAGTTAAAATGTTCAGCTTCAAGACAATAGTTCATCCATTAGCAAAGTGTGTATGCAGGGTGGGCTGAGCTTCACCTGTGCTGTGGATGTATCTGTGGGGTGGATGAGCTAGCAGGAGTTTACTAGTGGAAAATCTTGACTAAACTGAATAACAGTAGATGATACACCAACACCACTCCTTCCTCTGAGAATATACCAACATGCGCCTCATCTGCCTTCTTCTACTTTCACCAGGTTGGAGTCCTGCTTGGATCAGCCTGTGGATTCAAGTGTTCTTGAAGTGGTGAAGTTTACACCGTCACCACTGCCAGGTCGGGCGGCTGTATTTTCAGACCTAGGCACTGATGTATGTGGCTTTTGCTTACACGGTGTGTCCTGTTGTGTTCCAGCCAAACATTATGATGCAGACACCACTGAACCGATCAGCTGTGGGCTTTGTACAATGGAGGAGCTGTTGTCCTGGAAACGAAGTGAGGCCAACCCCTTCAACGTGTCGGTTGTCCCTCTGGCAGCTCGCGAGCCTCCTCTGGCCAGCACTCCGCGCCGGACATTGGTGTCTCATGACATGATGGGCGGCTACCTTGATGACAGGTATGGCTTTATATTGAAGGTTAAATAAATACAATCCTTTAAGCGTATGTAGGGTGATTTTTATAGTTCAGTCACAGCCCTGATGTCATGTTTCCTTCTGCTGTTGAGGTTTGTGCAGGGCACTAACACAGAGGCTCCATATGCCTTCTATCACTGGCAGTACATAGATATTTTCAACTACTTCAGCCACCACCTTGTGACTATTCCTCCTGCTGTGTGGACCAATGCTGCACACAGACATGGCGTCATTGTTCTTGGTGAGCAAAAAGTGAAAGAGAAACCGTTTCAGTTCTTTTTCCCCGGGACTATTTGAAATAACAGATATAAATAAATGATTATCTGTGTGATTTGCTTGTTTTCCAGGGACGTTTATCACTGAGTGGACGTCTGGAGCTGCGATGTGTGAGGCCTTCCTGAAAGACGAGGAGTCGTACCGGGCGGTGGCTGATAAACTCGTCCAGATCAGCCACTGTCATGGCTTTGATGGCTGGCTCGTTAACATAGAGAATGTCCTCAGTGTGAGTAGGACAGATGTGTGTGCTTCTGTGCGCCTGATTCAGTTGCAAAGCTTGGTTATGTATATAATGTGTGCTGCCCCCCGCTTACAGAAGGAGGCGGTGAAGAACACACCTTTGTTTTTGCGTTACCTGACAGACCAGATGCACGAGCGAGTGCCCAGCAGCCTCGTCCTGTGGTACGACAGTGTGCTCGACAGTGGAGAGCTGAAGTGGCAGAATGAGCTCAACCAGTCGAACAGGTACGGAAAAGATTCAGCGAATCATTGACACAGTTTCACTGTTCGCTTCTCCTCAGCCGTGATGTTATCTCCATGACAGGATGTTTTTCGATGCTTGTGATGGTTTGTTCACCAACTACAACTGGACAGAACAGAACCTGGAGGTGATGAAGGAGGACAGCGGGGCCCAGGGCCGCCAGGCTGACATCTACGTCGGGGTGGATGTGTTTGCACGGGGACACGTGGTGGGAGGAATGTTTGAAACAAATAAGGTAATGAACCTTTTTACAATATGTGTCGCTTTGTGATTAAGGCACTTTTACAGCGTTTCAGTTATCCGCAGGCCCTGGAACTCATTCGGAGGCACAACTTCTCTGCGGCCATCTTTGCTCCAGGCTGGGTGTATGAGACCCACGAAGATAAGAGCAAATTCCGCAAGAACCAAGACAAGTGAGACGACTAACCCTGGACGATGGTTTCAGTTGTCTGTAATATATTTTGACTTAGTCTTTGTTGGGTTTAGGTTCTGGGGTCTTCTGTCAGACTACCTGTACATCCATCGGCCAGCCTCGCCTCTCCCCTTCATCTCCTCCTTCTGCCAGGGATTTGGGAAAGCCATCTACTGGAGAGGACAGGTAGAAAGTTGTGGTCCGTGAAATGTGAAGAGGAGATGGAGTTTTGTCATCCAGCTAGCTGACTGTTTTCTATGTGTCTGCAGCAAGAGACAAAGAGGAGCTGGTTCAACCTGACTGCTCAGGAGATCCAGCCATTGTACTACCACGTGGATCTGGTGGCTCAGGGCTGGTTGAGGAGCTGCGGCTGCCCGGAGGATGCTTGGAATGGAGGCTGCTCGCTGCTTCTTGACGGCCTGATCCCTGCAGCTCACAGCCCCTCCCTTTGTGCCAAGTGTGTATTTGTTTTTTTTTTTTGCTGTTATTTTTACGTCAAGTTGCGTCAGTCGGCAGTAGCTGTTTTGCTCTGACAGGATCTTCTCCCTCCATGTTCCACTGGCACCCAAGACTCTGGTGACCCTCGTCTATAAGGCCTCTGCTGGGGTGACCGTCTCCCTGGAGCTGATGACAGCAGATGCCAGTCAGTGCAAAAACATTGATGTCCAGGAAATCCAATGTGAGTTTTAATGACATTGTGCTGATTTATTTTTTCATTATCAGTTTTTTTATTTTTATTTTTATTTTTATTTTTATTTTTATTTTTATTTTTATTTTTATTTTTATTTTTATTTTATTATTTATTTGCATTTTTATTTATTGTTTCCAGCTACCAGTGTGCTGCCTGAATTTCTGGATGATGGACACGATGTAGTGAGGCATTTCACTCAGCTGTGTGGAAACCTAAGTCCACAAGGCTGGACACTCAGGTGAAGCACGCCGACAGTTAAACTTTGTTTTTGTTATTTTATTGTTATTTTAGATTTCTGTCGTCTGTCTGTCACAGATGCACCCAGTTGGAGCTCAGTGGCTGTGTTCTTAGGGAGGTTTGTGTCAGAATCCATCGGGATGGAGAGCCTCAGGACAGGCCGTTCAGCTGCAGGATCGGAGAAATCATGGTGTGGGTTCAGTGTGTTGGATCATTCTGCAGATTTTTAGCATGTTTTATTTTTCTTCTCCTCACCACCTCATCTATTTTTCTCTTCTAGATCCTGGATGTAGCCAGTCTGCAGGTGCCCCCTGAGCTGGTTCATGGCATGTGCATTGAAGATGTGGTTTGGTTGCATGGTGCTGGTACTTTGCAGGACTCGTCCTCTCCCTGCCTGCACCTCAACGCCACTCTTCGCTGGGACTACCCAGCTGAACTCGTACGCCACTTCAGGGTGTACTGGCGACGACTGAGAGGACCCGATCCCAGGATCCCCCCAGGTCAGCTGGCACTGGTGGGTCGGGCTTATTCTAATCTGTTCAGGGTAACAGAACTGGCCATACCAGACCCGCCTGGCCTGCTGGAGCTAGTGGTGGAGCCGGTGCTCAGGAAGGGCTTCACGATCCCGGAGAGTCACTGGGGAAGAAGAAGCCTGAGCTACACGGAGGACGTCACAGAATGATTTCAAACCAGCTGACAGAAGGTCTCTATGTATGCTGCTGCTTCTGAAGTGGAACTCAGACGTCTCTCACGTGTCTTTACTGGTTGCTTTTTTCAGATCGGGTTCCGTCGGTGACACACCAGGTCCCTGGGCTGCTTTTGTCTGTATCTGTCCTTGGTGTCAGCACTGATTAACTCAATCATTGATTTAATGTACTTTTTTACTGTTGATTAGCTGTACCTGAAACAACAGTCAAATCTGATAAAGGTATGTTGTATGTATGAGCGACTAATAATCGGATCAATTAAAATGTAATCATATAATAAGCCATTCAAAAAGGGAATACTGAGGCATTAACCCCTGGATAACCTGGAGAAATTACAAAAGCAGGTGTGTTATGATAAAGGCAGGGGCTCTTCTTTTATTGACTTGTAAACATAATCAGAGTAAATGTTATCAGCACTGAACCCAAGTTAAAGCTGCTCTTTAATCACATATTGTTTTATTTCACTGCGTCCAAATACTGAGGGCGTACTGTTTATGACTGAAGGTCTACAGCTGCTTCTATCTCTTGAGACACTGAGATCCTGGCTATGAGATTTTAATTTAGCATGCTAACATATTTAGCTGGTTTCAAAATAAATCTTAATACATTTTAAACAACAAATAAATGTGATCACATCATGCAGCATGTTTTTGTTTTTAGAGAATATTTTTTATTCTGTTCCAAAGAACGAGCAAGCCACTCATTAAAAAAGTTTTATTGATTTCATGGTGAATAAAATGTCGATGGATGGATGGGAACTGAGATTTGGTTTAAGAGGGAGTGAAATATTTAAAAAAAAAAATCATGTGATCACTGTGATTGTCAGAGCCATTCCTGCTGGCGGTAAGGAGGGCGTCGTAGGGGTCAGTCCTGCTGGATGATCATCTTCAGCATCTGCAGAGCCATGGGGCCCTGATCCGAGGGAATCTGTGACAGGAGAAACCTCTGTCATTCTGTTTCTGTTATTCTGAAGGCCCTCTTCATATTTTGGTGATGTTCCCCGTCTAGCTCGTCTTTCAATGATCAGTGAATATTAGAAGGATACCACCAGTCCTAGCAATGACCTGAGTTCACTCACGTGTGTAGAAAACTAGCCAGATATATTTTGTGTAGAATCTCACCATGTGACCAGCCTTGAGGATCCAATAGAAGGCAAAGTTTTTGTACGTCTTGTAGAAAGCGCCAGTGATGCTGCGGGACACCGGGTCGTCCACCGGGGTCCACTTCAGCTGGTTAAAAGCTGAAAGCCCATCCCACTTCAGCCGCTTCACCCACAGCTCCTGACCTGTGAGAAGAAGAAGAGGATGAAACGACCGGAGCCGGTGACTTCATACAAACAGGCCTCGTGTCTGAGCCACCGAAGAAGACCGAGCGAGTTACCCATGGTGTCCACGATCAGATCCAGCTGTCCATTGTACACAGTGACGTTGACTCCAGCGGTCAACAACTGGTCGACTATGTCCACCACTGGCTTCATGAAGTCTCCTGCCATGTAGCTGAACACATATTCAGCTTGGCCTGGACACACAGCAAGGTCAGGTAAGTTTCAAACAATGGAGATGAAGGGACATGGTCCAGGTTTGAGGTACTCTACCTCCCCAAGTGACATTCTGAGGGATGATGCCCAGTTTCTTCCTTATGGGTCCATTCATCAGCTCGCTCAGCGACCGGCCGTGGAGCCGATGAAGATGACGACGTACCTGCAGGGCTAATAAGACACGGAACATGAGAACCAAGTCCATGGTTCATATGTTGACTGCATGTAATGGTTGTGGTTTTCTTACAGATGTAGCTCTCTCCTGCAGATGAAGTGAGTTTCTCATCTGGATCCTGGGTGAGGATGTTGTAGAAGTTGACACCATTGGTATTCTGAGGGAGAAAACCAAATCCAGATAAGACATGATCACATAGACAGAGCACAGATCCCTGCTCAGATCACAAAACTCTTTTTAAAAGTCTGAAGTTAAGAGGACAGTGTTGTCTTGTTTAGCTGTATATGGAGCTGGCAGCCAGTAATCAATATTTTATTGCTTTGTATTCACTGATTTATTTTGAGTGGTGTACCAACCTGCTCTATCACCGTCTCAGCCACAGACCACAGCTCGGTGGCTTTTGCAAACTGCTGCTGATCCACGGCCTGCTTCACCGCCTGCGCTGCATTGTTGACATCTGCCAGGCCGTAATCATCCAGCAGTGACTGCACAGGAAGGAAAACGTCAACACAGCTGGATTCCAAATAAAGAGGAGACATTGCCTTAGACATGGAACTTACAGTGGTGTAGAGGTATGGGCCCCAGGTCATGACAGAGTCTGTGGAGGAGGCACACGTCTTGTGAACGTATCGTTTGAACTCTACCCTCTGAAGGTCTTTAGTGTCTTACATACATGCAGCTGTATGTAGGTGCTTGAATAATTTACACTTTCAAAAACTCACCCAGCGGAGAAATCCAGGAGTCTCCGAGGGCCACACCAACAAACCTGCATTTCACCTTTCCTTGGGCTACGGCCTATAAATACACATTAAAATGATCTCAGTGGGTTCACATTGTTGCACTTTCCTCTCTGGGTGGCGCTTAACTTGAGCTGCTTTACAGTGAATAACTACAGCTTCATCGAGACTCCAGTCAGCAGAAAAACTTTGCACTGCTGCCAGTCCTCTGTCAGCTTTGTTTCCATTTCCTCATTGCATCACATGACCAGTATCAGTGAGCTCACATGATCTTAAATGATACAAATAAAACAGACGACTCACCTTGGTGAGTTCCAAGGAGATAGCAGCGGCCATCTTCCCTCCGTATGACTCAGAGAAGATGTGGAAGGGGATGCTCTGTGAAGAATAATCAATCAGATTAAAAGCATCAGCATGAAGTCTTCACTGCAGCCTGGGCCGCTCGCACACCTGGAACTCGGGCCTCTGTGTGAAGAAGTTTTCCAGCAGCACCAGCATGTCCGAGGCCACGGTGGCTACGTCGGTCGCATAGGCATCTGGACTGTCGGTGTAGCTAAAGCCAGTGCCCACAGGGTTGTCTACAAACAACACACTGGCTGCCTGGACCTGGAGACACACAGACAGACACAGACACACACACACAGACACACAGACACACACAGACACACACAGACACACACAGACAGACACACACACAGACACACAGACACACACACAGACAGACACAGACACACACACACAGACACACACACAGACAGACACACACAGACACACACACACAGACACACACAGACACACACACAGACAGACACACACACACAGACACACACACACACAGACACACACACACACAGACACAGACACACACCATGTTAAACTAAACCTTCTACTTTCCATTACACATGCTGCTCATTGCTTTGTTCAGGTCCACTGTCTTACCCAGCTCGTCTTTCTGGGCTGTAGATCCCTGTCCAAGGGTCCGATCTCCTCAAAGTTGCCAAAGCCGGTTCCAGATCCTCCAGGTCCACCCTAAAGCCACACCGTCATGTTCACAAATTAGGAACAGATGCATTTAATGAGGATATTATAGTGTGAGTCTTATATCTAATATCAACACTCAGTGAAGCTAGCTTCCACAGCTGCTCAGCTGGAGCACAGTTTATCTTTCAGCTGGTCTAAGTTTAAGCTTTCAAAGGGCTAGTTCCTGTTTATGAGAATAGCAGCAGCATGGTTGTTAGTCATCCTGTCAAAACAGAACAACATCACTAGTTCCTGAGGAGGGAAATAACCCTTATAACTGATCCATGAAAACAGCTGGAGATAGAGGACATTATGTCACGGGACAATCTTCTGGGAGATCTGTGAGCTACATGCAGCAACGGAGAGGAAGGACACTGCTATGAAAAATCTGTTAGACAACCAGACTGAGTGTCACCTGCAGCCACAGGACCAGAGGCAGGTCCTGGTAGGACGGACTGTCCGCATAGTAAAGCCACCAGAACATGTGCGCCCCGGCTCTCACGTCCACGTAGCCCCAGGCCTCTTTGCTCGCCAGAGGAGAGGACAGTCCTGCACAGGATGGACACACAGACTCAAAACCTGAGACACCCAGTTCCTCTCTAGCAGCACAGGACGGGCGTCAGATTACTTTCGTTTTCCCTCAGGTTGAGTCAAAGCCTGAAGAAGTCACACAGATCTCTCATCTTACCTCTGTGGAGGACAGCGCTGAGGACGAACAGCCAGCCCGGGGCTGATGCTAGCCGCGCCATTGTTCAACTGCTGCGCCTCGAACGGTGAAGGGGAAGAAATCACATGACCGACCCGAGGTCAGCTGATCAATCAGTTTTTATCTCGGCTGAACGTGCTGCGCTGTGAGTACTGCCTCCAAGCCACCAGAGGGCAGTGCTGCGCTGACAAACCTCACCCTACAAAAGTCTCAGTGTTGCAGTTTGTTGTCTTTTGACCACACATTAAAAATAATGAAACAGACACACACACACACACACAGACACAGACACACACACACAGACACAGACACAGACACACACACACACACACAGACACAGACACACACACAGACACAGACACAGACACACACACACAGACACACACAGACACAGACACAGACACACACACAGACAGACACACAGACACACACACACACACACACACACACAGACACAGACACAGACACACACACACAGACACACACACACAGACACACACACACACACACACAGACACAGACACACACACACACACACAGACACACACACACAGACACACACACACACACACAGACACAGACACACACACACACACACACACACAGACACAGACACACACACACAGACACACACACACAGACACACACACACACACACAGACACAGACACACACACACAGACACACACACACAGACACACACACACAGACAGACACACAGACACACACACACAGACACACACAGACAGACACACAGACAAACCTCACCCTACAAAAGTCTCAGTGTTGCAGTTTGTTGTCTTTTGACCACACATTAAAAAATAATGAAACAGACACACACACAGACACAGACACACACACACACACACAGACACAGACACACACACACAGACACACACAGACACACACACACACAGACAGACACACACACACACACAAACCTCACCCTACAAAAGTCTCAGTGTTGCAGTTTGTTGTCTTTTGACCACCCATTAAAAATAATGAAACGTGGCGATATCAGTACATCGTATCTGAAATGTTTTAATCAAAGGTCAGCATCACCCTAAAGGTCGTAAATTGTGATGATAAACCAGGTTTACTTTCAAAGGTTTCAGCATAAATATCATTTTTATTTGATGAGAAAACACATGATGTAGTTTCTGACACTTTAACTTTGAAAATCCACACCGGAAGTGCTGCCTTTCATATTGCCGGGGCGGAAAGGGGGGGACGCTGCATGTGTCATGGCGGCCCACAGCACCAACGTTATCCGCCTGCGCCTCTACTTTGACTACCCGCCGCCGGCTGTCACCGGCCACCGCATGTGCTGGCTGCTCGTGGACCTGAACGCCTGCCGGGTGGTGGCGGACCTGGAGAGCATCATCAGGGAGAAGTTCGAGTTCGGCCGCGGCAGCATCCTGAACCTGTTCATAGAGGACTGCTACCTGCCGCACACCGAGAGCATCTATGTGGTGCGGGACAGCGACAGCGTCAAGTGAGGGACAGCTGGAATGTTTGAATGTATTCATGATTAAAAAGGTCTCTGTGAACATGTCTGATCATTAAAGACGCTTCTGTTCGCAGGGTAAAGCTGGACTGTCTGCCTCAGCTGAACGGTCACACAGCAAGTGAAACCTGCAGAAAGAGACGAAGAGCCACAGAGGAAGAGGAGGACCGGCTGGGAGACAATGGTGTGAATGTGGACTGGACCACAAAAAAGAGGAAAAAAAGGACTGAGCAGAGCCTGACTGAGGCTCCTGAGGAGATCTCAGGTGAAGACAAGACTAAAGCGTCAGAAGAAAAACAGTCGGAGAAGAAGAGAAAGAAGAAGAAAGCAGAGAAAAATGCTGCTGTCACTCCAAAACCTGCTGCTTCTCCCAAAAAACACAGGCTTAGTGTCGACCCGCCTGTTAACAGCACCAAGAAACGTCAGGTGGCGCAAGCAAAGTCAAAGAAAGCCTCCTCTTCAGAGTCCAGCAGTGGCACTAGTAGTGAGGAAGATGAAGCTCCCAAGAAACCTGCAACCAAAACCCCCAGCTCCACCCCTGCTGCTTCCAAGACGAACACTAAACCCGCTCCTCAGAGAAAAGCAGCCTCTTCCCCGGTGTCCTCCTCAGACACAGACTCGTCCTCGGATGAGGACACCAGTGTAAACGTCCAGCCTAAAAACAAGCCTTCGACTCCCACAGCTCCTTCTGTCCAGCCGTCCCTAAACTGTCCTCAGGCTGCTGAAGTGGACCCTCCTCAGGAAAACATGCCAGAGGCTCATGAGTCAGACAGCGAGGAGGAGATCCAGCTGGTCATTAAACGCCCATTACCACAGCACAGCGTAGCTGTGGGAGGTCAGTCTGCTTGGCGTGGACGTGGTAGGGGAAAGGCTGGGAATCGTGGCGCTGGAGGACAGGGGGGTAGAGGTGCAGGCAGAGGCCACGGCGGCAGATTCGAGTCCAGCTTCAATGGAGACAAGGAGCTGTCATACCAGACGGATTCCCTGACCAACAAGTCGGTGATCCTCCAGGTCAGTTCTGTGGTCAAAGCTGCAATAACTGATATGATGTTGTCCTCTTTGTCCGGTGCATGTGTCCATTTTGGAACACAGAGTTTTATCTTTGCTTTCTGGATGTGTCTCTGGATGTAGAACGGATCAGAAAGGGCTCCCAAACCGGACTACAGCTCCATGCCCCTGTTAGCTGCTCCTCCACAGGTGGGGCAGAAGATTGCCTTCAAGGTAAGCAACACGATGCTGTGTGGCCTGAAGTCCTGCTACTGTGTCTAACTGTGATCTTCAATCTCCAGCTGTTGGAGCTAACTGAGAACTACACACCAGAGGTGTCTGAGTATAAGGTAATGATGTGATTATTCAAAATGTTAACAAACACAGGAATGGACTTTACAAAGCTTATGCTAATGAAAGCTTGTCTATATTCATATAACTGTTTAAGGAGGCGAAGCTTGTGAGCTTCGATCCAACCAGCAGACAGACTGAGCTTGAGCTTCTTAATGTCTGTCAGGGTAAGCTTGGCCCATTTCAGACACATGATGGCATCAATGACACACCTGTACATGTAACTGACTGATGAACATCCTTATTTGCCACCTGTCGCCCAGCTCCTGTAGCACCTGGCAAGTTTGATCTAGTCTACCAGAACCCGGACGGCTCGGAGAGAGTGGAGTACACGCTCTCAAGAGAGTCTTGGGTAAGTTTAAGCTTGTAGCTCAACAGCAATTTATTAAACTAGGATAACCAGCAGTAACTCTGTGTGCTTTGTTCTGGTCTCTGCTAAAAATCATCTCTAGCTTCAAAGTCATTTAAACACAACAGAAAATACTGATGGTGTTTTAATGGTGTCGGTAACACCTCGCCTTCCATCCCTCAGGTGACGGAGCGGTGGGAGTCTCTGCTGGAGCCAAGACTTGTCATGTAAATGTCTGTAACTCCACGTCCACACACTGATCTGATGTCATTCAGCTGAAGTCGGATCACCTTTTGCATGGTGTATGACAGCTTTGACAGGTATATGATTACTGGGCTGTGCTTGTAAATACACTCTGCATAATTAAATATTTTATTATTGTTACATTTTAAACAGGGCTTCGATATATTTTTTAATGACTGATGAGTGGATGTTTTTTTAGGAATGGGACAATAATGGCTTTATGTATTGTACAGTGATGTGACCTTTAATAAACATGTTTAATGAACGTTTCTTTGTGGACTACATTTCGCTGTTTTATATGAGAATTCCAAAACCTTTTTTCACACATGGTTTAAAATGTTGTAGCAGTCCTGCCAATAAAAACATCATGAATTATTATTATTTATTATCATGAATTATTTCTTTGGCTTTTTAAATATTCAGAATGTAAATATATATATATATATATATATATATATTTATAATTCTATATTTTAAAGCGTGACGTCAGAAGGCGAGAGGCAGCGCACCTGGATTATTTATGAGCAGCTGGCCTGTGACGCAGGGCCTCGTGTCAGATCGGCTGCCGTCGTCCTTTTCCGTATCTCCTCGCGCCCCTGTGCTTATGTCACAGGCAGCGGCGGCACCAGTCGGTCCGGCGGAGCTGGGAGGACGGGAACGATGATGGCGACCGTCGAACCGATTCTTCTCGAGTCCGTTTGATAGAATAAATCGCAGGCTGCATCTCGCGGAGCGGGTCCGCCATGGAAGGACACGTCTTCCCCGACCAGAGCCAGCTCCTGCAGTTTCTGAGGAAGCTCAAGGAGGTCTTCGACGTCTGTGACGAGGATGCTGACGGCTTCATCCGGGTGGAGCACTTGGTGGACCTCGGGCTCCAGTTCGGTCAAGGAGACGAGGTGAGAGGCAGGAAGGACTGAAGCGGTTAAATGTCTTCCTATTACAGGTGGCGGAGGGTTAATAAACCCATGGTTAGGAGGAACATTGGTAACAAGTGGCGCTGACAGCAGCTGGCACAGGTGCCACAGATGCTAGTTAGCACTGTCTGTAGCATTAGCTGCATGATGAGTCACAGACCTCTGTCCCAGGACCCTTATCCTGCTCCAGTCCTCTCCAGACCTCCTCAGGCACCGAGGTGAAGTGATCAGAAAAATGATCGTTTATTAGCAAAGGTTAATGCTGGGGGAGTGATGGGGTTCATGGCTTCATTTGGACATCACCACTGTACGATGACAGGTGTTGGTCCATGTACACACAAAACATACAGCAACGATGCCACCACAACAACCAGTCTGTAAATAGAACCTGCACTGCTGGCCTCTGTGGGGTCACAGACCAGCAGCCATGGCCAACACGTGTGGTACATGTATAGACGTGATACTGCTCTTTGCTTCTAGAGGAAATTAAAAAGTTAAAACTGCAAAAAAAGATTTGGATTTGGATTCTGAAAGCTGCAGTGTGATGGCAGAAAATATGTGCGGCAATTAGAAACGTGTGTTGTACTGAATTTTGTCTTTTATCCTTCCTGGGTGTTGGAGAACTTTGTGACCCCATAGATTGTTTTCATGAGAGTACACTGCCAGCAGGTTTAATGCTGAGGATAGCAAGTGAAAACTAGTCAATATTAATGCTTGTTTAATTATTATGAAATGATTCTTCATCTGGCTGAAAACTGTTCTCATTGTTGGAGTTTGCTTCAGTAGAGTGATGTGTACGGTAGATACAGTAAGACTGCAACTCAAGGCACAGCTGTGATAGGAAGGCACAGAAAAATACTTTTATCATTATTATTATTGTTTACAACACATTAATCCATATATTTTGGGTTAATTATCAATGTGTGGAGATATATGGTGGCCATTGATGTAGGGATAGAAGAAGAAGAAGAAGAAATGAACCCAGTGGACAAACAGCAGTCAGTAGAAGTATATGTATTTGTGAATCCTGGATGCACGGGGAATCTCAGATACCTGATATCTTAACAGTGAGAGTAGATTTTCCCTTTAAGCTGCTATGGCGGCTGCACACCCAGAACACATCACTAAAAATAACTCGGCCGTGCTTCATCTTCCTCCTCCCCTCCGTCCTACTCCATCAGTGTGTTCTCTGTCACCATGGCAATAAGAGCTTCACGTGGAGTCTACCAGCGGATTGGTTGATTATTAATAATGAAATGATCCGCTGTACACGCTCGGCCCCAGCTCTGTATGTGGAAAGCCATATTCTCACTCTAATATTCTCACATTGGGAAACAGCAGCTGGTGGGGGTGGTGGATTATACATTAGCACTACACATTTGTCATGTTCTTGAAGCTGCACGGTGAGCAGCTCATCTTTGAGTGGCCCATTGGGCTAAATTTGAACCCTTCTTGAAAATAAACAGAACACAGTGAGGTTGCAGTGACTTGGAACAAACAGTGGTTAGCTGAAGCTCTACAGCTACAGTGACCAGGAACAGGCATCCTGTATAATATCATAATACTATGATTAACCACTTCAGAGGAAGCTGACGTGCACGTGCATCTAAACTGGTTCTGAATTCCAATAAAAGCAGAAAATCACTGGGGCTGCTGAGAGCTTTGTTAATGTTGTAATGAGAGAGCTGTAGTCGCTGCTTTCTGCTGTGTGGCAGTAAAGAGCCTGTAGGGTTTGATGTCTAATGGTCGTGCATTGTGTTGACATTTACATTTAAGCCTGTGTGACAGCGTGGCGCTGAGCTGCTGGAAGTGTGACTGCGTGGGGGAGATAACATTTTGCAGACTGTGTGCAGTTCTACAGATGCTGGTGTAGCAAAGGTTGTCACAGTACATCCCTGCTGTCAGTGCAGATGCTCTTTAATTCTAAGATCAAAGCCTCTGCAGAATGAATCTCAGTTATTTCAATAGAAGGAAATGTTTCATCAGCCTGTGAGTCACATCACCCCTTATGTGTGTTAAAAACTATATTCTTTTTGTCATTGTAAGGCTGAAACCATAAAACAGAGCTTGAAATGAGTCACGTAATGAATGCAGTGTGATTCATGATGTTTTATAGCAGTTTATTCTGAAAGCAGTCATGCACAGACAAGTGACAAAACACCGTGCACCACACTGTAAGTTCATCATAGGTGTAAAACAAGCACAGAAAACTGCCGAGCCTCTCCACCTGCAGGCTGACAGCAGATCCTGCTGTGATCCAGCTGCTGTACAGTCATCAGAAAGTGAGGTCTGTTCGGAGAACAGCTGAGAGGACGTGACGTGTGCTGTTAATGAAACGGGTCCCTGAATCCAAAGCTGCTCAGTATCTGCAAACTGCTGTTTAATCAAAGGAAGCACAATGTGTGAGAAACTAGTGGTTTTCTCTTAAACTTACGTTTAAAATAAGATTTAGATCAGAATGACTTAAATAAAAATAAATTCCTTTTTTTCTTTTTTTTTTCTTGTAGGTGAAAAAATTGACGAGCTACCTGGATCCCAATGCTCACGGAAAAATCAACTTCAAGGACTTTTGCCATGGAGTATTTGCTATTAAAGGTAAGGAAGGAAGGTGAATGTAAATACAGAGTCTTCATGCTAAGCTAAGCTAATCACCCTCTGGTTGTAGACTGTTTACCGTGACATCAGATGGGATCAACCATTTTTTTACTCTAAACTGAAGACGCTGCACCTTGTAGACAACAGATTTACTCTTTGATTAAACATTATATGAAGCTGGTGAACAACCTTCGTCCCCTTCGTCTTTCTTCCTTCTCTCCTTCTTAACCTTCTGCTAGGTTGTGAGGAGATACTGAAGATGGCTGTGGGTCCTCGCGGCCTTTCCTCCAGACAGCCGTCTGTCACTGACAATGGCTATATTTACCAGGTACAACCTACTTTCTGACTTTTAAAGCACATATACTCAGGAAAGCTGTGGATGTTTTTATAGAAAGCTTCGCCTAACTGTTCTATGAAGCTTGGCTTAGACTAAAGGATTTCTGGACCTTTTTTATCACTTGTGTCTGAGGTTCTGACCTCATAAGTCATATTGTAAATGGGGTTTCATGTTGCAATGCAATCTGGCTTTAATGATAAAACATATATCTGTTTGCATTATATCATAAATAATATTGCATGGCTGCTCCTGTTTGAGATCAGCCCAACTGGACTGTTGCTTAGCAACAAGAGCGATGGAGAGGGAGAGGGAGAGAGAGAAGGAGAGAGAGAGAGAGAGAGAGAGGAGAGAGAGAGACATGGAGAGAGAGAGAGAGAGAGAGAGAGAGAGAGAAGGAGAGAGAGAGAGAGAGAGAGGAGAGAGAGAGACATGGAGAGAGAGAGAGAGAGAGAGAGAGAGACATGGAGAGAGAGAGAGAGAGAGAGAGAGAGAGAGGAGAGAGAGAGAGAGAGACATGGAGAGAGAGAGAGAGAGAGAGTGAGAGGGAGCGAGAGAGACATGGAGAGAGAGAGAGGGAGAGAGGGAGAGAGAGAGGGAGAGAGAGAGAGGGAGAAGGGAGAGAGAGAGAGAGAGAGAGAGGAGAGAGAGGGAGAGAGAGAGAGGAGAGAGAGAGAAGCGACGAGAAGAGAGAGAGTAGAGAGAGGGGAGAGAGACATGAGAGAGAGAGAGAGAGAGAGAGTGAGAGGGGAGAGATGGAGAGAGAGACCCATGGAGAGATGGAGAGAGAGAGAGAGAGAGTGAAGGGATAGAGAGAGACCAGTGAGAGGAGAGAGAGAGAGGGGGGAGAGAGAGAGAGGAAGTAGAGAGAGAGAGAGGGGGAGAGAGAGAGAGAAGGGAGAGGAGAAGAGAGAGAGGGAAGAGAGAGAGAGGAGAGAGAGAGAGAGAGGAGAGAGACATGGAGAGGAGAGAGAGAGAGATGGAGAGAGAGGAGAGAGAGAGAGAGAGAGAGAGAGAGAGAGAGAGAGAGACATGGAGAGAGAGAGAGAGAGAGAGGGAGAGAGGTGTGGCTTTGTCCCAGTCGAAGCGTCAGTGTGTTTTTTAATGACTGAGCTGCGGTGCACATGTGTGTGAGGCTCACCACAGCCAACACACAGGTCCGTTCAGTGGAGTCTGGTGTTCACCTTCATGATAAAGGACGTCGCACATTTATTTGAAGAACACGCTCACACATGCTGCACCTGACACGACCAGTTAGATCTGACCTGGAGAGACGTGGCATCACCCTCGTTTGATCAGCGGTAAGTCGAGCGGGGAACTTAGTGCAAGTTGTTTCTTACTCTCTTAATGAACACTGTGCACACAGAGGTGAGGAAACTCTTTGTGGATTTGGAATTGTTTTTTGTTAATAGTGTTTGATACCTCAGATACCTTCAAGAAGGAATTCAGTTGAAAGGTATAAGCTGCAGTTCTGCTATGCTCCACCCACACAGGTGTTTTCAGTTACTTTGGCTAATTAGACCTCCGCTCATGAGTTTGTGTGTAGTTAAGCTTTGAATGTGCTGAACAGAAGTCGTCCATCCACCCATTCCACACCATTAAGGGCTCCAAGCAGTGTGTTTTAGATGGTGTACAATCATAGCTTTAAATCATGTATCAGAGAAACAGGTATTTTGAATTTAGTTGAAGTAAACATGAAAGTATAATATATTTATATTTTTATTTTCACAAGCTGAATCAAGAATTTGTTTTTGTTTCAGTTTTTCAGATCTGGCCCCTCCTAGTGGTGCATATCTTTTAAAGTTGTGAATCGCTCACAGTACGTTCCAATATCTCGATAAAGATGCTGTCTTGATGAGAGGTGATGTGTATAGAAATTCCTAACAAAACACAAGGCCGTAAACAGTCCTGGGGATGTTTTTGTGATTGATGCACTGGTTGCTAACAAGCTTGTGAAAAAAAGAAAAAGGTAAATGGTCCTTTAATGGACACTTAACGTCAGGATGCCAGGATGAATGCTGCCACAGAAAAGCCTCTGTGTAGGTAACTTCAACTTATTAACATCTTTTGTAGCCTCTGAGACGCAAAGGAGCGCTATGGCTGTATGAAGGTGGAGCTGGTCCTAAGGACAGAGACCACATCAGAAGAAGCTCTCGTTTACCTTTCATTCCATGTTTACACTTCATAGTCGCATCTCTTCACACAGCACTTCAGCTCAGACAAAAACATCTGTATAATTAATGTGTGAAAGCTAGATGGTGCGTTCCTGAGGCCGTTCCACTGTCAGCTGCACAGAGTGCATGTCCGCATATGAAGCACAGCTTTAAGTAAGAACAGGGTGCAGAAGCGTTCTTTTTCCCTTAGAGCTGAGAACTTGCATACATTTGTGTGGGGGGTGATTGGGTTTGACCTTGCCATGGCACCTCAGTTGGTTGAAGCCAGACGGGATCATGAATTATTAATATACATATCTGGGGCATGCTACATGCAACCCAGTCTGTGTCAGATAAATCAACCCAGGACCTAACGCTGTGCACTAAGTTTAAGGTTTCCTCCTTTAGAACTGTCAGACAGCTTCTCTGTTTCTGACTGCTGTAACTTGCCCTTTTTGTTTTCCTCTTGGAGCAGTAGGTCTCGTTTTTTACTGTTTTCTAGAACGGTGAGGCAAAGCTGGGCCCTCCGATTGTCATGTGTACACGGTCCTACCCAGAATGCAGTGCGTACAGTGAGGGCTGCAGTGCTGATGGAGAGTGTGACATGGACAGCAGCGCTGAAAACGGCAACAGTTCTGACTCACTGGGCCCAAGACGGCAGGACGGGTCAGTAGAAAATCAAAGGTCGCATGATAAAAATATTTATCCTTCTCATAAAGTCGGAGGAAAACGTTCAAAGTACTCTGGGTTTTTTGTGTGTTAACTTACCCGTACTATATGTCTGGCTTTTGTGACCTCAGCCACCTGATTGGCTCAGCATCTGCATCTGTCATCTCTGAGGAGGAGCAGTTTGAAGACTATGGTGAGGGTGAGGACGTGGATTTTACTCCCAGCAGCCCTTGCCCTGAGGAGGACACCCGAACAAATGGCTTCTCAGACCTGGGATCCTCGCTTCCCTCAAGGTGACACTCACGCTGAATGACATCCACTAGGCACATGTTTGTTTCCAAAACAAATATTGAACAAACATATGGACATTTTGTATCATGAATGGTATCGATGTTTGTCCCTGCAGTGCAGGGCAGACTCCTCAGAAGATGCGGCAGCTGTATAACAGTGAGCTGCTGGACATCTACTGTTCTCAGTGCTGCAAAAAAGTCAATCTACTCAATGACCTGGAGGCGCGACTCAGAAACCTCAAGGCCAACAGGTACCAGACATGCACACACACACGGACTACAGGAGGGTGGTGGATGACTACAGGAGGGTGGTGGATGACTACAGGAGGGTGGAGCGGGGAGTCAGGGGCAGCCGCCTGCCTCGGTGTCACCCTCACATAACAAAGCTCAGATTAGCTCTTTGACGCATCCAGTCAATCCACCAACATCCCACCACTTATTCATTCTTGGCACCCGGCACTGCAACCACATCAAAGGGTGAGCCTGAACTGTTGCTATAGCAACCGTATCCCAATCTGATGGGATGAGCGGTGGCAAGTTTGTTGTGAGATGGCTTTAGTGCAGCAGTAACAGCAGGGCCATTGTTTGAAACATTCAGAACTCACAGTGATGGTACTGTTACTGACCCAGTCTCTTTTTCAGTCCAAACAGAAAGATATCCAGCACAGCTTTTGGACGGTGAGTAACCTTCCTTAAAAGGACTGTTTTTTGAAATGTTCAGCCTTTACCAGATGTGTTTATTAAGCCATTAAAGGACCTAACGTCTTGTGTCTGTGCTGCTGTGACCTGCAGCCAGCTGTTCCAGGCTAACCACAGTGTGTTTGGGTCGAGTCAGGGCAGCAGCACAGAGGATCTGTTCACAGACAGCCTCGACTCCTGTGACCTAGACATCACAGAGAAGGTACCAACACACCTATTATTGTATAGCTTTGATATGTTCTGTGTGTTGTTGAGGCTTTATCCATGTGAGGAGTCTGAGTCCTGTTTGTGACACTCAGGTCAGTTATCTGGAGAAGAAAGTGACGGAGTTGGAGAGCGATAGTCTGGCCAACAGTGACATTAAGTCTAAACTCAAACAGGACAATACACATCTAGTACACAGGTAAACCTCAAGTGCTCTGTGTGGGTTGTGATTTCTACAACAAGTCAGCTTTACTCGTTTATTGAATGATCTCAGATGTAAGTCATTCACTGTGTGTAATGTTATACCTGTGTTTGACTCCCAGGGTTCATGAGCTGGAGGAGCAGGTGAAAGATGCAGAGACGAAGGCTGCTGAGAGTCTGAGCGAGGAGATGAAGAGGCACCGGGAGGTGTACACCAAGATGGAGAGAGACAGAAACTCAGAGATAGACCTGCTCCGTAACAGGTAACCTCAACTACAACAGGTCTTTGAACACAGCTCTGCCAAGAGTGCCCACAGATACACTTGTATTTAGCATATGTACTGTGTTTCAGGTTACAACAGTTAGAAGATGAGAATGGAGAGATGAAGTTAAATGTGTGCAGACTCAAGTCTCAGACAGAGAAACTGGACCAGGTGAGTGCAACGATCTACAAGTATGAAGTATTTCTGTTTGGCTGTGACATAGAGATGTTAGCCTTTTCTCCAAAATAATGGACATTAAGAAAACTCAAGAACATCCACAGACCTTGTTGAGAACAGCTTTAGTTGTGGATGAATTGTTCCTACGTGAAACTGCTCGTACATAGGAGTGGTGCATTTGCTCATCCTGTTACAACCTTTCTCTAAACTCCAGGAGAAGCAGAGGATGACGGACAAGCTGGAGGACACAAGTCTGAGACTGAAAGACGAGATGGACCTGTACAGGAAGATCATGGACAAGGTGTGGCAAAACCGTCATGAGTTCCAAAAGGAAAAAGAGGCCATGCAGGAGGTAAGGCACTCTCACCCAGGAAACTGCATTTATAGAACGTACACATTTTTAGGAGTTCCACTGAAGTGAATTTTTCTCTGCAGTTGATCGACGACCTCCGACGGGAGCTGGAGCATCTTCAGTTGTTTAAGCTGGAGATGGAACATCCAGGGAAGGGCAAGGGGCTGTCCGAGTATAGTGCCAGGACCAGGGAGATTGAAATGGAACACGAAGTCAAGAGATTGAAACAGGTTCACCAACGTCTATGTTCCATCCACTGCCCTAACACAAATAAATCTAACGTTTACATGCGCGTCGTCTCCGTGTTTCTTTAGGAGAACCACAAGCTGCGGGATCAGAACGACGACCTGAACGCTCAGATCCTCAGCCTGAGTCTGTACGAGGCCAAGAACCTGTTTTCATGTCACACCAAGGCCCAGTGTCTGGCAGCTGAGATCGACAATGCCTCAAGAGATGAGGTCAGTCTCAGTTCTGAATACGTACTTTTTTTGTAGCGCTGCTTTTCTAATACTTCTCTCTCTGTTTCTCTCAGCTGGTGGACGCCTTGAAAGAGCAGGAGGAGATCAACCTGCGTCTGAGGCAGTACATGGACAAAATCATTCTGGCCATTCTCGACCACAACCCCTCCATCCTGGAGATCAAGAGTTAAACAACACACACACACACACACACGTATTAGTGTAATTGTGCCATCAGCTTACTATTAGCCGACATGTTAAATTTGTAACCTCTAAGATTTCAGACCCTGTGAGCTAGAAACAAGGAGATGTTCAGTGAGCACCAGCTATTTAAATCCAGCAGTAATGCTGACAAGCTGGAAATCTTATTGATTATGAGAGCTCAGATGATGAATGTCCCTGAAAGTATTAACAACATGGTCGAACACACACACACTTATCTCTACTGCTGCAACCGCTCTCCCCATCCACCCGTCGGTCAATGTAGAGCTACTCACTGAACAAGACCCAAGAGTACATGAAAGTTGAGCTGTGGTCAGTTTTGTTTTCCATCAACATGTCAGCACAGGAGAAAAGAGGGACATTCGTCTCAGTGTGACACATTAAGTGCCACAGAGAGTGTTGAAGACTGGTAGTACTGTCGTGTTTGTGGTGTCATATAAACAAGTGTGCAGCTGACAGCGTTCATAGCCTACGTGCTGTCATGTTAGGTTGCTGGTGTTGATACACTGAACTGGATGAATGAGAAGAACTCAGTGTTATAATGAAGGAAATGCATCCACCACAGGTTTCCTTCATTAGTTTTAGTGTCATATTGTTTACAAAAAAACTCCACGTGCCACATTTAAGGCAGCTTGTTTACTCACAGTCTATTAAACACAGAAGTATAAAATCAGATTTTGCCATTGTATTAATTAATGTTTAAAAAAATACAGACAACCTACTTAAACCAGGCACTCGTTGATTCTGAGACTACCTGCCGGCCTGTAATTGTATCTACATTGTGAATCATTTGCACTAATTAAACTTGAATATCTTTCACACATACACTCATGGTGTGATGCAGATTAGCCAAACACAGCAAGAAGGTGTTCCACAGGTGTCACAGTGAGGAGTGAAGTGTTGAACTGCTAATGCAAGCACTATTTTATGTATCAAACAAAACTAGCTTCATTGCACAAATTGTTCACCTGATTTTTTTCATGCTTTATTTTTGTGTTAGACATCACCTGTGTGACATTATCACGTCTGTTTCTGCTGCCCTCTCTAGCAAAAACATGACGGAGCACATGTTGGAAATTCGAGCCGATAGCTCCACACAACATTCATACAATTTCATCAGAGCGTCAGTAGCTCAGCCACCACTGCTATCTGCAATGGATACAAAAAATGATTATCAGACACCTTTAAGATTGTATTTTTGTTCATATCGTGTCCATTGTAGCCATCGTTTTATATTGACATTTTTACTTTGACAGGATTTGATTTCATACATTGTAAATGTTGTACAGAATCTAGTTACACTGTTAGTGTGCAAGTCATTCCACTTATTACAAAGTCTATTTGACACTAAATATGTGAAGATATTAATATATAGAACATGGTGTCAGAGCCTGGAATCATAAAGTCCGTGTAAAGGAAATAAAGAGATTAAATGATGAACAGTGTAGGAACATAAAAGCTAAAGAGAGGAACACTGGAGCGGTGAATTGTTTGACCCACAGTCTCCTCTCCCAGCCTTCATCTTCTGGTCCTGTCAACATCCAGTGCCATCATCACAAATACTGGCCTAGGAATGGGTGTTGGAAGCCTTATGTGCATATATAATGAGCAACACATTTTGTATGTGGGGCAGCCCCTTAACCTGAAGTTACATAGCTTAGCTTAGCATCAGTCCATGTGATGTTACATTGGCCTGGATGCGCCAAACTTATTCCTGCTTTACACGGACTTTAAACTTGAAGGAAGAATAATATAGTCTGTCACAACTCACATGTAATCACTTGATTTCTTGTGTACCACACTATGGGTGATTAGATGTGTAAATAAAATCCATTTGCTTTGGCATGACCAAGTCGCCCTGGTTGTTCCTTCTCTACAGAAGACTCCTGTGTCACTTTAAATGTGGTCTGTGTTCAGAGGAATCATTCAAATGCGAGCAAACATTGGTTCAATGTGTAACTAGAGTAGCTTAAAAAGAGTATTAAACTATGACTACTACAACTATAGACTATTAAAAGTTCAGTCTTTCATTAAAAATTAAGGAATTACTGTACAGTACAAGAGTTTACTTACAAAACCCAAACTTGGCTGATGTTTTGTAGCTCCTCCTTGTATTCGTCTAACAGGTCTGGCCCATTAGTGAATGAACAGAGGTTGTGTGGGGGACTAGGTTGTTAGCAATTGACCTCCTTTAAGTTCTCCTTAGAGAACTCAACTGGACTGGTATCTGGGGAGGTTGGAGGGCAGGTCATGGCCTTGAGGACTTTGTTACAGTCTGTACTGAGCAGTGGCATTGTCCTGCTGGAGCTGGGCGGTCAAATGAATATACCAGCAGAATATTGCTCTTACACTTGACACAGAGAAACTGAGGATTCACAGTTCAGCTCAAACCCAAACGCAGGGTACAGAGGTTTGGTAAATGTGCTGTGGAAGGTGTGGAGGTGGATCAGTGTGTCAGAGGAGACTCTGTAAAAGGACAGAGTGCCAGCAGGGCAGTCCAGATACACGGCAGCCCTTCCAGAGTCATTGGAGTAGGGATTGGGTATGACCGTTCTCCTGTTTTTGTGACACGCAGTGTAATTGCTGTTGCAGCACAACAGACTCCAGGACTTGCCATTCTGCCCGAACCAGCAGTCGTCATCCAGACCTTTCCTGTTGATTTCTCTGTATGCCACTCCTATGTTTGCCCACCCCTTCCAATCCATCTCCCAGTAGCATCGCCCAGTCAGACCTTCTCGGCACAGGACCTGTGTCCAGTGGTGGAATCTCTCTGGATGGTGAGGGTAAGGCTGCTCCTCTGTGACCTCTGTCACCTTCTTGTTGTCGTCAGACAGAAAGAGCTTCCTGTTTGCTGTGTTTGGGTCCAGTGTGAGTTCACAGGCAACTGATGTTAAATACAACACAATCATAAGATTATTTATTATTAACCGAGTTTAACAGCGCTACATTGATAAATGCACTTACACTTCGTTGGACCTGGCTTCAGTCTCTTCACTCCACAATGGTCCACACTATGGTTAAAAGACAGAAATCAAACCAGGACATCCTTATGAAGAGACACAAGACCCCAGGAATGACAGTGGCCCAGTTTCAGGTAGGGTTACTTCATGTTTGAGTACTGAGTGATTGGTGAGAGGATTCAGCCAGCTTGGTCTCTACAGTGAAAGCTGAGGTTAAACCGACTCTGTACTACTCACAGGTTTGTTGTGTCAGATCTGGTGACCTTGTTCCAGGTACAACTGACTGTTGCATTGTTTGTTATGTCAGAATTATACAGTTATTTAATTTATCCCTTGGACCATTCGGAAATCTTTCTAAGACACAAAGGGTTTCTCCATACCTGAGAGTAGTTAGATTAAAACGTGGATCCTTCAGGGCAGCAGAGAGCAGCTTTATTCCTGAGTCTTCTGGGTGGTTGTAGCTCAGGTCAAGCTCTTTTAAATGGGATGGGTTGGCGGTGAGAGCTGCAGCCAATGCAGCACAGCCTTCCTTGGTGATTTGACAGCCTGAAAGTCTACCACATGCAGAGAAAACAATCCTTTTAAGGTCAAGTAGGACTCTTCAGTTTTAAGCAAGCAAAGGGAGAGGGGATATTATTCCATCCCCACTGTTAAACCTTGAGGCTCTGAAATGGCCTATTGTAACAAAGCATTGTGATAACATCTTAGAACGTGCTTGATATAGTATTGGTAGATATAGTAGTATCATAAACTGACCTCAAGGTTTCCAGTCGACAGTGTGCACTCCCGAGTCCAGCAGCAAGAAGCTTCACCCCTGAATCCTGTAAATCGTTGCTACTCAGGTCCAGCTCTCTCAGATATGAGAACTGGGAGCTGAGAACAGATGCCAGAGCATCACAGCTTCTCTCTGACAGGTCACAATTATTTAGCCTGAAATGACATAAGACAAGTTTTGCTTTTAGCCTGTGGTCTGAAAGAAAACCTCTTATTTTACTTGTTAGTACTCTTACAGAGAGATTTTTGCGAAGCGGACCACCGGCAGCAGCCTCAGGAAGCCTTCCTCTGAATCCGAATACTCCCAAAGCTTAAACACGTCGAGGTCTCTTTCTGATGATAGAAGGATGAAGACTAGAGCTGACCACTGAGAAGGAGACAACTTGTTCGTGGAAAGACTTCCCGAATTCAGGGACTGTTGGATCTCCTTCACTAGGGAATGATCATTCAGCTCATTCAGACAGTGGAACAGGTTGATGCATCTTTCTGTAGGTGGATTCTCCCGGATCTTTTCCTTGATGTACTGCACTGTCTCCGGAATGGCATAGGAGTCACATGCTGTCTGTTTCAACAAACTCTGTAGACGGATCTGATTGGTCTCCAAAAACAAACCAAGCAGGAAGCGGAGAAATAAGTCCAGATGTCCATTTGGACTCTCTATGGCCTTGTCCACAGCACTCTGGAGGATTGGTTTCTCAGCTGGTCTGAATAACTGAGGCCACCACCAGGATCTTGATGGCTGCTTTGTTGACATTGGGTTGACACTGGTGTTGGTGAATGTGACAAAGACATACAAAGCAGCAAGAAACTCCTGAATACTCAGATGGATGAAGCAGAACACTTTGTCCCGGTACAGGCCACACTCCTCTTTGAATAGCTCAGTGAACACTCCTGAGTAGACCGAGGCTTCTCTGATATCAATGCCGCACTCTATTAAATCTGATTCATAGAAAATCAGGTTTCCTTTTAGCAGCTGCTGAAAGGCCAGTTTTCCCAGGGAGAGGACCATCTTGCTGGTCTCAGTGTTCCACAGCGGATCTGTCTCAGACGCTCCACGGTACTTCTCATTTCCTATTCTGGACTGAACCACAAGGAAGTCGATGTACATCTCAGTCAGGGTTTTGGGTAACTCTCCTTTCTCATCTGCTCTCACCACATGTTCCAGGACTGAAGCAGTGATCCAGCAAAAGACCGGGATGTGGCACATGATGTGAAGACTTCTAGAAGTCCTGATGTGTGAGATGATCCTGCTGGCCTGCTCCTCCTTTTTGAATCTCTTCCGGAAGTACTCTTTCTTCTGGGTATCAGTGAAACCTCTCACCTCTGTCACCATGCCGACACACCTACGAGGAATCCGATTGGCGGCTGCAGGCCGCGTGGTTATCCAGATGTGGGCAGAAGGAAGTAGTGTGCCACTAAAGAGGTTCGTTAGAAGCACATCCACTGTGCCAACCGCTGTACCATCAGTCAGGGTCTCATTGTTGTGGAAGTCCAGAGGAAGTCGACACTCATCCAGACCGTCAAAGATGAACACAACTTTCAACTCGTCAAATGTGCACATTTCTGCTGCTTTGGTTTCAGGGAAGAAAAGATGCAGAAGTTCAATCAAGCTGTACTTTTTTCCACTCAGTAAGTTCAGCTCTCTGAAAGTGAATGGAAATGTGAACTGGATGTTGTGGTTGGTTTTGTCTTCAGCCCAGTCCAGAGTGAACCTGTGAGTGAGGACAGTCTTCCCAATGCCAGCCACTCCTTTTGTCAGTACCATTCTGACTGGTTGATGATCTCCGGCAGGTAAATGTTGGAAGATGTCTTCACATTTGATCACAGCTTCGGGTCTTGATTGTTTCCTGGATGTTGTTTCGATCTGCCTGATCTCATGCTCATTGTTGACCTCTCCACTGCCTCCCTCAGTGATGTAGAGCTCAGTGTAGATGTTATTCAGGGGGGCGGGCTTTCCTGCTTTAGCAATTCCCTCAAACAAATACCAGAACTTCTCTTTCAGGTGAGATTTTAATTTGCGTTGGTGTATTGGAACCACAACTTCTAAAAAAACAGAAAACAAAGAAGAAGAAAAGAAAAGCAGTGAAACGTGGAAATAAAATGCATGAACTAGCATCAAATGTTCTCTTACTGCTTTGCAGAGAGCTGGCCAGCTCCTCCTGCTTCAGCTTCTTCAAGAAGGGCAGTATGAGCTTCAGAAGAGCCTCTCTGCTTCTGCCGTGTTCGTCCTCCTCCTCCTCATCCCCCACATTTTTATTCTGAACCTCTGGATCTTCCATGTTTTCTTGACTGAGAAGCCTCTGAAAGATTTCCAGCTCGCTCTCCACAAAACTGACCACCTCCTTCTTGAGCAGCTGCGACATAATACAAAACGTTTTGATACACTTATCAAACATCAAAGCTGCATATTATATTATATTGTATGTATTGCATTCTGTTTCTCACTGCAGTGGCTTTTTACAAACCCTGAATGTGGTCTCCAAGTCTGTCTGATGCTCCGATTCCTCCAGTTGGACTCTGAACGCAAAATTCAGAGACAGCAAATGAGATGTTCTTATATTTGTTCACTGAACACACTTCAGGACCTCAGTCTCAATTGTCACCCAATGGCAATTTGCAGAAGCTGCACCCGACATAAGGTTGCTCTCAATGTCTATATTTATCTGAATAGTTAACAAGTGATATTTAAATTCACAGTTTGGCAACACCAATGGCAGAGGAGAATCAGGTTAGGTGCCATTTAAGGTGCACCACAGGGAGACCATAAGTCTCCATTATAGGAGGCAGCATAATGTCTGGTTGGTAGGAGACCGAGATTCCCCAGGACAAGCTGGAGGAAGTTGGTTTGAGACCAGGAGGCTTAAGCATCACATCCCCACCAGCTACTATCACGACCCAGACGGAAGTAACAGATTGAACAGATGTGAATGACCCGGAACAGTAACTGTGAGAAGCTCATTAAACTCACCTCGTCTCCAAAGAGTCTGGAGTCTCATTCTTGATGCTTATTGACAGAGAAAAGGAGATACGTGAGGATTTGCAGTTTCAATTTGGTAATGATTAACAACAATAAATGAATTATTAACAACAACAACCAATCATTTTATGGTCAGCTGGGTAATAAAAAAAGATCTGCCCACAGTATCGTTGTCTTATGGCTCCTTATCGTTTCTGAAATAAACAGAATATATATGGTTTGCTCATTAATCTTACCGCTCCTCCAAAGAGTCAGCTCTGCCTTTAAAATCAAGCAAGCCACCCATTGAATGGTGACTCTGCAGGGACACACAGCTGGGGGCCGGGGGGTCTGGTCTCTGCTGCTGCATGCTGAGTGACATGAGGACAGAGCAGCGAAGCTCTCTTTAGTATACAAGGCTTTTTAGTCTTTAAAATTCAAACTAGATGCAATGATGCATCATTAAAAAACCTCCAATAAACCTTCTCAGAGTCATATTATGCAGCTGTGAGTCCCACATTATCATGCTCCTCCCAGGCCGATCACAGTGTTCGATGCTCTGTTTCTAAAAATGGAAGAAAGGTGCCACAGCAGCCGCCGCCATGCTGTGGAGCTGCTGTGGGCTGTAAAAGGCATGCTGCAGGCACTCTTAACCCAAATTAGTTGACTTTACTCGCAAATTGCAAGGAAACCAGTTTTATACAACTTTAGTTTTTACACAAGCTGAAACTTTATAGGTTTATTTATATTAACAGAATCTCAAGTTTAGTATATATGTAGTTTGTACCATGAGTGAAGGTGGTCGGGGAGCAGTAAAATGTCTACAGAAATAAAAAAAAATGTCTGAGTCCAATTGGTTTCGTTTATTCACGTGGCTGCCGCATCACCCAGATTAAATCAAACTGATTACCACAGTATATGTCAACATTCTTAATATGTCCTTATGAAATGTTCTATCAATATGATGAAGAGTGAAAGACTAAGGGGTCCACCTCAGTGAGCAGAGCCACATGCCAACCAGAACAGCTCTTCTGATGTATATCCTAAAATCACGTGTGGTGCAAATCAATATTACAAGTAAACCACAAGGTGTCACTGCACTGTAAAATGTAAAAGATTAAAATAGTTAAACATTTTTTTACCATGAGTGAGGGTTGTTGGGAGAACAATGAAATGTCTACCAATATATATATATATATATATATATATATATATATATATATATATATAGTGGTCTGAAATGAATCTGTTGAATATATCATGATGAATTATGATGACCATGATTTTACAGGATGCACAACATGCTTGAAATATGTTCACCAACACCTGTGTGTTAGTGCCCCAAGATAAAAACCTGGCAACATATGAGGTAAGACTGCGAGACTTAGAGGTCCACTTCAGTCAGCACACCCCATAGCCAAACAGCTGGGGAGCATGTTGTATAGAATATCTGTAAACGCCTGTGTATCAATGTCCAAACATCAATATCAAGATTAAGCCCAATCAAGAAAAGCCTGATGGCTCTTATCATTTCTGAAATAAATAAAATAAAGAATATTAAAAACGGCCATGTTCCTCTGTGGTTTGGGGTGTTTGCTCATTAATCTCACCTCTGCCCCATAGAGCCAGGTCTGCCTTTAAAATCAAGCAAGCCACCCATTGAATGGTGGCTCTGCAGGGACACACAGCTGGGGGCCGGGGGGGGGTCTGGTCTCTGCTGCTGCATGCTGAGTGACATGAGGACAGAGCAGCGAAGTTAGAAATCATCAGGTGTACATTTATCGCTGTTGGACAACTGCGCTTACTTCATTTGTGGATCAGTGGCGTCCTTTAAAGGCATGGGCTCGCCGCTGGATTCAGAGGGTCTCTCATCGAGGATCCTGACCAACAGATGCCAAATCAGTTAGACCGAACAGCCCCTAGAAAGGCCAGTGAAGCCAACTCCTGGGTATTTATGTCTAAATCAATATTAGGTTGATTCATTGAGCCATATCAAATGTTCAAACTTAACTTGATCATCTAAACCTTTTTAATTTTAATCAGATTTTAATCTTTTTAAATTAGAAATGTTGTCTTTATCCATGTATTTAAACAACAACTACAATTAAAATTCAAATGAATGGAGCAGCATACCTTTTCATGGTGAAGTCTACACACTGCTGAGAGAGACGGTAAGATGAATCCTGATTTGATGAGTTTAAATAAAACATAAATCAATGAGGAAAACATATTCTGTCTTTAAAATAAGCGTATTTGTCATAAAGCTCAATAATTCACTGTACAGATAACAGACTATTGTGAACAGAAAGGCAGGACTTACTCAGGTCGTTCCCATTGATCTCCTCACAGACGTTCTATACTGAAAGTGTTTTCTTGTTCTTAGGTTGCACCTTTGTGTCAAAGTTTAAACCTGCAATAAAGATCATGTGGCACAATGAACTTTGATTATTACTGCAATAAAGAGCAGCCCTACTATCTTCTCCTTTATTACTTTGCTATGTCGCTATTTAGATAAAATAACAATACAGTGTATAGGGAATGTATGGAACTTGCACTCCAGAAGGTAATAAGTTACAGAACGTGCGGGTAGTTCATCAAGAATGTAACTATTTTGTAATTGAAACTTAATAATTTTAATTTAATTAAATTCTGGTTTCAAATATGTTTTGATGTTATGAATTAAAAAGCAAGTTACTGAAAAAGTATTGTAAATAGTGGCATGGTGTGCTTTAAAGACATGAAAATGATGTCATTATTATCACAGACACAGTGATATACATAATATATATATATATATATATATATATATATATATATATGGTGTAAATTTAGCCATTCAACAGTGTTTGTTGTGGAATTTGGGAAATATTGTTATACTCCAGTCCAGCAGGTGGCAGTAATGCTCCGTATGCTTCGATATGTCCGCCGCCAAAACGCTCATTTCACAGAAGGAATATTTTTCTTTTCGGAAGAAGATCCCGACAAAGCGGCCCTGTTTCTTTTTTTCAGCTAAAAAAAAGTCGAAGAATCCGAAAATCAACGATGTATGCCAGGACAAATACCGGCAGCACACATGGAGACTTTCAAGATAGAAACGGAGTGAACTACGTGACATCGACAGAGTCTTTCGGCCACTGCTCTCAATTGTTCTGGAAAAAGGACCCCAACGACTCCGGAGTAAGAAAGCCAGCTGCTGCCATCACCAGCACAGTTAGCTAGCTGACACAGCGCTGCAGCATCCCGCAGCTAACGGAGCAGCCATTCACCAGCTAAGCATCGAGTGCAACCTCTGGTTGTGCAGTTGATTGTAACCGAGTGTCTGCGGTGCAGTTTAACAACACCGGGTAGTCTGAAGCTTCCATCGGTACCACAGAACAGCTTCGTTAGCATCCTGCTAACGTACCTATCGTCATGCTGAGCGGCTATGGCCTAGTTAGCCTCCGAGCTAAGTGGCTAGTATTTATTTTCTCTTATATATAGTTGACTTTAGACCTCCTCGGTGGGTATCGTAAAGTGAGACGTGGAGTACAGTCCTGTCGCTGGGCTGCAAAAAGGCGCCGAATGATTTGCTGGTGAGAAAATAACGTGAATGCAGCCAAGCATCACCGAGCTGAAGCTAGCTGTGGACTAGCTGTCCCAGTCAGACACGGCAGCACCGGAGCGCAGTGTTTTCATTCGGGATGCTAACATGTGCGAAACTCTGTCTCCAAAGACCAAGTGTAGAAATCGCGGAAAAGTGACGGGTTTCTGTGAACAGTGAGAAATCTAAGTTGTACGTGATATATTGCGATATTGTTAGCGAGCAACGCAAAGTAAACACGGCCAGGCTGCCCCACAGGAAACGGGAGCGGAAGACGCCCCGCGGAGGAGTTTGAAAGACCCCTTTGTGACGGTGGACTGTGCGGTGCATTCATGGAGCTCTGCGGCCAAAAAGATGATGTGCACACCGCGCACAGGCCCCCGGCATCAAGTCCTTTATTTACCAGTGGTTTTAGCCGTTTGAATGTGCGCGGCCATCGCTGCTGTTTACGCTGTCACACGTGCGAGTTAAAAATACAAGCTGCTCTCTGAGAGGCTGAACACACAGGCCGAGCTCATCCCAGGCAGCCGTTAGATATCATCTGTGTGTGGCTGACCTCCACACAGCTCCATATATGTTACATGCCTCAGTGGTATCAAGACATGTTTGGAATAGTGATTCTCCATATGTTCGTAGTTTAGTTTACAGTACCCTAATTTAAAGTGTTTGAGAGATGCTTTTCCAAAGATTTAGTCACAGTCAGAAGCTGCCTTCATCGTTTTTTGTCTGTCTTGTGCTGTATGATTTGCTTTCTCTGGCTGCATTGATTAAACATGCTGGTATGGGTCATTCTTGCTTTTATGTCTTAATGTGTATATATTAATGTGTGTCATCATATTCCACGTTAATGTATTTGTCTGCTCTGTCACAGCCAAGTTCAACGATCAGCTGGTGTGATCAGCTCCCTTCTTCCTCGGCAGCCCTCTCCAGCTCCAGTCTCTCCTCAACATCACTTTCTAGCTCAAGTCTCTCCATGGAATCCCAAGCACCAGCACCGCCACAAGCATCCACGGCGTCGACGGACGACATGGAGTCAGACGAGAGGCCATACGTCTGCGATATGTGCACCTGCGCCTACAAGCACGCCAGCTCCCTGCTGAACCACAAACTCACCCACAAGACTGGAGACTTCAAGTAGGGCCTCACTTTTATTTCCTTTGTCCTACTGAAATGTCTTGCCCCTAACCTCTATTTTTTTACCTCTAAAACTCAGGTGTGACTTCTGCAGTAAGCCCTACACCAACTACATGTCATTGCGCAACCACATGCGAATCCACGGTCAGAAACGCTACATGTGTGACCTTTGCGGTAAGGCTTTTCGCCTGGCCCGGTACCTCCGTAACCATCAGAGGATCCACGATGACGGGCCGAATCGCTTCGACTGTCCTTCCTGCTGCAAGAGCTACAGGACCATGCTGGAGCTGGCTCAACACCGCTGCACTGCTGCGGCATCCAATCAGGTAGGGCTGGCGATGGGGTGGGCTTCAGTACAGGTTTAGGATAGTAGTGACATTTTTGCAGCAAAACACGTGTGTGGTTTTCTATGTGGAAGAGGTGGTACAGGACATTAAATGTGGCGTTTGTGGTCAGTTTCACTCCTGCACTGTAGAGTGTGACTGTATCTCCCCAGAGGAGAAAGATGCACTGTGCTCTAACTCAGTGGCAGCAGCAGCCATTTTAAACTTTAATGTTTAGGTTAATATTAGAATGCTGTGCTTCTGCTGCAGGTGCCTCACTCTGTGTGTCTGTGTGTTTTTTGCTTGAGACCAGGGCTAAGGTGCGTCACGTCAGAGACTTAAAACTCTAGTGAAATTTAAATAATTAGAATAACATTCACTCCTTTTTCTTCCAAACTTTGCCGGATATATTATTACTGGCTTTTGTTTGGCAGAGTGTGCTCATATGTTTGTACTGAATTGTGTGTAGCAACAAAAATTAATTTTATTTAATTCAGAGGTGAAACCCTACAAATTGGAATTTCACTTCTTCAGGTTTATTATTTTATATAAATGTACTTTGGAAAGTTGAACTTTTTTTCTTCATCCTAAAAACCCCACTATTAATAGCTGTAACAGTGTAATAGATGGTGAGTGTCTTTATTGTCTCTGAAAGTGGCAGTGTGTTGTAAAATAACACCTTGCCTCTACCATTCTGACGAGTCCCGGCTGTGGCTGCATGATGGTTGTGTGAGGGTCAGCTGTGGGGGAGAGCTGGGGATCTAACAATAAACCATAATGGGTCCTAAACCAAAGTCTGCTGCTATGAATTGAGAAGCTTCAAAACTGAAGCCTGTGTCCAAAAACTCTGTTACCGTAGCTTCAGAAACCAGTGATCCAGCATTCACAGACCACAACACTTCACACCGTGTCTGGCTACAAGAGGGGGCCTAGAGCCGAACTTCTACCTCTTCTGTTTCTGTGTGTTATACAACTCTGTTTGTATAACGCACATTTGTTGTACACAAACTCCTTCAAGGCAGATCTCTGATTTTAAATTCAGAAGTCTTAAATCAGAATTGCAATATGTATCAAATATTACTTATATGTATTCAAGACTGTTTGATGGAGTAAAGTTGTGTGTTTTTTGTGAAATGGTGCCACCATCCCCCCTGACAGTGGCCTGTGTGGATGGTGATTTGCATGGATTACAGTTGCTCTCCAGTGTGTACAAACGTTGTGACGACTAACTCTCTTCCAGCCCCCCTGCTGTGAGCGCTGTGGAGTTAGGGTTAGACCAGGGTTAGGCTAAGTTTAGGGAAAGGGTCAGGGCTTAGCCGACAGAGAATGAAAACAATTCAGTGGATTTTCCTCACAAGTATAGTAATCCAAACTTATATGTGTGTGTGTGTGTGTCTGTGTGTGTCTGTGTGCATGTGTGGGGTTTGGTTCATAAGAACCGGTTCAACTGCCCGTCCTGCTTTAAGAGCTACCGAACCATGCTGGACCTGGCCCAGCACCGCTGCAGCGCCGCGGCCAAAAACCAGGTTGGTGTGAGCGTGAGTGAGCATGTGTGTGTTACTTTGTGTGTGTGTGTGTGTGTGAGGGACTCGCTCCAAGAAAGGGCCAACGTGTCCAGGTGTTTTAGATGAGGGCGGTCAGGCGTGAACTGTGGATACAGCCGGCCCCTGATGTTCTGGTGTTCTAATATAAACTCAATCCAACATGCTGTACAGAGAGACTTTGTCCCATGTCGCTGTCCTCTGTTACTACATTGGTGGCAGTGCATGCCTGGTTTTAATGGATCCAGGTTTGTGCAACTAATGAGTTTTGAGGTTATTTACACTCATCAGGAATCAAGAAATTGATATAGATATATATATATAAACTACAAGAAGACAGGAGTACTGGAGTACCAGGAAACAGGCACGTGCACAAACAACTTGAGCTAAACCATGTGGGCCCTCATCTGTAAACAGCTTCAACAGTGGCCACAGGTTGGAGGATAGGCGACCTGGCTCTAATCAGGGGGAGATCAACATGGTTAAAACTGCTAAACAAGATGTAACCAGTTTGGAGTTTAGAGTGTGTATAAGCTTCACTTGATGTCTGTGTGTATGTGTGTGTAAAATCCGACCACTCCATCCCCTCATGTATCATAGGTTTAAAGACAGTGGAGGGAAGCGTGAGAACTACAGCAGCTTTAACTCTGGTCAGCACGAGAGGCTGATTGAATGTGGAGGAAAACAGTGTCATCACATTCATTTGTCACCGCGCCACAACTCTGTGTCTCTTATCAACAACACAAACACTGCTGGCACGAACAAGCACACTGACACATTTTAAACCCTCTCGTCTCTTCTCCCCCGCCCATCCAGTCTGGTGGTCGACGTTCCAGTTTCGCCTCTACTCCTCGCCGTCAGCAGCAGCAGCAGCAGCAGCAGCAGCAGAACAGTGCGAGCTCCATGATGCAGCCGCAGCACGGACACAGCCAGCAGGACCCCCTGCCCTCCCACTGCGTCTCACCCATGTCCCAGGGCGGCCCGTCTGTGCCTGACCCCCACCAGGTAGGCAGGAGGAAACTTACATCATGCACCTTTATGCAGTGCAGTCTTCCTGTTGTTGGAGTTTGTGTTGAGTGGTCTGTGTGTGCCAGCAGGGCCATCCCAGCTCAGTGTCCTCTCAGAGCAGCCAGCAGAGCATGAGGAGCTCGTCCTCCAAACACGTCTCATCCTCCAGCGCCACCCCGTCCTCCTCCTACTCCTTGCTCCAGCCCCTGGTGCCAGAGGTAAAGGAGATGAGCTCGGGATACACTAGGCTGAGCGCCATGGTAGGAGAGAGCACGCCACACACCCGCCGTTCGCTATCTGCTGGCTAGCAGCCTTCTCCCTGTCTGCTTACTAACATCAGGAGAGAGGGACTAATACTTTACTGCTCTGCGTGCACCTGCCGCCTCCTCTCAGTTCTGTGGATAACTACAAGAGTAATGATTTAAACACATCTTCACATGTGAAAGGTTTCCAGAAATGCTGCGAGCTGTTATTTTCTTTTCTATTTGTTCAGTAAGTAGATTGTTAAAAAACATGACAATAATGTAGGTCCTGGCAGCCTAAAATGGAAAACTGCTGAATGACAGAGTGGTCTTGCTCACCACAAAGCCTGTGTGGTTACTGGAGAGACACAAATGATGGGTTAGGGTTGTGTCTGTTTGACCTGGACCCCTGTCTTAGATATTAGCATCAATAGTACCATTCACCGTTACCATTCAGTTAATGAAGCAGCACTAATAACCTGATATTAGGCGCATATGTGGAAGAAGACTAAACTGAGCTGATGGCTCTTTGTATGGGTCCTCTCCGGAGGTCGGAGGCTCTCCAACGCCACTAACTGGGGCTGTGCCACTTCCTCAATCTACCTTTCATACTTTCCACTAACCGTTCAGTTCATAATGAGTCATGCTTCCATCGTGTACTGTTTGTCTTTATAATGATGTCTCCACTGTCACACAGACGCTTCATGGGCTTTCTTTTGTTTTTTTATAAGAGATGAAATCTCTAGCTGTGTGTCTCTAGCTGTGTGTCTCTAGCTGTGTGTCTCTAGCTGTGTGTCTCTAGCTGTGTGTCTCTAGCTGTGTGTCTCTAGCTGTGTGTCTCTAGCTGTGTGCTTAATGTTTTCATGGCAGAGACAAGGCAGGGGACTGGACCATCTGACAGTTAGCATCAGCTACCTTTAACTAATCGGACTGACAGATTGCTGAAGAGGAAACTCAACAGAATTCTGAGGGTCTTTAAAAACCTGACAGGTGTCAGTAGACATAAGGGAACATACCTGCCTTACAGGACACTGATTGGCCTGAGCCACCCATGGTTCTGCCACACACCTGGAACATCTGTGTTCCACACAGTAATTAATGTAATGCTGTTTCCCCGTGTACTGCCACATATGGAGAGGTGTCCTCTTTGTTTTCAGCTGCTTGCTGCTCTGATCAGTCTTTATCCCGCTCATCTCATCTGTTGTCGTCCTGTTTCACTTAACTGTACATTATCACCACGAATGACGCAGTCCTCTCTCTCTTCTCTCCCTCCAGCCGAAGCACCAGGACACTTTCTCTCTGGCCCCCCAACGGCCCCTCACCATCAACCCCATCGGTCACTCCCTCCATCCGAACGGCGCGCCCACGCTCAAGCCCTCCCCCGTGCCACGCACCATCCAGGCTATGCCCTGGGAGCAGCGCTCCCTCTACAATCAATGAGACTCCTGGGAACCAAGCACTCACCCCTCCCCCCTTCTCCTTCACGTCGCGTCCACCATCACGACCACCACATCCCCCCCACCCCCAACACACACGCCCTTCTTCTCCGCCCCCTCCACCCTGCCCGTTTCAGAATCAGGGGATGGAGGACGGTCAAACGCCTCGTTTATTCCCTCACCCCTTGTTTGGAACACTGTGTCGGGAATGGGGAAGGGCACCATTGAGAACTAGTTGAGATTGATTACTGAGTAGTTAGGTTTTTAACGATGTGTTGCCTTGACCCTCATGTATGATCTATGCCATGTACTGGATATAAGTTAAAGTGTCTGTTCCCTAACCTGTCCTCACTAAGAGTTTATCTCCCTCCTGCTCTAGTTATGAAAATATCTATCCTACCCCTATGAATAGTGCCCCCAGCCTTTCCATATGTTAAATTAAAACAAAAGGCTATTTTTATCAGGAGCGTGTTCCAACCCCTGAACGACGAGGGATCCACGGGCGCCACGTTGTCAAAGTAACTGACAAAAACCTCCTCCTGGGTCTGGTGTTTTTGTTTTTTGGGGGGCGAGGAGAAGGGGTGAAAGCATTCTGTTTTTTATTTTGTTGTCTTTTAACAAACCCCTTCGACCCGTCCAGATTGAACTTTGTGTATATTGTGCGTACGGAGGTGTACTGCGATTCCGTTCCCCTCACCGCCCACACCTCATCTCTGCGAGCACTCTAAACGGCAAGGACCACGACAGAAACGACCGTTGTTCTGAGGACAAACCAAGCATTTCACATACACGCCAGTTTGGCTTCTGCTGGGTTCTGGAACCAGAAGCCCGACCTCCTTATTTTAACACAACCTGAAAGCTCACTTTGTTTTATTTCTAAACTTGCATCCGACTGGTGGTTTGTGGTTATTGTAGTTTTCAATAATAATAATAATAATAATGTTGGCTGGGAATCAACTGTAGAAGAAGAGCCTTCATCCCTGTTTGTGTTCCGACTGTTACAGTGTTTGTTCCTTTCACATTAAAGCACTTTAGGACAAGTGCTGTGTAACTATTACTGTCTCTGTTGCCCCCCCCCCAACCTGTGAAGATGTAACGCTGCCTTACATCGACCCCCGCCTCTCATTCAATGACTTGGCAGTCAGTGCTGGGCCCGGTTTGAGCCCACAACACTGCTGCACATGGCCAAAATCCAATACATCCTGTACTCTGGACCTGCCCACATCACCCTCCGTCTGTGTGAAGAAACCCCATCATGCCTGCATCGGACCGATTCCAGGATGGATTCAGTCATCACCCCAGTAAAGCTGCCGAGCTCCCGGACCTGTGTACCACGGTCCATTGGAGGGATAACAGTTTAATTCAAGGATCCAGTATGTAGTTCTGTTAGGTTTTCTTGCTAACATGGTGTTCATGGAAATGCCCACACTTCTACTGACATTTGTATTTTTTTCTCTTTTTAAAAGTTGTTTCTATTTTTATTCATGACATGTTTTCATTGTTTTCTCTCTCCTTGTAAAGTGTCTTTGAGTATTTAGAAAAGTGCTATACAAATAAAATGTTTTATTATTATCACCACCGTGCTGCTTTCTTTTGGACTCTCTGGATTTGTTCCTAGATCATCTGAAACCCTGTGCCTGATGTTTGACTTTTCTCTTTTAACCCGAAGCTCCATGATGCCAAAGCATCGTCTGCTGATGAAGACGGACGGGTGAGTAAAGGACTGAATGACAAAGCAGCCTGTCGTACATTTGTTTTATAAAAGCACAGTGAGCACTGGGGCGGCCTGCGTTAACCATTGACATGTCAAATGCGCTGGATTGGTCCAAAAAGGTTTCAGATTTCACAGCATTGTTTGTGTTCGCTCTAATCCAGAGCTGAGCTCTATTTTAATTTACTTGAACTCCACCTCTCAGTCGTGCAGGACTCACACCTGTCTGACTTCTTCTGCAGCATGAAGGACTGGAGCGTTAAACCCAGGTCTCAGTGTGTTTCTGTACTTCGATGTTTCTTATCCTGTATGTCAGAGCAGGCGAAGATATAAGAGCCAGAACCACATCCATCACCTGGATTATTGGATCAGAATTAAAACATTAGGTCAAACAGGCTGTGTCCATCACAGGCTGTGTCCACTCCATCTGCTGCCTGATGAGGCACAGACAAACATGGACTGGTGTTATTTAAGTTTAGCTCTGCTCTTGTCACAGGAATAAACAGAATCAAGGACTTTTTATTAGGAGGACGTTTTTAAACCGGATTAAAACCCTCAGGTTCCAGTAACATGGATCATAATAACATGGATCATAATAACATGGATCATAATAACATGGATCATAATAACATGGATCATAATAACATGGATCATAATAACATGGATCATAATAACATGGATCATAATAACATGGATCATAATAACACGGATCATAGTAACATGGATCATAATAATATGGATCATAATAATATTGATCATAATAATATTGATCATAATAATATGGATCATAATAATATTGATCATATGGATCATAGTAACATGGATCATAATAATATTGATCATAATAACATGGATCATAATAATATTGATCATAATAACATGGATCATAATAATATGGATCATAGTAACATGGATCATAATAATATTGATCATAATAACATGGATCATAATAATATTGATCATAATAACATGGATCATAATAACATGGATCATAATATTGATCAGGCCTCGTGTCCTCCGTTTGTTCCCTTTGTCTTCTTATGGTCCAATCTGCGTGCACGTGACGAGAACGCGCGCTCCTGCGCTTCTCCCAAACAGATGAACGCGCTGGGCCGCGCGCTCTTGCGGGGCCGTTTAAACGCGTGGAAGTTTCGCGTCGCGCGTGACTCCGTTGCGGTTCGACGTGAATTAATTTCCCGGTGCGCGTGGACGGAGCAGAAGATCCGCGCGGGCGCTGGTTATCGATAAGTAATCGTTTGCGGTTTCGATGGCCCGGCTCCGTGGGCTGTTCTGGGCCTCGTCTGAATCCAGGCTGAGCGAACTGCCGCGTGTTCCGCTCAGGTGTGCGCGGGCCGGCACGCTGTCAGTCAGCGCTGACGGGTTCTTATCAGGTCCTGACGACGTTCATTAGAAGCAGCGGGTCCCCAGACTACATGACCCGGAACCGGTCTTTTCTGGTCCTGCACCACAGCAGGCCGCAGGCCCCTAAATAATAATAATAATAATAAAACTTGGCTCATCTGTAAAATCATTTTAAACATTTTGTGGTTTCATTAATTGGAGCGTCGGGTTTTATCGAAGATGGATTTCAGAACAAGACAAACAGTGAAGCAGAATGTCTGCGCATAAACACAGACACGTTCATAGAGTCGGACCGAACTAACGGTGAAACACGTCCCGCAGTAACTGGGTCTCTGCTTCAGGCTGCTGGGCTCCAGCGGGCCTCCCAGCTGAGGCCCCGCTCCCAGCTGAGGGCCCGCTCCCAGCTGAGGCCCCGCTCCCAGCTGAGGGCCCCGCTCCCAGCTGAAGGCCCCGCTCCACCTGCCGTGGCGGGCCGCAGGCTCGGTGTAGTTCCCCGTCTCTGCCGCTGGGTGGCGGTGGTGGCCCGGTCTGTGTGGTTTCAGCAGGTTTAAACTGATCGTTCGTTAAAAACACTGAGAGTCAAAGAAATGAATGAAAACCAAGTTATGAAGTGTGTTTGTAGCTTTTTAAGCTTTTAGAGGAAAGTGGCGTTGGAAATAAAACTTTACTGACAGAAGCACAGGAGAGGAGGGAAGCGCAGGGACCTGCAGGCAGCTTCTCACACAGGACCTTTGTTTTTAGATCCAGAGCAATGATACTTTAAACTCTGCACAATATTCACACTATAAAAACTACAACATAAAATAAGAGCTTTAAAATAAGAGCACCTTTACTTTACTGTCCACATGAGGAACATGAAGAACAGTCTGGATGTGCAGGTCTTCAGGAGATCCAGTTCCTCGTCCGTCCTGCTGGCTCCTCCCAAGAAGACTTCACCTTTATTTACTCATCTAACTGAACATTTCCTGAATGTTTAACTAATTCTGCTCAAAGAAAACATGATGCATTTTGTTAAAGGCGTTTTTATTTCTTTCAGGAACTTCTTACTTCTCCTCTCTGATTTCTGCTCCCTTTGCGCTGTGGCTGCACGTTATGACGTCATTAATGGAGCGGGTTTGCGCAGGTGTGATCGAAACGAAGGCGTTTGAGCTGATGGGTGTGGCCCGACCACTACCTGCTCTCATGGGTCGGAACATGTTGCTGGGTCCCTCCCTCCAGTTGGTGTGCCTCCTCCTGAGGTCTGCAGTCGTTGGGTCATTGTGTTGATCGGTGGAGCTCCTCCCACCACAACACAACACAACACTCTTCTTTTAATTCGATCATTCGATCATCCGAACCGCCGCATGGAAACAGTCCAGCTGCTGGGACCCGGGCTGCGCAGCTTCAAATGAACCGGACTGAGTGTTTTTGGCCATGTGGTTAAATCAGCTGTTGTTTCAGGTGAGCGCTCCTGTCAGCTGGAGTGTGTGTGTGAACAGAGGGTTTGATTCATCAGTGACTCCCTGTCCAGGCTGGTTTTAGATGTTCCTCAGCTCTGTGTCTGGCTGCAGAACAAACTGCAGGTTTAATGTTCCACTCCATCTACAGCAGCTGTGGCTTTCTCAGCCAAACATAAACTTCCTGCACTTCAGTGAGGTGTGAGAGGAGCAACACGTCTGAAATCTGCTTTATTAGAAGAGATGTGTTTTTATTTCTAAACATCTGAACATTTGTCATGTAACATCAGGGCCACATGTCTCTGCACACTCTTAATGTCCTCTGACAATGACACATAAACACTGTACATAGCACATGTTGCTGATCTGATTTTTCTTATTCTTATTCTTGTTTTTGTTTATTTAATTTATTTATTCTTACTTTGCCTAAAATAAGCCTCCTGTCTTGATCTTAGTTCAGCTGTGTACAGTCATGTGACAATAAACTTCGTGAAACTTGAATCAAAACATTTTACTTGAACCTTCTGCTTCACAGTGCAGAGAACATGCAGCGTTCCACATAAAGGCCCGGTCATCGATGAAACATGTGGATAAAATGGCTGTGATCCAGTAATGACGGCCTGACTCTCTTTAACCCTTCGTCGCTTCATAAGCAGCTGGCTGCACGGTGAGGATGGACAGTGTGCACTGACCCGTCCTCCTCCAGGCAGACCTGTTTTCACCACATCAGTGCAGGAAGTGAGAATTACAGGTTACTCACCCACAGAGACATGTTGATGAACTGAGCCAAACTAACAGAAATAATCTAATCCAGAGTACTCACAGGTTTGTGTGGACTCACCTTTCTATTGAGCCAGGGACCAGATGTTCCATACTTCAACTGACGGCTGCGATGGTCTGACTGTGAGACTGAAGGGTTCATTTTAACTCCAACTCCAGTTATTTACTTTGTCGTGAATCTTCCAGGATGAACGTGTCTGTTTAAATCATGCTGTTATTTTAAACCTGCTGATTTTTACAGATTTGGGGAGTGAACATGAAGAAACCACGTGGATTCAAAGGTCCGTTTGCTCTTTTAATACTTTGCACATTTAACAGAAGAAAAATGAACGTTCTATTAACAATGTTTTGACTTTGTGCTGTTTTATTTCAGTGTTTGATGATTTATATTGATCAGAGCAGCGTTTATTCTGTTCTTAAAGCTTCTCTGCACCTTCGGCCTTGTTCTACAATCAGGATGTTCACAGTACGTGTATCCCACCCTCTGATCTGTCCTGTTCTGCTGCCTTTGGGCCTGAATGTGCGTCCAAAGCTCTGGAAGTGTGACCAAAAATGGCGTCTCCCCAACAGATTTCCTTCATGCTGGTGTTGGGAGCTGTGGGGAGGAGCCCGGCGTCACATGGGTCATGTGATGGAAAGTCTGTGAGTAGTTTTCCTTTTTTGATTAATACTCTCTGTGACAGAATGCAGGCAGCTTTATGTTTAAGTGTTAATGTGTCCCATCTTTAGCTGCTGTTTATGAACAGTGCTGTGATAATAAAGGGCCGGTCTGTATATTTAGAACTCACTCCCCCTGCTCAGTTCATTTTGATGCTGTCGCTGTCATCATCTAAATAAGACTGTTCCAGTGATGTGTGAGTTTAATTATTTATACTATTACACATCTTGAGCTCTAAGATGCAAACATTTGATCTAAAGTGAATTTTGAGCTCGGTTGTGTTAAAACCTGATTTCTGTGTGTGTGACTGTCGCTTTAAAGGAACCACTTGTCTGTTTTCCTGCTGAAGGAGCGACAGACTGCTACAACTCATTAGGTAGAAACACAGAGTGCGTGCTGGCACCTCTGCATTTACATGTCGTGGTCCAACAGGTCACGCTCCCTGATTTTCTAGACTGTAAACGCTACAAACAGCCAAAGGAGGCCGAAGGTCAGCTCCACCGGAAACCAATGTCTGAGGTCATATTATCGAAGAGCGCCGGGGGAGGAATAATTGGCAGAAATAGGTAACATGAACAGGAATAAGATGCAGGCTGTGACGTGTGTCTGCACTGATGGTGGATCTCATTAGTCCAGCAGCAGCACTCATCCTGCTGCTGCTGCAAACACGCATGGAACTGGTCTGAATGTGTGCGGTCAACAGACACACAGAGCTCACTCATCACTGACATGCATGCTGTTTGATTTTCAGTGTGACCAGGTGATCTGAGAGGAGAGTGGGGACGGACTGGATCCTGGGACATCAGAGTGTGTCTGTATGTAGAAGGCATACAATGCACAGCATGGAAACCTCTTGTCGAATGTTTGCTATAAAAAGGATGTGTGGAACTTTCTGCCTGAGCAGGCGCATCATTACAGGCTGTCTGATGAGGACGGGTCCCTCCGTCTGTTTCTGCAGGAAGGGTTTTGAAGATGCACAAGATGTTTTCTACCTGCAGCCTCTGGAAGAGGAGGACGGAGCCCGGGGAACACCTCAGGAAGGGAAAAGAGGTTTGTGTTAAAGAGACGGGGCGCCCCAACGTTTGAGTATGAGCCCGTCTCCCTGATGATGTAACACAGCGCACAAAGTGCTAAAAAGGCATTTTACACATTTAAAGCCTCGATGACGTCTTTCTAAACATCATGAGGCTGATCCAGAGAGTTAATCTTAATCTTAATCTTAATCTTAGAGGAGCTATTTCCTACTAAACTCCTCACACCCAGGATATAAACATTAAAGGGACAGTTCATAAACACTGCTCTCCTCTGTGAAACATCAGGTGAACTGTGGGACTGGGGACTACTTTTAGCGGCGTATTAATCCATATTCTCTCTCTAGTGAAGACATCGTGCAGCAGGATTTAGACAAACAAAGTACGGTGTGTGAATATGTTGGAGGGCTGCTCAGAGGGCGAACACACAGAGCTGGTTAGCAGGTGTCTTTCCACAGGATGACAGCATAGAACGTCGCTCAGCTTATCCTTGAAGCTTTGCCTGTGGTGTCTCCGGCCTCTCAGTTGTAGTTTGCAGCGGAGCATCTTTCCAGCTTCACGCTGCCTCTGCCTGGTGTGTATTCAATCATGTAGCTGCTGGTAAGGAGCCTTATTTTGGAACGTGGTGGGCAGCCAGGTCACACACTAAACAAAGCGCTCGGACCTTTTTTTATGCGACAAAAGTAACTCCAGCTTCCACTGCCTGCCGTGCAGAGACCTCACCTCACAGCTGTGCAGGAGGAAGAGATGAGCGCCACCCAGTGTTGTTCTTCAGTTTCCCCGCCCCTTCGGTTCGTCTCCTCCTTCTGCATTCCCGCCTAATCCACCCTTCCTCTGCAGCCTTTGACCCCCACCTCTCAGCCCCTCCCCCAACACACAGGAGAAGCTCTGTGGACCGGCCCACTGATGCTCACAATGTTCACGTTTCACGTCTGGAGCTGAACTTAACTTTCTTCATGTTTTATCCCCATTTATCTGACTTCAGATGATCACAGCCTCTAATGGAAGAATTAGAAGCTGAAGACAAATGAAGACCTTTGTCTTTATTTTGTCTTTATCAGGATCACTGATTCGTGTTCTGGCGTTTTACAGAATCAATAAACTGTTAAGACTACTCGGTATTTGTTGGATATTTCTTAGGTTGCAGCGTTCAAAATCAACTCAAGGACACGAGGCTTTTTTTTGCTTTTGACCATAAATACACATTGCTGGTGATATGTTCACACCTTCACCTGAGTTACATTTGAATGCTCTGACTTCCTTCATTAGGTGCACGTGTGCAATATAACAGCCACAAACTTTACAGAATCTGCAAGCGTTTCAGCTCTCAAGTCAACTCCAGACGCTCCAACTGTGATTCTGGGTTAAAAACATGTTGTTACCTCTGAAGACACTTGATAAAATGTCCCGGAGTCCATGAAGCTTCTTTACAACAGAACAGGGAGAAACCAGAACTGGTGATCGGGTATTGACAGACCGCTCTAAGAAGACATTTAGAAACCAGGATGAAAAAGCCTTAACTTGACACATGATGTTTTAAGTTTAAGACAATGAAGGGAGCTCTAAAGCGCTCCATGAAAAGATGTAGTTTATAATACAGAGCATGGAATGGAAGGCGTGTGTATCGCCCTCCACTACAAGAAGAAAAATACACGTTTTTTACTGTATGTCTCCAAAAACACTTAAATTAAAAATAATGTTGACCTTAAGCAGCTAGTTCTAAAAAACACATTTTCTGTTAATTTTCTCCAGAGAGAGTGTGTGTGTGTGTGTGTGTGTGTGTCAGAACAGAAAGAGATGGGGGGGGGGGGGGGGGGCAGTTCAAGCCATCCCAGCACATGGAGGAAAACCTGAGGCGAGTCAGAGCTCCGGCTGCTGAGCGCTTGCTGACTGTCCTGCCTGTAACAGCTCTGTGTTCATATTCTGCACTTCTTCATCCAATGAAGGTACTACTGGGACGGACACGCCTGTTGTTGTGATGTGGATATATTTAAGTTGACTAATGTGTAGATTTTATTCTATGTGCCCAACATCAGCTGATTTGGAAACGCAGACATATTCAGCCATGATCAGACACCGACACTGCTGAAATACAAGAGAATTCAGGTCAACACGTTCACAGAGAATTGTGCTAAATTATGATTTTCAAATAAATCACGATTCAACCACTTTGAGGGTTTGGATCCATTTTGTGCACAGGAGCCATTTTCTAACCAGGCGAGCGCACCAGAGTGCCACGTCTGCTCCGGGCGTGTACGGTATGGCTACAAAGTCTAACCAGCCTCCCTCACAGAGAGGGAGAGAGAGAGGGAGCGAGGGGACGGAGAGAAGCCCATTGAAACCCCACTTCATACCAGAAACACGGGAGAGCCGCAGCCAAAGCCTGTGTGGTTGGTGGCGGAGGTGGAGGCAGGCCTGTGCACCAGCCTCCATTTTGAGAACCCATCCGCACAGAGGGGCGTGCGGCGCTGTAGCCCCGGCGACTGCGTCATATTTCCTCTGCGCCCCCTCACCACAGAAATGTACTGAACACGGGTGGAGGTGCGCGCGGGTGGGGCCCACGCAGTGATCCGAGTTTTTACCTCGCCTGTTGGAAGCCGTGACCCCAACCGAGCCAGCACTAAAACCAAAGCAGGCAGGGGGCGGTGCAGGTCTGACGCCAGCTCCACCAGCACCACCCTGCGCGCTGTGGCTGATACATGGTTTCAGAGGGAGCAGTCCGCATGGAGCGGCCCCTGGAGCAAACCGGGCCTGGACGCTTTGTTCCAAACAGCCCGAGGTTCACTGCAGGTCATTTATGTAACATCATGACAACTCACTCTGTACCACATCAGATCCACGCAGGGGGCGGGGACAGGGGTATGCTATAGAACGCAGCAGGCGGCGCCTCGTTATTCAAATGACGCGTTTCTGGCCTTCGGGGGGGGGGGGGGGGGGGGGGGCTGGACGCATTAATAACAACAACAATCATAAACAGCGTGACGTCACTGGCTCTACATATAGCCTAAGCTTCGCGCGCACGAGCAAGAGGGAGCGCATTAGGCGCACGTCTGTTGCGTAAACGCGCACAAACTGCGCCGTGCACCAGCAGCGGTACAGAGAGTGTGTGTGTGCGCGCGCATACACACGAGCTCATCTGGTGAATACCCTAGGATGAGGGGATGCCCCCTCCCCTTCCTCTTCTCTCTAACCTACTCCAACAGACCACGTGGTTTCCTCTTTGCAAACAAAAAAGGAAAAAAACGTGAATTGGAGTCGACGGAGGGCGGCGTCACCCAGAGGGGGAGGGAGGGGAGGGAGAGAGAGAGAGAGAGAGAGAGGAAAACACTTCTCCCGATCTGATCCCGCCATAGTTTTTCCCAGTCCTCCACCATAGACCATCATCAGATCCAGCACCACCCACACTTCCTCCACAGAGCGACAGAGAGGCTGCTGCTGCTGCTTGGTTCGTCTGCCGGGGCCGGCTGCAAGTCCAGGATTTCATTTCTGCTCCTGCTCCACTATAACTGGATCTACCGCTACAGAACACCTGCTTCACATTTTATTTTTTATTTCGCTGTCTGCCAGATTTTCCGTTCTTTCAGAACATTATTATTATTTCCTCCTCCGGCTCACAGCGGCCGGTGTCTGTTGCGCTATTGGCAAATTCAGCAGAAACTTTTCCAGTTTTTTTGAGTGATTCCGGGCTTTGTTTATTTTCTGTTTTTGGGACTCTGAAGAACAATTGCCACCATGCACAAGCTTTACATTGGGAATCTAGGCGACAGCGTGACGGCCGAGGACTTGGGGAAAACCTTTGACGAACACAAGATCCCGTACTCCGGACAGTTCCTCATGAAAACCGGCTACGCGTTTGTGGATTGTCCGGACGACCAGTGGGCCATGAAGGCTATCGAGACCTTTTCTGGTGAGTTTCCATGAACTACTGACCCCGTTCCCCGCTTCTGTCCATTCATTCCGTAGCGTAGTGAAGTCAGGCGGCGGCTGCAGCTTCAGCGGTGGAAGCCGGCTCCTCTGCCGTGCGCCTCCGAGGATCCGCATGGATCAGAAGGGTTTATTGATGCTAGCTGAACGAACGGAGTGTGTGTAAAGCTACACACCCAGGGAGCCGGTCAACTTCTGCAAAAAGGGACACACACACACACACACACACACACACACACACACACACACAGTGTAGCAGTACAGTACAGCAGGAGCTGCTCTTTAACCTGTGAGGTGCTCCGAGCTTTAGAACCCGGGTCTGGGGGGACCGTCCTGAGGTCCTGCACCTCTTGTGTTTGCACTCCTCCCCCTCTGTGATATAGCATGAAGCCTCGCTGCCTCCCCTCCCCCTTTGAGCCGGGAGTCCACTATGACAAAGATACAAAAATACCTCACCCCTACCAGAAAGCAGGCCTCGCAGCGCCGGCCCGGGTCCACATGCCCCGGTCCCCTCTGTGGCTTCACTCTGGTCCATTTTAACACCGTTTTATGTACCGTGAGGAGGAGGAAGGTCGCCATGCCGGGCAGCAGCTTCCTCCACACCCCCAGCCCTGCTGCTACAGCTCCACAGAGTCTCCATCCACAGCTAGGAGCCAGTCAGAGGGCATTAACCCCACATGGTCAGGGTTTCTGAGCCCATTGTAAAGAGCGGGGCTGCTCCCTGCACATGTCCGCTCAGGGCGTCCTCCTCACGGAGTAAAGTTCTCCACTAGCTCCAGGGTTCCACCTCAGTCCGGGGCCCGCTGCTAGTGTCAGTTAGCATGTAGCCACTGTTCTGAACTGTTCCGTGTCGTTTCAGGTAAAGTGGAGCTCCAGGGGAAACGTATTGAGGTCGAGCACTCCGTCCCCAAGAAGCAAAGGTACAGAACCCCGTCACCTCCACCCACCTCCACCCTGCTCTGTCTCCAAGCCCTGCTCATGTGCTGCACCTCCAGATCTCTGACATGTTCAGGGGTCAGTGTGTTCCAGAGCGCGTCCTGTGCTGAGGCTACATACATGCTAGCTGTGGGTGCTAGCTGCTGGGAGAGTGTGTGTGTGTGTGTGTGTGTGTGTGTGTGTGTGTGGAGCCTAAACTTTGTCGCCATTGCTGTGTGTAGTGGTGGCAGCTCTGTTGTTGGACCTGATGTACTGAGCAGTTACCACAGGACTGAGTCCAGTAAACACGGAGATGATATTGTTGTATAGAAATAATACACAAATAATACACAAATAATTCAGAGGTAATACACAAATAATACACAAATAATTCAGAGGTAATATAGAGGTAATACAGAGATAATTCAGAGGTAATATTGTCCTCACATTACAGCTGAGCTGTGGCTCTGCAGGCCCTGTTTTGCTCTGCTGCTGCTTCTTCTCATAGATTACTTTAAAAGACACGTGAAGTGTGTGTCCTTTGTGTGTGTGTGTTGGCGTGTTGTTGTTTCATGAACAACTTTTTAAAAACTCTTGAGTTGTAAAAGCATTTTGTGGCTTAATTAATATTTTTTACGCGCACACTTTTTCGCTTTTGATTGAATTTACGCGCGTGGCTGCAAAGACGAGCTGAGTGCAAAGTGCTGATTATTTCATTTATTTTTTGACTTTATAAAATAAAGTGTGGACCTCCGTGTGATTACACTGAGGCCTAATTATTTTTTTAAATTAATTGCACCCACGTCCTGTTGTTGAATTATTTTATTTCACACTGACTCAAAGAATTTCTATTATTTTAAGCTCTTGGTATAAAATGTAAAATTACAGCAGGATTTTTAAACCTGAACCAGCGCAGGACCTGTGGCTGGACTTTCTGCTGAATTAACGCGCTGATGTCGGGTTCGATCAGCTGCTCTGAGCTGACCTGCTTTAAACACATCATGGACTCCAGCCCATCATCATGCCTGTAACCTTTGGCACAGATACGAGGCGCGCACAGCTATGCGTGTTCCGCCATTTGGCCACATGTGTGTGTGTGTGTGTGTGTCCCATGATCAAAATGGCCATGGCTGCCCTGCACGGCTGCGGTGTTGGCTTCAGATAAATACTCAGATTACTTGTGACCAGTGTTGACGCAGTTTTTCTGTGTTTGGGACCAAATATTTGAATTAAAGCAGATTTTCGTGACGCGCGGCCACGAAGGCGCCGCGGCGTGGCTGTGGCGGAGAGAAGGTGGTGCTTTCTGCAGATGGATGGCGTCTGCTGGTGTCAAATAATATTTCAAACTCCTCTCCATACTCTGGGAAGCAACATGGCAGCAGCTGTAATTTCTCCTGATCTCCCTGCGGCTCGGTAAATTGTTCTGGTGGCGCGCGGAGCGCCTCGTTCCTGTTCTGATAACCTTGAGGAGCCATGATGATAAAGGTGATTTAATGAGCAGGGGTTGCCACCGTGGGCGAGCTCTCCGAGGCCTTCGAGTGGCTCCACAGCACGTGGCGCGTCCACGCACAGAGTCACTCCACGTCAGGCAGTGAGGGCAAAATGGCGCAGCTCAGTGAGGCAGGAGCAGCCTGTGTGCTGCTCATTTACTGCTTTGTATTTGTTTTCACTGCGCGTGGTTCCGGTTCCGTTCAGCCCGGATCACCACGCACAGCCACAGCTGACGTGTTACAGTCACCGTGAGCGCAGCAGCAGCGGGCTTGTGCGCCACAGAGAGTTGTGTTTGGAAGCCCCATCTTAAAATGGCCGTTCATGGACTCAGCTGAGCCAAACACTCCAAAGTGTCACAAATTCACCGCGTTAAAATATTTATATGGAACATCTGCCCAGCTCATGTATCCACGTGTGTGTGTGAGTGAAAGCTAATTTTACTAAATAATTTTGTAAATATTTAAACCCCCCTCCCCATGTGTTCAACAGTAGCAGTCTGCAGGCGTGTGTAGCTGTGGCTACAGGGTGAAAGTGTGTTGTTGTTGGTGTGAGTGAGACTTTTCCTGAAGTCAGTGTATTTGTCTAAAACACACTCCTGCAGGCTGAAACGCCGTGAAGCTGCAGTGAAGCGGACCCTGGGTGAGGTGTGTGTCTGTGGGGGGGGCTCTTCAGAGGGAGCTCCCCCTTTATTTGAGGGTGGGTGGTTTAGGTGGGGAGGGGCCGTCTGACTCAAAGATCCAGGGTTTGATTCCTTCTTTCTGCTCTGTGGCACTGCTGAGCGGCCCCTAAGCTGCAGGGGGCGGCGGCCCCGGGCTGCCCCTGACCCCCTGTCCATGTTGTGGACATGCAATGCAGACAGTGTGTGTGTGTGTGTGCGCGTGTGCATGGACGGTGGGAGACGGAGGAGTTTTATTTTTCAGTCGTAGCATTCAGCAGGAAGTTGGGTTTAAATGTGTGTCAGGCTGCAGAGAGGGTTTGTGGAAGGTGGGACGCTAGCATGGTGGAGGAAGAGTGGGGGGGGGGGGGGGGGTAAGAGTTGAGGGTGAAGTGTGTGTGTGTGTGTGTGTGTGTGTGTGTGTGTGTGTGACAGAGACAGAGGGGGTTGGTGTTTAGAGGGAACTAGCCAATGTCTTTGGCAAGAAAAAATGTATAGAATGCTGTGGGCGTAAGAACAGCAGCGACGCCCACAAAAAAAACCAGAAGTAGAACGGATGGAAAGGGGGGGGGGGGGGGGGGTGTAGTCAGAACATGTAAAATGTAAAAACCTGTTTAAAAATACAGCTCATCCATCCAGTGAACTCATGACTGAGTGGACGTGGAGAAAAAAAGACCTTCTACACTTGATTTAATTTTTGTGGACGTGGAACATGGTGCCATTTGTATTTCATAAGCTGCACAGAGATCGGACTGATGTGATCACTTTATGTTGTAACAGGTGTTTTACACTCATTTTACAGTCGATGCTATCGGACACTTAAAAAGGATTTATTCACATAATTGTCTTTTTTTCCTTCTTCTTGTTAGTTTGATTGCACAGCTGTGTGTGTGTGTGTGTGTGTCTGCTGCTCACTAGGAAGGTCTATTTGATCATATATAATTATATAATTCCTGGAGTTCAGGGGTTTATTTTTGGTAAATTATGAGTGTTGACAGCACATAAAGTTGCGATCTTTAGCTAACAGCATGCTACATATTAGCTTAAATTCTCTTTGGAATAATGCAAGAGAAAAAATAAATGTTTAGAGTGTTAACCTGTACACACAACTCCCCTTTATTTTTCTATTTTTATTATTGTGATTATTGGACTTGATGGTGTGAGTGTAGGACAGTTGGCGCTAGCAGCGCTGTTGTTGCTGTTCAGCTGATGGGGCCTGCTGCTGCTCCTGTACCAGAACTGAACTGGTTAAACTGGATCATGTTTTTTTGTCTTATGTAGATCAGTAATCCAAATATGACTCGACAGGTGACATTTCTCTCTGGTTGGTTGGTTGAGTGTAGACTTTAAATTCACCATCAAGTCATCAAGTCACCTCAAAAAAGTCGAAAGAAAACCGACGACAATAATTTAAAATATGTTTTTGTTTTTTAAAAATGACGTAACTTGTTATTTTGTTGCATTCAAAAATATGGTATGAAAGAGTTTTTTATGTTTGAGCAGTTTCCTGTGTGTGTGTGTGTGTGTGTTCTTAAAGCCTGTCTGTCTCCTTTCATATTTCTTGTGTATGTGTCCATTTACCTCCTCATCTCCAGTCTTTCAGAGATTGTCAAGGCGAGCCGAGCACCACTCGGTTTCCCTCCGTCTTTCCAGCACGTCGGTCTGATCCATTCTGTCATATCCATCTCCGTTATCTGTGCTTTGTAATTTTAATCGGAGGAATTAGCTGTAGCTGCACAGACGGGCTTCTTCCTGCACTTGTGGAGCTGTAGAATGTGGGGCTCGTCAGCACAGAGCCTGTCATCACTTCACTGTTTCAGGAGGCTTTTTAAAAAGTGCTGCTGTGGTTTAAAAATACTGGTGATGTTCTCACATTGTTGCAGAATCCAACATATGTTCAGCTTGACTTTTAGATTAGTTTTTTGCTGTGGAGAAATATAAGTTTGTGTGTAGTCTAACCAAACGGTCTATTTATTCTTTATAACCTGCAGACACCACTTTTTAAAGTGACTTTTATTTAAACAAAGCTGCTCGGTTAGGTTAACCACGTGCTGTGTGTGTATGGTTGCCAAGGTTACGGGTCCTGGTCCCCAAAAACAACAACCAGGTATCTCAGAGTTCCTGAGCTGTTGCTGTGAAACTGCTGCTCTGTTCCTCCACATTCAGCCGTGAAGATGCTTCTGACGAAACAAATCTGTCAAAAAAACCTTTTAAAAAAATGTTGTGTATTATTGTACAGTTGCATTGTAACACTGCACATAACAGAGTCTGAACAGGGCAGGTTAGATTAAACAGGTAGGACACGCCTTAACTCTGAGAGCAGCAGTGACTGAACCTTCCAGTAATCACAGCTGCACAGAAGCAGGACTCATAGATGTGTTGATCTGATGCTGAAGCCTTGTCGCCTCCTGTCCTGACGTGATGAGCTGAGGTTAGGGGTGCGGCAGCGGCTTGTTGTTTATCATTTGCATTTAAACCTTTTTATATTTCTGAAGGCAGAGCTCGACTAGAAGGACGAATGTCAGGTTCTATTTCCTGTGAGGGAGTGCAGTGGAAAAAGGGTCTTAGACTGTTGCATTATGGGTAGTTTGCAGCCCAGATGTCGGATGGTTGTCCTCTCTGACTGGTTCGGTCCTCTGCCTGACGGAGTCTGTTGCTGCTGTGTTGTTTGGGGCTTTGAGGTCAGAGTCCACAGTAGCTGGTGTGGACCGGCTCGGGCGCCTCCGTCAGTGTGGATGTTTAGAACCTCCAGCCTCTAAAGCCTGCGAGTCTGAAAATGTGACACCAACATGGTGTTTGAAACTCGCTCCAGCTGGGCTGACACATTCGAACTACACCAGGAGGAGGTGGTGCTCTGTTTTAAAATGATAGATATACACATAGAAAAAAGAAGAAGGGAACTTTATCTGATGTGCACCAATCAGAGGCTGAGAAATCACCGTGTGACTCAGACACAGGCTCATAGATGGAGCGGCGAGCTCTGGTTTGATTTCCTCCCCTTTCATGGCTGGTGAGAAAAAGGAGTAGGAGGAGGAGGGGACAGTGGGCGGAGGGAGCAAGGGGGGTGCGACCAATCGTCTGGCAGGAGCACCTGCGAGAGGCGAGGGAGGCGGTCGCCCGGCGCCGAGACCAGAGGAGCCGATAGGTCCGCCGACCCGCCCTGCTTAGCTGGCTGGCTACACGCATGCTTTGACTTCATGGCTCTCTCTCTCCTTTCTGCTTCTCCCCCGGCCTCAGTACAGTATGTTCGTTTCTGCCTCTCCTGCTTCGCCTCTTTCTCTCTCTCTTGGCACGCTGCCATGTTCTCTGCACCAATCCGGCCTCTTTCCGATAGGGAGGCCGAGCCAGACCCGAGCGGTAGAGAGAAACGAAGCGGGCAGATGAAGGCGTCCAGAGAGCGCCACTGGAAGATGGATGCATGTGTTTTAAATGTTCGTGTCAGCTGAACTGCATCTTTAGAGCGTCTCGAGTCGGGGGAGTCGGGGAGAGAGGCCAGTTGTAATCTGATTAGACAGGCTGCAGTCGCTCAGCGTGCTTGTCTTCTGGCATATCTGTGGTCCATGAATGAATTCTGTGGTTTAGGTTTGTTTCCTCAATTTGCATTAAACCATCAGTTGTCTGAGAAAGACGGAGCGAGGTGGCTGCAGCTGGGGATCAGTGATGGAGACAGCTGTGTTGATTCTTTAGCTCTGAGATCCAGTCTTAAAAGAATAGAATGAGATATTTTAAAGACAGTTTTCATACATTCCTCTCTAATTAAAGTCAAAATCCCCCGTCAGGATATTAGTGTTATTCCTACTGTTGGAGGATTGTTTCCTTCTTCCTCCACCAGGCTTCAGTTGAGTTCTGATATTTGTCTTCAGGGGTTCAGGAGCATCATGCAGCACATAAGCTTTTATTAAAAGTTCTATCACTTACACTGCCTCTCTGCATGGTCTGAGGTGTTCTCCTTTACGGATCTGCTGCAGCTTCGCTTGCATTCCCAGTACAGAATTATGGGTAATGGATTATTTATTAACTGTGTAAAACTGAGCCCCCCCCCCCCATGAAGAAGTCAACCTAAGGTGAGAGATGGTGCGGTGTTCCTGGAGACCTTTGAAGGAAATACTGTGATGATGTTAGCATCTTGTTAGCTTATATTAAAAAAATACAATCTACAAAAAGGTGAATAAACCCCACTGGGTTCTGGGAAATGTCGTTTATTTTTGCCTTGTCTGTGTGCATCTTCATGCATTTGGAGTATTGCCCTGATGTTCTGAACAGTCCTGAGCTGCAGGCTGGATGTTGGCCGGTGACGTCACGGTGTCTCCTTTTTATTCAGATGCTAACTATGCTACAAGACGTTTCACTCATAAGACGCGTGAATCCTTGGGCTGTCCATTATCGTCGGTGTGGTGTCCTCTATTGTCTTCAGCAGTGTTTTTATGTTTCACATGAAAAAGTAACTGGAACAAAAGTTTTACTGAAGTAGAGGTGATAAAACGTGTTTGCACTGCACAGAGCAGCTGATGACATGGAGGCAGAGGCTGAAAGGACGGCAGTAGATAGTGGAGCTGCATGGAAGCCGTATGTAGGTGAAGGGGTAAATGGCTCCTGTCTCTTTAAGAAGACCCTCCTCCACCTCCTCCGCCTCCTCCGCCCCATCTTTCTGATTGTTTCTTCTCTCTGGTTCAAACCATCTGTCCTCTCTCTCTCTCTCTCCCTCTGTGTCTCTCGCTCATTTCTCCCCCTTCCCTAATAATTTTTGTCTTTGGCTCTTTTTAAAAGTAATTGCACACACGTCTGGGTGCATGATGCTGCAACAGTGTATGCACACGCACATATGTGAGGAGCAGTGAATTGCAGCAGGGTGGGCTGGTGGGGGTGGGTGATCAAGAAACGAAGAGAAAGAAAGGAGGGGGAGGGGGCAGGCTTTGCATGGCGGCTGGGGCCCCTCGTGCGCTCATGTACGTGAGCCCGGCCCAGGTCAGCGGCCACAGTCACTGCAGCGAGCGCAGGCGGCGCTGGAGCTTTGTAACGAAATAAACCTGTGAATAAAAATATGTAAACACCAGGGTGTTTCGAGAGGACGCTGTTTTAGGGGTAAAAATACAGACATGATCCTCACTGGCTGCAGCTTTGCATTCTTTGCACATGAATTGTTATTGTGCATCATTATAGTGCATCACAGCTGGGTGAAGGAACAGGGACGACTTAAAGCTCTTAAAAATCCATCCTGGAGTATAACGAGCTAAGAGTCGGAGCTGCTTGATGATCAGGATAGGTGGCGGCACAGAACTCTTGTAACATCTGACTCCTTCATTTTTGGGAATTAGGAAATAATCATTTTTTTTTCTGTGTAATGAGAAAGTGGATTATTTCCCTGCAGATGTTGTTCCTGGCATGGAGGGCTCTAACTCCTCATTAGGATCCGAGCACTCTGTGGAGTGAAGCTCGGGGCCTAAAGGCAAAAACCACTGACTGAGTCATGAGTGCAGCTAAAAACACACACACACACACACACACACACACACACACACACACACGTCCATATTAGAACCTTCATTTCTTAGGGCCCTCTAAAATCCGTTTCATTTTTTCCCAAATTCCATTTTTTTCCATTTTAATTTTGGGGAACTCAGTTTTTCAGTTTTTGACCATTTTTATTATTATTATTATTATTTTACTACAGAAGCTTGTGTTTTGATGTAAATGAAATTTAGGAGAAACTAACTGAAATGTATTGAGGTGACGTTTTCCTCGACAGACAGTATCAAAAACAAGCAGCCAGTGATGAAGCTTTAGTCGACTTATTATGAAACAACCAAACATTTAAACTTCAAGTTATTTCAGCTGTAGTCCCTGTGACACACCCTCTCTACAGTCTCCTGATATGTTATATGCTCTTATTTTAATCCTCCTGTATCTTTATTGGTAGTTACTGTATTTTTTTATCTTTTATCTTGTTTACTGTAACTGTGGGACAAATCTTAATCTTAAATAATTTCCCTGAGGGATAAATAAAGAAATTCTGATTCAGAGACATCACCACTGAAACACTTGACTGACAGCCTGTGTGCTGAGACCAGGTCTGTCTGTGTGGAGCTCTGCACTCGGGCCTCTCCGGTGGTTGTTAGTATCCTTAAGCTTCCAGTCGCTGGAGTGTTGACAGAATCTGTAAAACAACAGTTCACGTGGCGCACACAAGTCGTTCGGGAGCTGCTCGGGAGTTTCGCAGTTTTCTTTCGGTGACGAAGGCAGAGCTTCGCCATGGTTACTGTGTTTTGAAAGGGGAGGGGCTCAGTCTGTGGAAGGGGCTTCCTGTGCCGCCCGGATTAGCTTCCCTCCGGGCAGTTTTCCCAGACATACGTTCCTCTTACACACGAAAACAGCGCTACAGTCAAATGATGTCAAATTCTGCATTAAAATGTAAATTCCGTTTTAATTGGCCAATTCCGTGATCGCAGAAATCATAGGGCCTGATGTCATGTTAGGCGGGCCTGTGCTCTGGCTTGCGTGATGAGATGTTGTCGGGCTAAGTACAGCTCTGATCCATATTGCAGTGTGCACCCAAGTTGTGAATAAAATATGTTTCATGTTCTTGCAATAGCGCCCCCTACAAGCCTTTAAAGGTGTAGGGTCGGACACGGTCTTTTAAAACGGTGCATTAAGGAGTTTTGAATTTGCTGGTGCATGTTTATTTACCGTGGTGTTGTTTTAAGCCCCAGAGGACAGGTTGTCACCGTCACTGTCGTCTCTCCTGAAGCTCCGAGCCGGAAAAGATGGAGTCTTCATTTTGTGATGTTTGTTTATTAATGTTAATTTATACTTTCCACAAGAAGTGTTTTAAACCTGTAGGCCTGAAGATTGTGGCCTTTCAGAGTGAACTTTAGTCCAGCTCCTACGATATTCAGTCAGTTCAGAAGATAAGTTATCACATCTGTTAGAACACAGAGCAGAGAAAAAGAAGGGATTGTTGGTGAATATGTGGAGAGGCAGGAAGCAGGAGGCATGCAGAGTGAGTCCTGATCCTGACTCTTCTTCAGCTGTTTTTGGGCCTTTAGGGTTGCAGAATTAATTTAACATTTAACTGTCAGAGGACAATTGGTCCAAAATAATTAGATAAATAAGGACAAACACAAAAACAACAGCTGCTGTAGGAGGGACGTTCAGCAGAACAGGAGCGCCTACAATTAAACTGTAAGAGTAAAGGTTAAGCTGACTTTTATTATTTATTATGTTTATTGGGTTTTCAACAATACAAATTACATATACGAACCCAAAAACAGTTACACACACACAGATATATATATATATATATATACGTTAAGCTGATTTAATAAAGTTCAAATGTGTAAATGTTTGGGGTAAAACAGTCCAAACTTCATGCGAGGACAGAAAACTTGAATACTTTGTAGCAGCTTGACTTTCCTCATTAAATTAGGATTTGCAAACACTGGAACTATTTATTTACACACTCACACACTTCCTCTGCTGCTGGAAGTAAAGCCGAGCCGAACGCAGAGCAGACATTTTGCTCCAGCTCCTCCACTTCCGCCTCTGTTTCGGAGAACAACAGGCCTCTTGTGTAAACTGTCAGACAAAGAGGACAAAGCTGCACTTAAGCTGAGGATGAAAGTGGATTTTTATGT